>NC_066581.1:208035549-208354994 GCF_024323335.1 Lathyrus oleraceus
TTTCTCACCTTCAAAAAGAACTTGCTTGGCTTAAGAATTTGCTCTCAGAACTTAGGTTCGGTGACCTTCAGAACACAAAACTCATATGCGACAATCAAGCGGCACTCCACATTGCGTCCAATCCGGTTTTCCATGAACGGACCAAGCACATAGAAATAGATTGTCACTATGTAAGAGACAAGGTACTGTCGGGAGAAATAACCACGGAATTTGTCAAATCTGAAGATCAATTGGATGATATGTTTACCAAGTCTCTCAAGGGTTCTCGAGTGAATTATATTTGTAACAAGCTCGGATCATACAATATATACGATCCAGCTTGAGGGGGAGTGTTAAGAATATGTTATCAATCAATTAGTATTGATTGATATTTAATTAGTCATAACTGTAATTGATATTATTTCCTATTGTATATTCCCTATTTGCATATAAATATACACCATGTGTGATCATATTAGACACATAGAGATACAATTACAATATATATAATAAATGATCAAATAATTTTGTTTTTGTATATACTATAAATTATTTTATAAGATATTTTGAACATTTTATGAAAATAAACTAAAAAATCTTAAGAAATTTATTATAAGTTGATTAGTGTCTAAAGGGACACGAGAGTGTCCATTTGTCCGTTTTTTTATTGCATTAACGCGTATATATCTTAGCATTTAATTTTTTTTTTAATGTTTACTACTTTTTCTTCTGTACTAGACATGAAACACACAATTTGAATTGGAAGTTAATAAACCAACCCTGTAATAAAAAAAATACAAAATATTTTTTGGAAAATTAGAAATTACAAAAGATAGAATCGATAGAAGAAAAAAAAGTCAGTCCAAAAACTTATATCCTCTTTATATATAACTAGCGTCTAATCGGGCACTCTCGTACCCGTTTATCAGTTTTTCTTAATGAACGTGCGCGTCAAAAATATAAAGGAATTTTTTTTATTAGTTTTGATTTTAGTTTAAATTATTTGTGTAATAAATTTGGTGAATAAACTTATGAAAGAAAAAATATTATATAAACTATGAGAATTTATGTTGAGAAGTTAGATCAACTTTTTTTTATTTGAAATGTTGTGAAGTTAATTATTTATGGGGTAATTTTGGTAGAAAAATTAAAAAGTTATTTAAGGGGAAATTTTGAAAGAAAAATAGGTCATTCAAAACTCTTTTATCCCCTTTAAATATAGTTATTGATTATAGATTTCATAAAATTCACTCAGAACATCTCAAAAAACTTGCATTATAAGCTAATTTCATAAAATTCACTCCAACCGTCTTAAAAAATTCAATGATGCATGGGAGAAGCAAGCATATTGAGACTAAGTATCATTTTCTGAGAAGTTAGGTTCAGAATGGAGTGCTAGAAGTTATGCACTATAGCACCCAAAAACAGCTGACAAATATTCTGACAAAAGCGATCAAGACTGATCAATTTCTCCACTTGAGGGATGAAATTTGTGTTATTAGTTTTGATTAGCTGAATATGAATTAAGGGATGATGTTAGAAGTAATTCATTTTCAGAATTAGTAGTATTTGTTTTGTTAAGCTTAACCTAACTAGTGTATGTTAGCATGTTGTCTACGTGACATTATTATTTCTGTATGTATGCGGCGGGATTTCTGAGTGCAGGATATTGGATTATCCGGAATCAAATTGAAATCACTAAAAGCAAGAGTCGCCACCGAACTTTATTATATCCAAAGAAAACATGGAAAGGGAGAATATCGATAAAATCCTAAGAAAGAGATCTAGGTAAGCAAGTCGGTTATGCGAAGGGAAGGTGTTAGGCACCCTTCGCATCCTTGGTACTCCAAGGGAACCATTGATTATATATGTTGTTTGTGTAACACCCCTTTTTCTACCCGAAAATACTTAACATTTAATTAGAGTGAATAAGCACACATATAAACAAAAGGGAGTCACATCGACGTTTTCAAAAGCCAACAGCTTTCAAAAACCAAACATCATTCATCATCAATATACAATACACCTGGTCATTTAAAATAACACACTTCAAATATCATGAATATACAAGTATATGCGTTTGCAGCGGAAAATAATGAATATTCATGCATTTCATAAAATGATTCATGTCCCATACCATGATCATCTCTCAATAATCTCCTCAAGATAAAATAAAACCATATACAGACTATTTGGCACTATGGCCTCTCAAACAGCAATTGCAAATGAACATGTTCACAAGTAATAACATAATACATATCCAAATAAGATATGAGTTCAATACTACTAATCTACCCCGTGTTACATGACCAGAGCATTGACTCACTACCTAGTCTCTAAAACCAAAACACGGAAACTCTCTGGCTATCTCGAGTGAGCTACCGTCCACTTACTTTAGCAATACTATTCTTGAATATCTGCACGATGCCCATGTAAAGGCAACATTCAAACAGAAGGGTGAGAATTCAAATCATTATGAAGAAGTATAATAAAGCACAATGATTACATCAACAATTAACGGAATTCATCACACCTTGTATAACCATGTCAATAATATTAACCAACATTTAGTTCACATGTTTCAAACATCCATCAAAACTCAAGGAGTACAGTATTAAAATCCAATACTATATTCCCAAATATACACATAACTACAATTATCACATATTTTGCCAAGTTATGTATCCAAACATCACCAAATTCAATTACCATATCTCATACACACCTCACAATCACATCAATGCATACATTCAATTATCACATAACTCTAATGTGACTCAATGCAAGACATGTGACTCTATGCATGTGGTACCGCAATGTGAACCCAACGTTTCACCGCTTTCCGATTCAATATCTAGAATCAAAGTCACGCTTCCGATCCGGACAAGATCAAAGCCACTACGTCTATTTCCAATTAAGGATCAACGTCTGCTACGCCTATTTTCATTCAAGGATCAACGTTTATTATCATGTGAACCCACAGTTTCACCGCTTTCACCATAAAGCCGACCATGCCATGAATGAATGTACAAATACCAACAACATATGCAATTAAGATCATCTATACCATCTTAACATTCCACATATCACCATAATTCAACTCTATGAATTATCCACCAATGGTACATATACACATTCATAACAATATATCATTCACAAATACAGGCTAATTATCAAATACGCACACTTAGATTTCATTTCAAACTGAATACAGTCTTTAAAGTCTCAATTTTTCATTTTTCAACAGTGGTAACTGGTTAACGCTTTTAGGTAACCGGTTAACACGAAATAGAATGCAATTCCTGGCAGATTTTTAAGTAAGTAACCGGTTAACGCTTTTGGGTAACCGGTTAACACAAAACAAAATGCAATTTCTGAGCAGATTTTTAACAAGTAACCGGTTAACGCTTTTGGTTAACCGGTTAACACGTTCGAAACTGGAACTTTTCTTAACGTTACCTGTACTTTAATGGAATCTAATAAAATAAGTGGTTTCTCAATCTATCACTCACTTTCCTCCATATATCCATTCCAAACACAATTAATCACCACAAATCAAGAATACTCATCAAAACCTAACAATTCCAAAAACCATAAAATTTAGGGATTTCAACGTAAACATATTTCTACCCATTGACCCAATCATACTAACCCATAATAATAAGGATTCTCCCCCTTACCTCTTCAATTTTCTGGAAACCTTAGCTTCTCTCTTGTTCTTCCCCTCTTCTCCTTACTTTTCCTCTTTTCTTTCTCTGTTGCCGTCAATGATCAAATGAATCCTACTTCTCACTCTCCTCACCTCTTACTATTCTAGTATTATATTTGGGCTTAAAGAATGATACCTTTAATTTAATTATTAGGCCCAATAAGACCTAGTATTATAATATCTCTATTTAGTTCAAATAAATTAAACCAACACAGTATACACACCAAGTTAATTAATATAATCAATTATTATACTACCTAACAACCAATTAATTAATTAACACTCCAAATAAGTAAAATAAAATATAATAATAACAATATAAGAAATAAATACTAAAATTGGGTTGTTACAGTTTGCCTTATTATGGGTTTTAAAAGAGGGGCGAGTGAGTTAAAAAGAATAAGAAAAAAGGAAAGAGTGAGGTTGTATTTTTTATTATGCTTGCAAAGGTTTATGTGAACATCTCATGCCTACGTATCTCCCAAGTGCAATGAGGGATCAAAGTTTTGTAGTTCACCTAAAAGGTTGTTTTTGTTTGTTTTGGCTGATTTTATTAGAGCAAGTGATAATAGGCCTTCTCATTTAAGATAATGTCCATTATACATCATTTTGTTTTTGCTTGCCCTTTTGTGGTCCCCCATTTGTGGTCGGTTAGTTGTGAGGCTAAAAAGACACTCGGCTTACAACATTGGTTAGGGGCTTGGTATATGGACCAAGTAAATGCGGGAGTTTAAAAGTAAAATGGAATTTGTGTTTTTTAATCTTGGGTTAGGTTAAAGCCTTTATTAGGTGTTTTACAAAGTGTTTTGACATGCAAAGAGGGTGGTTTGCTAAGTTATGGACAAATCATGGTGGAAAGTTTTTCATGCAAGAAATTAACTTTAGTTTGAATGGTTGGTTTTAGGTTGATTTTAGTTTAAGGCATTAAGGCATACAACCTCTAACCTACCCCTCATACAAAGTCTCATACCCCTATCTAAATATAGTGTCCATAGTATCCTTATTACATCACTTTGAAAAGCAAAAAAAGATAAACTAGTCCTAAGGTGATATTTTCCTTCCACATATGGAATCTCAAAGACAAACAAAAGGGAATATGAAAGCATCTAATCAAATGAAGATATAAGGCATATCTTGGCCTCTTGCTGGTCTCACTTGATTTGGAATGACTCTTCCTCTTTGCAATTTTATTTTTCACCATGCTTGAATGAAATACTCTCTTGAATGTAACAAGAAGAGAAACAATGCTAATGCAATGACTTAAAATTTTTTAAACTATAACATAGAATCAAAATTGTTTGTAAACTTAAAAAGATGAAATGGAGAAGTGTGAGTCCAGAATTACATATATTTTTTTGGGTATTTTTCTCATGCAAGGAAAGGCATATTTGAACATGGTTATCAAGACAAGTCATAAATGGAATGCAAACTAAACATGCTTTGTAAACAAAATAAAATGAAAATGAAAAAAGATCAAAATACAAAACACTTAACATATGAAATGACACATAATGAAATAAGAATTAAATACAATTGATACACATCATTAATCATGCAAGTTGACAAAACGGGAATCAAAACAAGGCATGCTAGCAAGGTATAAACCCTAATCTACAACATGCTTGAATATTGAATCAAAAGTGCAAGATGTAAACATGATATCAAAAACATTTGGGAAGATGAAATGAAACAAAATGATATGGCAAACCAATAATGTTCATGGATTGCATTCATGATGAGTATCAAATAGGTTATGGTTCTAATCATACAATGTGTCACTTAAACATACTAAAACTAAGTCAAATCAAACATGAAATCAAATGAAAATGAAAAGGACCTAAAAATGAAAAATGGACATAAGAAAACATGTTCCACAATGTCATATCAACATCAATATGGAAACACAAATCAAGCATCAAAATTGAAGGTCCATTCTCAAGTCAAAAAATAAACATAAATACAAAAATCAAAACACAAATGAAAACTAAATGAGAAAGGGTTGAAATGAAAACACTTCCAACATAGAAAAGTCTCCAAATCTCATATTAGAACCAGGGATGCAATCATTTCACATTGATCATGCATCAAGAACAAGTCATAACTTGAATCAAGCAAAAATGGCAAAAGGAAAACCCTAATTGTAAACTTTAAGAAGTAAACTTCAAATAAAAAAGTGTTCAACATAAAAAATGTCACCAATCACCAAGGAAACCAAAAATGTAGCTATATACCATTTATGAACCAATTTGAAACACTTAGGGTTTTCAAACTTTGTAAATAAGTGGATAATAAACCCTAAAAAATAAAACTACATGAAAGATGCTTTAAAACAGAAATTTCAAAGAAGGAAAAGTGTCACCTATTGTATAAGGAGCATTTACAATTTTTTTGGAATTTTTATCATGTAATATGAAATTACTATGATTTAAATACATTAAAAATAATGCATAAAAAGATAAAAATGTTTTTTAATTTTATAATGGTCAGAAAAATAAACAAAAATCATATTATGGAAGAGAAAAATAATCCCAACAACTTTCATGTTGGACATTTTTTCAAATTCCAAATGATTTCAGAAATATTAAATAAGCAAAATAAATAGAATAAATAACAAAAATAATAAAAATGTAATCCAGTGAAAATTAGGGGAACAAGGCCTATGGTAAGCAAGCACGCAGATCAATTCATTTCCCACATTAATGAGGTGGCTCAGTGTAAGCCACCAGATCCAATGAAGACACACCATAGCGCGTGTTTCATAATGCACAGGAACACAAACAAAATTCAAAATTTGGAGGGACCACGCATCACACTCCCATTGGTCCAATTTGAATTTTGGAGGGAGGGCGTGTGGTCGCCTGAGAAGACGACCGGTCCACCATGAACGGTGGCCGGTTTCTGAATAAATGCAAACAACTTCAAAATGGAAAACTCAAAAGTGCAAAGTTGCTCAGAATTTCACGGAGAGCAAGATGGTGAGATCCAAAATTATTTATGAACAACCAACAATGCAAATCAAAGTTGGTACCAAAATGAAACCCTAGACTACAAATCAAAATTAAATGTTACTCAAGTCATGAAAATGCAATAAAATGGTATAGTGATCATCAGGAACAAATTTACAACAACATGACATCAAGAAATTCACGATTTGGTTCAAGTTTCATACCTCTTGAAGATCACTCGAATGGCTAACTTTAGAGCATTGGTTCTCCCTCCACATGTCACTATTCTGCTTGCTTCAAGTTATCACACCTCCATCACACTTTAG
The DNA here is from genome assembly GCF_024323335.1 of Lathyrus oleraceus. Taxonomy (NCBI): domain Eukaryota; kingdom Viridiplantae; phylum Streptophyta; class Magnoliopsida; order Fabales; family Fabaceae; genus Lathyrus; species Lathyrus oleraceus. The sequence goes on from NC_066581.1 coordinate 208,042,509, forward strand.
AGATCCTTGATGAGCCAAAGGGGAAGCTTGAAGGTGCTTGAGTTTTGAAAATCGATTCAAAGTTCAGAGGTTCAAATGAGAATTTTGCAGAGGTTCAATGGATATCCAAGCTTAGAAATAGCAGTGCAATAGTCTTTATTTATAGAGGGGAATGGTATCGGTCATTTGCTGAATGATTCCAATTAGGTTAGAGGGCAAAATGGAGTTTTGCATAATCTTGCAAAACAATTTTTGGTGAGGTGGCCTTTGTACCTTGCAAAAGGCATGTGCAGACACAATACACTCTCCAACATTCTGTTTTGCATCCAAAATCGTGGCCAGCTGTCAATGTCCTTGCCTCTTTGTGTGATTTGCTTTAAAATGTAAAAAATACAAAATTGAGGAATGTGGGACTTTGACATGGTATAGGTCGTGGATGGGTGCAAACAACAAGTGTAAATGGGTTTTGCATGATCTGTTTGAAGTCCAATTGGAGCAAGGGAGATTGGTTTGGGAGAAAAGAGTTTTTTGCCAAAAATTCAATATGACTCGGGTTGGAAGACAAGTCATGGTTTAAGCCCTCAACCATGGAATATCTTGATGTACACACACCACATAATTGGTATATAATGGAATAGCACAAAAAATTTAGCTCAAAAGTGTGTAATTTAGAAAATGGCTATGTGACATAAATGGATAACTTGAAATACAAGGTACAAGGTGTTCCAATTGAGTTTTGGCTTGAATCAACCTCAAACAATGATGCACACAAGTCATATGAACCATTTGTGAGGTGTTTGAGTTGGAAAAACACCCAAAAAGTCTTTAGATAAAAACCTCATTTTTTCACCTTTGGACAATTTTAGCAACTTTGAGGTTTACACTACAAGTCCTTGATATATTCATTTTTGGCTTTTGAACAATAAAGAAAGTTGTAGATAATAGAAAGATAAGATCATATCAAAAAGAAACAGCTCGTTTGGGTCAAAAATAGGAAAGTTATGGGGTAGTGAAGTTGGCAAAATGACCTATAATATATGAACCTCATTCACCTTTTTCCACTTAAAATTGACCTTGGATGTGTGAAGATAAAATGTTCACAATGCTTGTGATATTGACTTTGAAAAAAGAACTACCTCATTTGGCCAAAAATTGGGGGAGTTATGATGTTTTGAAGTTTAGTCCAAAATCAATAGGAACCAAAGATGACCTGTAATGTCTTCCCAAATATAATGGGATTCCACTCAAAATTGGACTTTGTGATCTAAATAAAACTTGTTAGGAATGACCTCAATATTGATGTAGTGAAAAGAACCACCCCATTTGGATGAAAATTGACCAAGTTATAGTCAATTGAAGTTGGGCAAAAATCAGGGTACTGCATAGGGAGACCTCCAAACCCAAAAGCTAAACCAAACAAAATCTCTTCTTGAACAATGAATCAAAGTTGTAGAGGGTATCAATTGGAGTATTTTATAAAATAATGGGCTCCACATGATAAGTATTGCCTAAGTTATGACCTTGGGAAGTTCAACTTGAAGATTAGGTCAAGACCCTAGACAACTTGAGATGTTTTGCCTTCAAAGATGGTTTTCCATCCACAATTGGATCTTTATATTTGAAGATAAGTTGTAGAGGATGGATATTAGAGTCCAATGCAAAAAGAAACACATTCATAGCTTGCTTGATGAAAAAGTTGTGACCATTGAAAGTCAACATTTCCAGTCTTAAGAGCCAATGAAGCAATTCCTTGTGATGACTTGTACAAATAATGATCAAATGATGTTTAGATCCATGCACATCATGATATCCAATGCCAAATGATAATCCTTGAATGATTAAGACCATACTGCCTTTTCTTTTGATCTTCAAATCTCTCAATCCTTGAATCATCTAACTGCAAAAGATATAAGCACACCACAAGAGCAAAATTTTGTTTAAATGCATGAAGTTATTGATGAATGATGCAAATGCAATGTGTATACCTTTGAGCCAAGTACATGGGGGTAAGAGACCAAACAAGTTAAAGATAAAACAAGTAATAAGGCAATGGGTGATACAATGAGTGAGATACCAAACCCTAGCTTGAGCAAACAACCAATGAGAGGTTATCAAGACCATAATCACTTAGATCCATGCTTCTGACCACATTAGGTATTGATAAATTAAGAGTATGAATGAAATGTTTGATTAAGAGGCTACGAAGCATATGGATAAAAATTGGGGTATGACAGTATATATATACTAGTGTAGCTGTCAACAGTATGTATACAATACAAAAGTGTGTGTGCAATCATTTTATTGTAACTGTTTTAGTAGAATAATGAAAATTTGTTATTCTCTTTTTTTATCTTCATCTTTTTCATCTTGTACCCCAATAAAGATGGGAGGATAAGGTCTGGTAGTATTATCATGGATAATAATGGTGAGTGGCCAGAAGCTTTTTCCAAAAAGCTAAAGATGTGTAATGTGTTAGTGGCAAAGCTTTGAGGGGTTTAGAAAGGTTTAATGCTTGTTAGAAGGGTGGGTCTGAGATTAATGTTGATTCGAAGTAGTGAATGATATAAATAGCAATAAATATGGTAATCCCATTGGTAGAGCTTTGATTAAAAATATTTGATCATTTACAGCGTTGGAGTGAGAGATTGTTGTTAGACATGTTTATGGTAAGGATATGCGTTTTTATGATACGTGCCAGTCTCGCATTAAACATTTGTTTGATGCTGATTTGCTGGGAAATTATGTTCCCTTCAGTGTAGTTTCATTTTGTTGTTGAACTTAAGCTCTCTTTGCAAAAAAATTGTGTCTAAAAAATCATTTCGAAACTGGTCACTGTTAGAATTTTAAGATGATGAATGAAAACCATTAAAGGCACACACCAAACCCTAAATCCTCTTCATTTCCAATTATCCACTCTCTCCGTCGCCGCTGCAACCATGACGGAACTGAAGCTATCCGAAAGCCGCGACCTAACGCGCATAGAGCGCGTCGGAGCTCACTCGCACATCCGTGGCCTCGGCCTAGACTCCTCATTAGAGCCACACGATGTCTCTGAAGGTATGGTTGGCCAAGTCTCCGCACGTAAAGCCGCCGGCGTCATCCTTCAAATGATAAAGGACGGAAAAATCGCCGGCCGCGCAGTTCTCCTCGCCGGCCAACCCGGAACCGGCAAAACCGCCATCGCTATGGGGATAGCCAAATCTCTCGGCCTCGAAACGCCGTTCGCTATGATCGCCGGCAGCGAGCTCTTCTCACTCGAGATGTCGAAGACCGAAGCCCTAACACAAGCCTTTCGCAAGGCCATCGGTTTACGTATCAAGGAAGAAACGGAGGTGATTGAAGGTGAGGTTGTTGAGGTTCAGATCGACCGTCCGGCTGTTTCCAGTGCTGCTGCAAAGACAGGGAAGTTGACGCTGAAATCGACGGAGATGGAGACTGTCTATGACCTTGGCGCGAAGATGATCGAGGCTATTGGGAAGGAGAAGATTACAAGTGGTGACGTCATTGCCATTGATAAGGCTTCAGGGAAGATCACGAAGCTCGGTAGATCGTTCTCTAGGTCGAGGGATTTCGATGCAATGGGACCACAGGTGAAGTTTGTGCAATGTCCTGATGGAGAGTTGCAGAAGAGGAAGGAGGTTGTTCATTGTGTTACTCTTCATGAGATTGATGTTATTAACAGCAGAACACAGGGGTTTCTGGCTCTTTTCACCGGAGATACCGGTGAAATCCGCACTGAAGTTCGGGAACAAATTGACACCAAAGTGGCAGAGTGGAAAGAAGAAGGAAAGGCAGAGATTATCCCTGGTGTTATTTTCATTGATGAGGTACACATGCTTGATATAGAGTGTTTTTCATTCCTAAATCGGGCTCTCGAGAACGAGATGTCTCCGATATTAGTCGTTGCTACCAACAGAGGCATCACAACTATTCGTGGCACGAATTACAAATCTCCACATGGAATTCCTATTGATCTACTTGATCGGCTTCTCATTATCTCTACTGAACCTTATACCGAGGATGAAATTTGCAAGATTCTGGATATTAGATGCCAAGAGGAAGACGTAGACATGAGTGAAGGTGCAAAGCATTTGTTAACCAAAATAGGTGTAGAATCATCCCTGCGATATGCCATTCATCTAATCACAGCAGCTGCTTTGGCCTGCCAAAAGCGAAAGGGAAAGACGGTGGAAATGGATGATATAAACCGGGTTTACAATTTGTTTTTGGATGTCAAAAGATCGACACAGTACTTGATGGAATATCAAAGTCAATACATGTTCAGTGAAACAGGTGAAGTTGATGAAGATGATGCCATTGGTATGGTAGCATGAAATTCATGCTCATCAGTTTGAGCCTTTGTAATTATCTGAGCAGTTGTTATAAGTTGCAGCAGTTTATTTATTTCATGATCTTCATTTGTAGTTGATTTTCAGCATTAGCAGTTTTTCCAAGGTTGAATTGCGGTATCTACAATGCTCACATGAGAAGCTGTGCTGTAATTTATTTCTACTCAACTTTTCCAAGACTTCTTTTTTGAGAAATGTCATAAGTTGTCATATTCTTGATATCTTGAACTGCTTACTAATGTGTTGGTTGAAAGCTTGGGGGAAACTTTAGAGGGAAATGAATGCGAGATAACTAAAGAGAAATCTTATAGCTTACTTTAGAGAGTTTTTCTCTTTTAGAGAATTATAAATGATTGATTAAGATCAATACTATACTTTTTAGAGAGGATTTCAGTGATATAGATTGGATTTTTATTGGGAAATAGTTGAATGATTTGGTTTTGAAGTGATGAGGTAGGGTAAATTCTAATTTTAATATGGTATCAATATTCCGGGCCATTCACTATTTATATGCACCAAGTTCAATAGTATTAGTACTAAGAGGATGTATTGGTAAAATTCAAAGTCTCTTATTTGTTACGAATGGAGTTAAATTTTTTTTTTATATAATGTGACCTCGCCCACCTTAAAATAGGTTTTTGTAAAGATTAATTAAGCTAAACTCTGATTCTAATAGGTTTTTGTAAAAATTAATTAAGTTAAACTCTGATTCTAATAATTTAATAAACTCTAATTCTAGTAATGTAAAAATTTATCTAAATTCTTTAGGATTTTTCAATTTTTTTCTCCCACACAATTGTTGAGTTACTCTATTTTTGAGAGAATCATGTATTGTGAGAAAAAACTCTCATATTCAAGGTAAAAGACTATCATTTCTTTCATTGATGTTTTCTTCTTTCTTTTACTCAAAATCTTCTCATCTCACCACCACTCTTAAACTCTCAAACTGATCCTTGGAAGGGGGATTTTGGAAGATAAATAAAAATGACTCATCTCGAGGTTGGCGCACCAAGTGACAGAGTCAGGACCCTGAACCAGGGATAATATATATAAGTTATTTAATTAATTTTAAAACATATAATTTTTGTTTAATTTTATTTTTAATAATAGATCATTTTTATTTGTATTAACTAATAATTGTTATATACGTGTGTTATATGATTTTAAAGAATGACAAATAAATGACTTATACGAACTATATATTGAATTGTTTTCTTTTATTAACTTATGTCTTGTGTTGTTGTGGTGATAACATAAGTTAGGTAATAGACTTTTTCTCATGTATTTAATTTTTAGCACAATTTTTTAAAATTTTTTTTAACAAATATAATATTAAAAATTTGAGATTAAAGATAGTGCACTGACAATGTAAAATAGTTTTACACAATTATCAAATGAGAATTTATCAATTAGCCATATCATATAACTAATTTATAAATATCAGGGTGACTTGGCAGAATACATGGTGGTGATTGATTGACAATGTAAAATTATTTTACACGGTCAATGCATATCTTTTTTTCTCTAAATTTTTTAGTGCTAATAAATACATTATACTAGTATATAAATAGTCCATTAGTTATAAAAGGTTGTAGATTTTTTTACACAAAATAACTATTATAGTGACAGCAAACACATCAAATTTCTCTCTCTATCTTGTCACATGATTAATCATAGTAAAACACATTAATTTCTTATGTTTATGTCTTATTACTTATAGAAACTTTATGTACAAAAGTCTATAGCAGAGTTGTAGTAGCTTTTATGTTCAAAGTAGATACAACATTGTGGTGCAAACGTTATAAAGTTAAGGGGTGCAAAATTTAAAATAATAGGATTATTAGTGAATTTTTTCAAAACTCAGGGGGTTCATTTGCATCCACTCAATCATATGTAGGTCTGCCCCTGGGCGCACCCCTTTATTTGTATTTGTCAGTCATTGACTAAACAATAAATTATGTGCTCGTCGAAGAGAAAAACAAAGTTGAGTAACCCGTCTATTTCGTGAGTATGGTGCTTAAAGACGTTGATGTCAGGTACTAGAAGATTGAATGACTAGCCCTGACAGTTATGATAACTGTATGCAAGAAATCTCAAACTATACTTTCAAGGACATCATGTAATGGTAAAAATCAACTATCTCATTCGCCAAGTTTTAAAAAAACCAGATCTCGCAGCGATGATGGTGTTCTATTCAATGAAGCTATATGAATACAATATTTAGTATATATCTAGAGGGAACATCAAGTTGTAAGTGTTACCCAACTTCCTAAAGGAGTTTAGTTTAGTTTGTTAGTAGGAGAAGAGGCTCCCCACATAGCATTTAACTTGCCACTTGCTCACCTGTATCTGACACTCCATTTAGAGCACTTTTAGCATTATACCCTTTTGTAAAAATTGAATTTTTATGAAATTTATTTGTTTTTACCCGAAATTTGCAGTATGTCTCAGAAATTTTTGACATTTTCATTTTTTTCACCGGGAATTTCGAAATTTCCGAAAGAAAAAAAATGAAGAATACCAGAATATTAAAAAAAAAATCAAAATTTTCAAAATTTTTGTACACTATCAGAAATTTCAAAATTTCTGGCACACTACCAGAAATTTCAAAATTTCAGGTAGTGTTAATTTTCTAAAGATTGAATATGAACTACCGAAAATTTCATTTTAGTTGAAATTTTTTGTGTAAAATGGAACATTTAGAATTTTCGGTAATATTTTTAAGTTCGTGTAAATTTCAAAAATTATGGTTTATCGGAAATTATAGATACACTACCGAAATTTTAGTGTGTACCAAAAATTCTGCTATGTCTACCGGAAATTTCGTACGAAAATTTGTTTCAATTTTTTTCCAGGGACAGTTTTGGAATTATGAAACTATAGGGGGTGCCAGGTTTAAGTGGGAGAGGGGGGAGGTTGCAAGTTAAAGGCTTCTTCCTACATGTGGATATTATCTGTGTACAACGCCTCATACCAGAATGAAAGTGGTGTTAGAGGGACCATACGAGCTCTTAAAGAACATTTATTGAGGTATGAGTTTAAAGCAAACAACAACCAAGTCTAGTATGAAGCCCTCACTGTCGACAGGGGTATCTCCATAGAAATGGGCACTTCGAGCCTCAAAGCTAGAAGCGACTCACAATTGGTAGAAAACCAGGTTGCCAGGGAGTATCAGGCGAATGAGTCCCAACTTATCAAATATCTAAAAAAAGTATGTGACATGTCTAAACATTTAAAAGCTTTTGAGATGGCATATGTACTTAGGAAATAAAACTCTAGAACAGATCTCCCATATAAGCTCGTCAAGATCAAGAAGTCACGACATAATTGAAAAGTTATACAATAAACTCTAGTTGTCATGAGTATCAAAACAGAATAAATCAACACTATTGAGGTCACCCAATCCATATGTTAGATGACGCTCATAATGCATTATCTGATGTCAAATGAGCTCCCATCAAAGGAGCTGGAGGCAAAGAGGGTCTGAAAATGCGCTACAAAATATACCATGATGTCTGTGAAGCCCTATAAGATAGGATAAAAGCCTCCCCCATGTCGAGGTGTCGAAAGGATAACGTGATTGCCTTAATCCTCACAGAGGTCCACCAAGGAGCATGTGATAGTCATATTGATGGACAGGCTCTTGCTCATAAGCTACTCAAGGTAGGTTATTATTGACCCACTCCGATGAAGGATAATGAAAAATTCATCAGGAGATGCGATATGTGTCAGAAACATTCTAACCTCCATCACACGCCAATCAAAATTCTCTACTTTGTCACATCATTGTGGTTATTTTACCAACGGGGCATGGACATACTAGGTCATTTTCTGTCGTCACGTGGATAACTGAAGTTCCTAATCGTTGAAGTTGACTATTTTACAAAGTGGATAGAAGCATAGGTCTTTTCTAAAAACATGACATAAAGAGTTCGTCGCTTCTACTGACAATAGATCATATGCAAGTTCGTTTATCAAAAGTCATCCTCTCAGACAATCACAACAATTCTCCAGCTTATCTATGGTCAATTTCTTCCAAGACCCAGGGATACCCACGAAGTTCATCTCGGTTGTTCACCTTGTGAACGGGGCCGAATTTGCGAACAAGGTGATATTAGGTAGAATAAAGGAAAAGTTGGACTATGCCAATGAACCGTGGGCTGAACAACTCCATGAAGTTTTGTGGTCCTATCACACCACTCCTAATTCAACCACCAAAGAAACCCCATTCACAATAGTATACGGAGCCGACACCATGCTACCAGTTAAAATTCACCCACCCACATGAAGGGGCAATCAATTCAATGAAGAGGAAAACAAGGCATGACTTAGATGTACATCTGACCTAATCGAAGAAATTGTGAAGTCGCTCACATCAAAGAATTTGCTGCCAATCAAAAGGCCACCAGAAGATACAACTCCAATATGGTCCTAAAGGAAATGTAGGAGGGCAAACTCGTGCTCGAACAGGTGGTCGTACTAGTCCGCTTGGGAAAGATGCATCCTAATTGGGAAGATCCATACCGCATATGTAAAAAATCACCTCATGGCACAAGCTCAAAGAACTAGATGGAAGACTCTTCCCTAAGTCATGGAACTCAGTTAGCCTGAGATACTATTACAATTAGTCGTTTACTATTTCTTATTCAATAAGGTGATAGGAAAATTTCGTGCCAATGTGTAAACTTTCTTAAAAACATCTTAATGTAAATATCACAAACAAGGTATAAAATTTCCATAAACGAAGGGCCCTCAAAGGGGGCACCCCATCTTAGAAGCTGATGCATGATGAGTTCAAAATGTTTATGTTGGAACTTCAATGAAGTATCATTGTCGCCCTCATAGGCAATGCTTATGTTAGAACTTCAATGGAGTATTCTTATCGCCCTCAGAGGCAATGTTTATTGTTCGAACTTCAATAAAGTATCATTGTCTCCCTTAGAAGCAATGTTTATAATGAAACTACAACGAAGTATCCTTGTTGCCCTCATAGCCAATGTTTTATTCTGGAACTTCAAGGGAGTATCCTTGTCGTCATCAGAGACAATGTTTATTCTGGAACTTAATGGAATATTCTTGACGTCCTCAAAGACAATGTTTATGCTTAAACTTCAATGGAGTATCCTTTCCACCCTCGGAGGCAAGGTTTATGCTGGGAATTTAATGAAGTATCCTTGTCGACGTAGTGTTGTACCCTAAATTTTGCCTGCTTGTTTTTTTATTATCTTTTATTTTTAGTTCTTAGAAAAAGAAAGAAAAAAAATTAAAATTGTTAGTCAATTCAATTAGCAAGTGAACAAGAATGTCAAATACAAGGTCGCGGGTTCGAAAAGTTAAATGTTGACTTTTTTTTTGTTTTTTAATATAATTTTTATTTTTTTATTTTTAGGCATTTTCTTTAAAAAAATAATTTTCCATTTAATTCATTATTTTACGCACAAAACAACCAAAAAAATATAAAAATATCTCACAATTTGTCATTTTCGTTTTCTGTTTGGTCATATTTTGGAAAACTTGCTTCTGATTTGCCATGCTTTGTCATAATGTCTTCTGATTTGTCAAAGTTTGTCAACTTGCTGATAAAGAAAAATTAGATAATATCTTATAATATTTGATTTTTTTTCTTCTTTTTTGTCCTTTAACCTAGTTTTTTTCACATTATAAATAGACATCAGTTTCAACATGTTTTTTCATCCATAATTCACAGATAAAATCACATACAAAAATCCTAAGTTGATTTTCTTCACACTAAAGAAGGAAGGGAAAGAAAAGAAAGGAGGAAGTAGCCTGCATTGGTCACGACACCCCAGGTCTTTTGGAATTTTGGTTTTATATGGTACATGATTTTTCTTCTTATTGTCTCTACATGTTTTTTTCTCTGATTTATTTAATTTAATTCATTTAGTCCTTTTTTTTTTAATTTTGTTTTAAATGCTTCATTTTAATTGTTATCGGAAATTATAGGAATAATTTTACAAAAAACAAGAACGACAAATACCGTAAAAAAACATGATTCAGTATCATTTTCTCACTTCACCAGACTTTTCAATCACTAGTTCAAATATATAACCATATTCAAATTCTAATCCAAACTCATCATCAACAAGCCTAAACATTTACATCAAAAACACCCTTCTCCATCATATTGCTGCATTATTTTTTTCTCGTTTTTGTCTTTTATTATTTTGATTTAATATTTAATTCTTTTATTGTTTTTATTTAATATTTAATTATGTAAGATCAAAATTAGGGTTATATTTTTATTGGGCTTGGGCCATCATCTTTTATGATTCACACATTCTCCATATTTCTACTACACCCCTTTAAATTTTTTTATTTTAATAATTTAATTTAATTTATTTAGTTGATTTATTTTTTTAATCACTATTCAAAACACAAAAATATAGTTTATTTAGTCAATTCATTTAACCTAGTTTTTCTTAACAAATATTCAAAAATACCAAAAACATGCCGTTTTCATTAAGTTCTTCTATTTAATTAGCCTTTTTAAAATTTTATTGGATTAGTTAATCTTGTTTTTTAGAAAAATGTTTAAAAATATAAATATTTAATTAATCAAAAAACACAAACATATCTTTATCTCTTTTAAACGAAATATTAATGTAGTTATACGATCTCTAGGTTTTGCCCGATTAAAACATTCACTTGTATATAAATTCGTAAATATTTCACAATACATGTACATAGGCCACTAACACAGTCAATTCCAAAGATAAAAAACAAAGAACTTTTTTTTTTCACAACTAAAATTCATCTTCACCCATCAAATCATTTTTTTGCCCTTGCGCACTTAAACCAATTTTTTCATAAAAGAATAGTCCGATTCATTTAACACGAATACAAACAATGCATAAGCCTCCATTGTGCGAGCATACATGTAGACATTTAACCGCTAAATTTCAATCTAACACTATTATATAAAATCAACCAACCGATAATTTTTTTTTTACACGAACACGAAGCTCTGACTTTCTCATTGCAATTTGGGAATATGTAGGCTAAGGGTTTTGAAATCCTGGCGAGCGCAATAATAAAATACTACCACTTTTCCTCTTTAAATATTTTATAAATATCTCTTTTAATAAATAAACAAAACGATTGCAAACATTCCCTTAAGAACACTTAACCCTAGCCTATTAGGAGGTTCTCGTTGAATACAACGAATGTGAGAGGTGTTGATACCTTCCTCTCACATAACCGACTCCGGAAACCTCAATTGGTTGTGATGACCATGTTTTATCCCTTAAAGGGTTTTATCGACATTTCCCTTCAAATAAAAACTTCGGTGGCGACTTTGTGTCTATTTTGAGCATTTAGACGCTCAGATATTTTTCGCACCGTAACACGTAGAGGCAATATTTATGTTGAAACTTCAATGAAGTGTCCTTTCCATCCTAAAAGGCAATTTTTATGCTGGAACTTCAATGAAGTATCCTTATCACCCTCAGAGGCAATGTTTACGTTGGAACTTCAATAAGGTATCATTGACACTTCAGAGGCAATGTTTATGTTGAAATTCAATGAAGTATCCTTGTTTCCCTCAGAGGTAATCTTTATATGGAACTTCAATGAAGTATCCTTGTTGCCCGCAAAGGCAATATTTTTGTTGGAAATTTAATGAAGTATCATTGGCACCCATAAAGGTAATGTTTATATTGGAACTTCAATGAAGTTTCGTTGCCGCCCTCAAAGGCAATATTAATGATGGAACTTCAATGTGATATCCTTGTCTCCTTGGAAGGAAATGTTTATGTTGGAACTTCAATGAAGTATCCTTGAAACCCTATGAGCCAATTTTTATTCTAAAACATCATTGAAATATCCTTGCCATCCTTATAGGAAGCATTTATGCTGGAACCTCAATGGAGTTTCCTTGCAACTTTTAGAGGCAATGTTTATGTTGTAACTTCAATGAAGTATCCTTGTTGCCTTAAATGGAAATGTTTATCCTGAAACTTTAATGAAGTATCATTGCCGCCCTCATAAGAAATGTTTATGCTGGAACTTCAATAGAGTATCCTTGCCATCCACAAAGACAATATTTATGTTGGAACTTCAATGAAGTATCCTTTCCACCCTCAGAGGCATTGCTTATACTAAAACTTCAATGAAATATCCTTGTAACCATTAGAGGAAATATTTATGCTATAACTTCAATGGAGTATCCTTGTCATCATTAGAGGATGTTGGAACTTCAATGAAGTATCATGTCTCCCGCAAAGGTAATGTTTATGTTGGAACTTCAATGAAATATCATTGTCGCCCTTAGAGGCAAAGTTTATGCTAAAATTTCAATGAAATATATTTGTCTCTCTCAAAATAAATGGTTATGAATAAACTTCAATGAAATATCATTTTTGCCTTAAGAGGTAAGATAATTGATGGACCTTCGCAAAAGGCTACTTGCTGCCTTACTAGGTAACTTACTATTGGAGCCCTCGTTATAGCAAACTTAATTTTCCCCAAGCCACACTTGAGGGACTCAACCCCATGAAAGGATTGAGGAACTCTCCCCATAAGGGAAATATACATAATCGAGGCATCACACACCTTGAAATTAATTAAATTTGCGAGGAAAGAAATCCAAAAGAAATAAGGCATACCACCATAAGATCTGAACACTTTTATTAAGAAAGACTATTACATAGCCCATCTAATGGGGTAATGAAATAAATATTACAAAGTTTTCCCTGAGGAACTCAACTTAAAGTCTCGCCTAAGGGACTCAAATTAAATTCTTGCCCGAGGAACTCAAACTGAAGGACTAAACTAAAAGTCTCTCTCGAGGGACTTAACTTCAATTCTCGCCTGAGGGGGTCAACTTAACGTTTATTCTGAGGGACTTAAATTAATGTCTCAAATGAGAGATTCAACTTAAAATATTGCATGAGGGAATCAACCTAAAGTCTCTCCTAAAGGAAACAACTTAAAATCATGGCCCAAAAAGGTTGCCCTAGGAATTAGCATCGAAGGTCCATTAGAAGTAGTTCTCGTTACAAACACTTGAAATTGTAAGGCATTTTAATGTTATGGTTATTTCCTTAAACTCTGTGGGTAAATTATGGTTGATTCCTTAAACTGTGAATGTTAAAAAATTTAGTCGTATTTTAACTTCTAGGTATATTTGTAATTTCACAAATGAGATTATTCAATGTGATATTTCACCATGGGGAAAACCTTGTTCATGACAAGCACATGTTTTATAGGGGAGGGAGTGAAACCATTGTAGAAGGGCAAGACTCTGATAAGTGGAGTTTTTTGAGGCAGTTAGCTTAGTTAAAGAATGAGGTTATGATGGATTTATATTTTGGAGAAAGATACTAGGACTTGATGAAAGGTTTATTAATTTCATTTATGATGTACAAGCTGAAGATATGGCTAATAACAACAATCCTGGTAGTAATGTTGATGGACATATCTGGGTAGAACATGGTGTTGAAGACATGCTAAGCAAGGTGTTGAAGCTTAATGTTGATTAATTCAGTGAATGTAGTGATGATGATAACACTGATGAAGATGGAGGAATAAGGTTTGATGATAATGAAGAAGAAGAAACATATGAAAGATATGAAGGATTTATTCAATTTGAAGTAGAAAGACTAATTTTTGGTACTAGGTTTGTGGTTAATGAGAAGTCTCTTAAATTCAAGGTTATGGGTTCCAAGAGTCCAAAAAATATGAAATCCCCAAGAAAGGTGAATATGTTTGTTCCTGCTAATGTTTTTGGATATAGTTCAAAGAGGAATACCAATAATGTTGGGAAGTCAAGATGTGGACTATGATAGTGAAGAAATGAAAAGCTCATATCCTGATGATAGCGACAATGAAAAACAATCTAAGCCTAAGTATGAGAAGTTTAGAGGAGAGATGTTGAACAAATACTTCCAATTTAAACTAGGTTTGAATTTAATTCTTTGTCTGAATTTAAAGATGCAATTAGGGAATGGTCTATTTTAAATGAAAGAGAGATAACATTTGTTAAGAATGAAAGTTATAGGGCTTGGGTAGAGTGTAGGGGTAAATATGGTTTTCTAGCATTATGTAGTAAATTGGTTGACAGACACACCTACCAATTAAAGATATGGGTGGGGACACACACATGTGTAAGGGTATTAAATAACAAATCTGCCAATGCCAAATGGGTATCTAAGCTAGTGGTTGAAAAAAGGAACTCACAAGGTAAAGTTAAAGTGTCTGAGATGATATCTGAACTAAGGATGAAGTACTTTGTTGGTATAACCAAAGAGAAGGCATGGAGAGCTAGATCCATGGCAGATGAAATTATTGAAGCAGATGCAACAAAACAATATAACATGTTATTGAGTTATGCAATTGAGTTGAAGAAGTAGTGTAATGGGAATACTTTGAAGATTGACACTGAGAGACTGTAGCGGTAAATTCATGACAATTAAGCTATGAATAAACTTAACGTCAATAAAACCAGAGTCGGCACCACACTTTTATTGTTTTCAAAGGAAAAGGGAAAAGTACGAACAAAACCCAAAGATAAGAAGTTTTCAAATGAAAACTAATAAAATGTCAGAGATTACAGGTAAAGGGTTGGTTACATAGAGGGAAGGTGTTAGCACCCAAAGTGTCCTAGTTACTCCTAGGGAGCCTTTTTTATGTATGCATGTGTTTTTGGTATAAAATGATGTTTGCAACAAATAGATTATGGGGATGAGAAAAGAATTCATTAATTATATTTTTGTGTGTTTGACAAGACCTTCAGACTTGTGCCTACATACCAACATAAAAATGAGAGATCAAAATCTCGTAGTTTGTGGTATCAATTTTAAAGTGAGTTAATTGCTTTTAACAAAAAATTTAAATTTTAAAGAGGCACAAAAAGCCTAAATGAGTTTGCATGAGTGTTAGTTCTTTTTGTTTTTTTAAATTTTAAGTCAATATGGTTAAGTTCATTTACAAGTTTGATTAAGAAAAGAGTGTAAAAATGCAATGGCATCAGGCCAAAGTTTCTAATCCTAAGAAAAGAGGGAGAGATTTGAAATTTAAGAAATGGGAGGAGATGAAAAGACTAATCCTAAGCAAAAATTTAAAAGTTAAGAGTTAAAAAGGTCTGACCAATGAGATGCAATCCAATAGACAAGAATGTCATATAGAAACCCACTTTTCCTTTGGACTTTAAATCAAGCAATATCAATAAGCAAGTAGAAAAATGAAGAGCAAGACATCAAATAAAGATAGCCACATCCAAGCTAGCAACTTCATAGTCTACTTCTTAATCTTCCCATGTATCAAATGACATACTCCTTGAATGGCTCAGGATAAGGCATTAGGCACAGGTTCAAAGCAACATTTGCATCAAGACCATGTAGTAGATGAACTCAAGTGGATCTCAATACTTGCATCAGATGAAAGCTCAAATCATCATAACTTGGTTTCAGAAATGTTGGCATTGACCAAGTCCTTTTGCATGGGGAATGTTGCCTAATTCTAAGTCCAAAGCTCGGATCAAATCCAACAGTCCACACAGATATTTTTTAGGGTTTTTGTTATTGTTTATTAGGTATTTTAAGGCCCTAAGAGCACAAACACAATCAAGATACACAAACAAATATATACAATCACAATATATGGCTCAAGTGAGCAAAGTGAAAATGGCATAAACATAAACAATTTAAATGATATGTAAAATGGCACATGAAATGGTAAACGACTTGAATTTAAATTGCATAAAGTAAATGACTTGAAATTAAAAGCAATAATAATAAAAGTTAGTCAAATGTTAGTTGATTAGATGTTAGTGAAGTTTTGTTTTTCAATTGATTAAGTCATTCTTTAGAAAACACTCAACCATATATTCACAAGCATGAATCCTTGAACCAAGACATCTCCCAAAGGGAGGAAAAAAGGCAAAGTTTCCACACAATACCATGAAAGGGGGGAGACTTACAATCTCACTTACTAAAATGTTATGCCTTTGGGTCAAAATTTAGCGTTATGTTAAGCAATCGTAATTGGACTTATATAAAAGTCACAACTATCTGAGGTCGGGTAATAGAAATCTTGGTGTTAATGCATGTTAGAGATATGGTATAATGAATCATACTCCTAAAACATACCACACACAAAAAGAAAATGATCAAAGGATGAACCTAATCTCATCCATACTTGTATTGGTTCATGAAGTTATTGATGAACCGATTAGCCTTAGGATATTGAGACTTCATTGGTCAATGAAAGGGATGGGATAGAAAGGGATTGAAGATGAAGAGGGAGGGGAGATGAGACAAACACAAATTGGTCATAGGAGGAATTTTATCAAATTAAAATCATTCATTCATTTTGGGAGATGAAGTGTACATTTCATCAATCCCCTAAATCCAATGATTTTAATGCAACAAAAGTCAAATCAACCTTGACCAAGGCCTAAACACATAGTCAAATTTCACAAGTCAATAAAAATGGCTCAACACAAATTCTAGACAATTAATCAATTAAAAATCAAATTAAAATGCATTTAAATTAAATCATGTTTGATCAAAAACCTAAAACCTCTTCAAAACACCAAATAAATGGCTAAGAGATTTATCATAGGTCAAACAAGGTCAAATGACCTTGGACAAAAAACTTCATAATTTTTGAAAAGTCATAAGTATTTTTAAACAATTAAAAATATGCACAAAAACAATTAAATCATGAAAAATATCAAAATTAATCCAAAAAATAATTTTAATTCAAAAAATGAAAGAGGAAAATATTTAAATTTTTTTGGTGAAAGTCCCATATTTTTTGGATTAAAAATGAAATTGATATGAATTAATTAAAAATAAGGGATTAAATGAAATAATCAGAAATTCAAAAAAAGGAGAGCCATCTAATCTCCCTCATTAATTGAGGTGGCAGATCAGATGGCCAAAACGCGCGCTCCATCATGTTCCCAAATCAATGCATGTACACACATGGTAATCAGAAGCAACGCATGAGATTAAAACAATTCAAATGGATCAGATGGCCTGGATTGATCCAGCGCACCACCGGAGCCCTAGCTCCGGACATCTTCTCCGGTGAGGACCACCAAACTGGTCCAACTCAAACCTTATGAAAAATGAAAAGTGAATACACTAATTTGAAGGAAAAATGCTCACGAGCACGAATCTGACCTCAATTTTGTCTAATTCCAAGTATATAAAAAGATATAGGGATTTGAATTTTGAGGATCATGAACTGAGTTGCTTCGAGTTGACCTAAAAGAAACTCAATCTTCTTGCCTACATTGATAGGACTTCATACAACCAAAAATAAACAAGAATGGTGAAGAATTGAGGGAGAATGGAAGAGATGAAAATTCTAAAAAATCACCTTCAATGGAGCTTCAGATTGGCACGATCTTGCTTTTAATTATGCTTGGCCTTGCTTCAGATGCTTGATAGAAGTGAAGTAGATCAAGGAAAGGGATGGACTCTTGGAGTTTCAATCTCAAAACAGATGGATAATTGAAACTCGAATTAAAAAAAAATCTTCAAGTTTATCCTTCAATGGTGAGGGTTTGAGGTTGCAGGTTCAAAACTTGGGCATGAGGTCCTTAATTCTGAGCAATGAGGGTCTTATTTATAGGCCATGAGATTGGTTTTTGCACACTTCCAAATTTGGCAAATTTTGAAATTCACCTTTGCATGGTTGCATGGGCGTTTCTAGGCCCATGAGATGAGGTGATCTGATCCATAATTGAATGTTAATCATGATGAAACCATGTTGGAAGGCCATGTAAATGTGTATGAAAAATGGAAGTTGAAATTATCCAAATGGTCCTTTAACTTACACCCATGTGCAAGTCCCTCATACTTTAACCAAATGAGATGATCTTGGACTTTTTGGAAAGGTGAGATTAAGGGGAACAACTTTCATGTCGAACACTTTTTCATTTGAAGTTTGGATCATGATGAATTTTGAGGTGGAAGTTTGGGAAATCAAACATATTTGAAAATTTTCTAAGTCCCAAGTCAAATGTTCACTTCTTCCACTTTGAATAACTTTTTCTATGGACTTAAAATGAGAAAAGTTCCTTCATAAAAGTTGTGGATCTTTCAAACCTCTTAATTTGGTCACAAACTTGACCTCATTTGGATTTGGCATGAAAGAGTTATGCATTTTAGAAGTTGAGGAAAATCACTTGTTCAATGGTATTGGCCCAAAATGACCTATAATGTTTCCTTTTGGAACATGCATTTGCAAGTTGAATTTGCACTTACTACAAACATAAAAGATGAAGTAGACATCTCGATTTTGATCATGAAATTTGAATGGATTTCATATAATAAAAATTGAGTAAGTTATGGTCTTGGGAAGTTGACCTCCAAACTAGGGTTCAGACAAAATGACCTATAATCTTTCACCATAAAAAATGACTTTCCAAGAAAAAATAGATCTAGACTTCAACATGAAAGTTGTTTGGAATGTAATTTTGATTAACATTTCTCTTAGAATCATTTTCATATGACAAAAGTTGTAGGAGATAGGGTCTAGGGAACCGCAGTTTTGACCAGTTGACTTTCTCTGCTCAACCACCATGAACCACCTTGCTAGCTTGACATTCTCTTGACTTTTGGGACTCATGGAGGATCATATATGCATAAGATGATGTAATGTAAAGTATCCCTTGAAATATTTTATCAATTGTTGAAGAAACTTGTTGTAGAAGTCACATAAGATACCTAGATGAATTAGGGTTTCCAAGGCAAACCAACCCCAAACTCTTGATGATTCCATGATCAAAATAACATGTGAAGATCATGGGGATCCATATATGATAATTAGAGCCAATGTAAACCAATTCTTAATTGTGCTCCTTGCATTAAGGGTCTTAAACCCTAGATATGAGCTTGGTAGAGCATAGGTGAGCATACACACTACCTACAAAAGCAACAAACTATACATTGTCATATTTTTGGTATTTGGGTTAGTAAATAAAGAAAAATGAAGTATGATACAATCAAATGCGCTTGGTGATCCTCCCAATGTAACCCCGATGAATGAGGGGTAAGGAGGATGCCAAGTTGTGATCCCAATGTCAATGCATATGATGAGATATCACGAGGGATCTTAGAGTCAAAATTAGGGTCTTACAGATGCCCCTATTTAAGGACGTTCTAGCTGAGGAGATGAAGGTTAAAATCTTCGTATCGACTCAGTAGAATGAACTTAAATATCAACATATAAAAACAAATTTTGGTCCCTAAGAGACCTCATGATGCATATGATATGAATGTTAAAATTAATCTCTATGGGGAATATGTTGCCATAAAGGAAAATAATCTAGAGAGACTGAAAGTCCATATGAGTATAATGCATTTCGTAAGGAAAACTCATTGGGGAGACAGAGACTCTGGGGTATACAATATTGTGTGTAGGCCAGTCTACGACTTAAAACTACTGAGGGACACGAGGGATTCCATGAAAATGAATCAATGGAAAGACTCAGCCGGAGGATAAAAGGAAATCTGCAGGGGAAACGAGTAAATCAGAACAAAACTGAAATACTCGAACCAAATAGGAAACAACGATTTCACTGAGGAAATACACACTTAAACACACGAGTAGCAGAAGTATATTATCCATTATCGGTTACTGGGTAAGGAGATAACATAATCTGACATTGAAGACATCCATTACCGGTTAGGGTTAACATATCAAGGATGACTCGCTAAGGAACACAAGAGGTGTACTCATTACCAGTTATTGGGTAAGAATAACCAGTTGGGGAAAAGCCAAATAGGATTTACCACTACAGGTTACTGGGTAGAAGACCACAAAGGAAGAGAATATCCATCACTGGTTAAAGTGAACATATTAAGGATAGACTCAAAGGGGAGAATATTCGTCATCAATCAAGATGAACATATCAAGGATAGACTGCCGGGAAAAAGTAGGAATTACATCTATTAGTTTCTAGATAGAATACCTAAAACAGAATATCTGTCACCGGTTAAGATGAACATATCAAGGATAGACTCCAAGGGGAGAAATAGGAATTATATCTATCAGTTACTATATAGAAAACCAAAAGAGAGAATATTTTTCACCAGTTAAGATGAACATATCAAGGATAGACTCCGCAGGGGGGAGCATGATTTACAACTATCGGTTACTGGGCAGAAAATTGCAAAGAGGAGGAAACCCGTCATGGTTAGGATGAACATATCAAGGATTGACCCTCTAGGGAATAAAATAGGGATTACAACTACCTTTTTACTGGGTAGAAAACCACAAAGAGAATATCTGTCACCAGTGAAGATGAACATATCAAGGATAGACTCAGAAGGAAAGAATATATGTCATCAATTAAGATGAACATATCAAGGATAAACTACCTAAGGAAACGTGAAAAGAATCCGCTAGAAAAAACAAGAGGAAGTAGATTACCGTTACCGGGTATTGGGTAAGAGTAAAGTACTTGCAAATCGATAAGAATGTTACCAGTTACTAGGTAATAGGCTCTCGGGGAATCAAGGTATCTATCTAGGCAAGATCTAGAAATAAAAGGTCAATCAAAGACTCAATCCAATGAGGATATAACTCAGGGGGAGTGGTTCCATCCAGATAATCAACTGGGGAGGAAGATGAAATAATAATCATCCATGAGGAAATAACTCAGTGGGGAATGAGAAAGGTTAAATTCTTTCTGCTTAAGGGGCTGACACTCTACAATTGAAGGAGGACATACATGCCAAATTTGCATGGGGGGAAAGGATATCACCATAGCAGAGGATAAGAAAATTAATGAATCACAAAGTGCAATAATAATGCAATAATGAAATCTATGAATGTATATTTATATGTATATATGATGATTATACTGACAAAACAATCACAAGGATACAAATGTCAATGGTCTGAATCATCATTACAACACTCAGCCAATCTCAATAGGATGGAGGCATCAACTGGAGAAAGAGATGTTAAGGATGAACATGAATCATTCGTCTCGAAGGCTCGGCCCTGGCTGGGGAAAGAGGGCAAATTTAATGAGGATCTGCATCATCAACTCTGCGGGGAATTTTAGGTTAACATCATATCAAATGGGAGACAACCTTGTAGAGGACCGACAATATTGATCAAGAATCAGTGCTAACAGGGATCATGCATAAACTCTATTGACAACTCGGGGGGAGTAACAACCTGGGCTGAATCTATGCAAACCGCTGAGACGACACGCCTACAACTCAAAAATAGGGAGACAATTACAAACTAAGTTGGGGAAACCAACAAAACTAGGATGGAGAGGTTGGGTTTCCGTTCGGAAAAAATGACTGAACCAGCTGCTTGGGGAAGACCAACAATGCTTTGCATTTTAGGACTTACCTAT
The DNA here is from genome assembly GCF_024323335.1 of Lathyrus oleraceus. Taxonomy (NCBI): domain Eukaryota; kingdom Viridiplantae; phylum Streptophyta; class Magnoliopsida; order Fabales; family Fabaceae; genus Lathyrus; species Lathyrus oleraceus. The sequence continues at coordinate 208,064,187 of NC_066581.1, forward strand.
TCTCAGACTGTTGTTGATGTTCCTTTAATGAAATCGATTGCTCTTAAAAAGTAATTGCTTTTATTATTTTAAGAAAACACGATTTTGATTTTTAAATTCAATTTCAAAATAATCATCATAAAATTTAATTCTATTTGGATGAAAGTTAAATAAGAGTAGAAACAATTGGATAAAAAGCTCAACTTTATTTAATAGAATGGTAGTTTGTAAATGACAAGACCCCATAGATCCTTACAAAAGTTGAAAAATGGTAATTTACATGGAAAAGGGCTACATTGGATACAATGATCACTAATCATTCTACCAACTTTGATATCCACTATGCTCTTGGCTTCGGTTGAAGGTGACGAATCAGAACCCAATGACGTGCTCAAGAATGTCTTTAAAATTGAAGGTCAACCGAATGCAGTTACTTGCCATGATCCCTAATTTTTTCATAAATTTCCCCAAGGCGGGGTACTCAATTTATCGGGATAAATTTTCTGTTTTATGTCTCTAACTTTTGCCTGGATCGCTCTTTCGGGTTTTCAATCCACCGAGACACTCATTTTTGCCTAAGTTGCCCTTTCGGGTTTTCAACTTAGCGATTCGTTCTTTTCTTTTTAGGCGAAGTATTTCTTGACTGCATTAGCGTTCATAGGACGCGTGAGCTCTTCACCATCCATAGTTGTAAGAATCAAAGCACCGCCTGAAAAGGCTCTCTTAACAACATATGGACCTTCATAATTAGGATTCCATTTGCCCCTATCATCTGGCTTTAAAGATAAAATCTTCTTGAGCACAAGGTCACCTTCTCTGAACACACGAGGTCTGACCTACTTATCAAATGCTTTCTTCATTCTTTACTGATATAACTGACCATGACACATGGCAGTCAACCTATTCTCTTCAATTAAATTCAGTTGGTCATACCTGGTCTGACACCATTCAGCTTCTATCAACTTGGCTTTCATCAGCACACGCATTGATGGGATCTCAACCTCTACCGGAAGCATAACTTCCATGCCATAAACAAGTGAGAAAAGAGTTGTCCCTATTGAAGTGAGGATGGATGTACGATACCCGTGTAAAGCAAATGGGAGCATCTCATGCCAATCTTTGTAGGTTACAACCATCTTCTGGATGAACTTCTTGATGTTCTTGTTTGCAGCTTCAACAACCCCATTCATCTTAGGTCTGTAGGGAGAATAATTAAGATGTGTTATCTTGAAGTCTTTGCAAAGAGCTTCCACCATATTATTATTCAAGTTCGATCCATTATCAGTAATGATCTTACTTGGCACACCATAACGACATATAATTTGATTCTTGATAAACCTTACAACAACTTGCTTGGTCACATTCACATACGATGCCACTTCAACCCACTTTGCGAAGTAGTCAATAGCCACCAGAATGAAACGATGTCCATTCGAAGCTTTGGGCTCAATCATCCAAATCATATCTATTCCCCACATGGAGAAGGGCCATCGGGAGGAACTGACATTCAACAGTGTTGGTGGAACATGAATCTTATCTGCATATATTTGACACTTGTGGCATTTCTTCACAAACTTGCAACAATCCGATTCCATTTTCAGCTAATAGTAACCCGCTTCAACATCTTCTTGGCCATAGCATGTCCATTGGAATAAGTACCAAAGGAACCTTCATGGACTTCCGTCATCAATAAGTCTGCTCCATGTCTATCCACGCATCCAAGCAGCATCATATCAAAGTTTCTCTTATAAAGCACATCACCATTCAGGTAGAAGTTGTCAGCTAATCTTCTCAAAGTCTTCTTATCTTTCAGAGATGCCCCAGGCGGGTAAATCTGACTTTGGAGAAAACACTTGATATCGAAATACCACGGTTTTTCATCTTCGATCTCTTCAATAGCAAACACATGAGTTGGCCTATCAAGATGCATCACAGTCAAATTGGGAACTTCATTCTAGAATTTCACCATAATCATAGAAGCCAACGTTGCAAGAGCATCTGCCATTCGGTTTTCATCTCGAGGGATATGATGAAATTCAACCTTTGTAAAGAAAGTTGAAATCCTCCTCGCACAATCTCTATATGGTATCGAACCGGGTTGATTCGTCTTCCATTCACCTTTGATCTGATTCACAACCAAAGCTGAATCTCCATAGACGTCAAGATATTTGATTCTGAGATCAATAGCCTCTTCAAGCCCCAAAATGCAAGCTTCATACTCAGCCATATTATTCGTACACTTGAAAGTCAATCTAGCTGTAACCGGAAAATGCGCGCCTTAAGGAGTAATAATCACTGCCCCAATGCCATTACCATACTAATTAACAACTCCATTAAATACCATGCCCCAACGGGAACCAGGTTCTGGCCCTTCTTCAAGCAATGGTTCATCGCAATCTTTCATTTTCAAGTATAAGATCTCTTCGTCAGGAATATCATACTACACTGACTGATAATCTTCAATCGGTTGGTGGGCCAAATGGTTAGCCAAGACACTACCTTTAATTGCTTTTTGAGATCGGTATTCAATATTGATCGCGACTTTATGAGTCTATTGGGGTATTAACTGCAAGTGCACAGTCTAATCGCGTAGTAATAAAAGATATCGATCCCACAGGGACTTATGAATCGATATACCGTTTTCTAAGGTTACTTCGTAAAGCTAAGGCGGGTGATACTTTGTTGATTAGAGGAAAAAATAAAACTAAAATAAGATCTAGATTAAATATCAAATAAGCGGATATCGGTATGCAGTTCGTCGTAATTAGGGAATCAAATCTTCGTTGGTTTCGTAGTTTTAAAGTAAATCTTTTCAGTAGACACTATTGAGTTAAAAGCCTTTTCTCAAACTCTCGCTCTGTTGAATATACTATGACTTTATATTAACGTGCGTTGTCACTAATTAGTTAAGTCCAAAATCACTTTTTGAAAACAATAGAATCTATAGAAACTCTTTTTAAGAAAATGCTAACCATTTAAACACCCTTGTCTCAAACTCTCGCTCTGTTGACTTAGATTATATAATTAAACTTAAATGCTTAACTCTCGTCCTCACATTTAACCTTTAAAAATACTTTTTGAAAATGATTAGAATTTAATTAACTCTAAAAATTGTTTTCGCCCTGATTTAAAATTAATGTCCAATTTACACTGTCCAGTTAAAAGCTCAAACCGTCGTTCTATTGATTTTAACTTCTTTATGTCTTTTACTCTCGTACAAAAACCTTGGTATTAACTCTGTAAATTGAGACCATAAAAAGAGTGATTATGTTTTTAAACAAAATTAAACCAACTTAGTTTTAATTCCTTCATTCCGCTTACTTTACATACCGATATCTAAGTTTATTTAGCCAGACATGCTAAACAAGCCTAAACAATAATTATGCTTACATACAGCCATATCGAACAGACAGTATAAATAAATAGCAGTGTAGAGCATATATAAATTTAAACAATAAAATTAAAGAACCTGTAAAATTAATAGAAGTCTTGATTATTCCTAGCTTCGATGCTTGAACTCTCCACCACAAACCGGTTGGATTTGTTCTTACAATCTTCGATCAGACAAGAAAATAAAAATGAAGGAATAAAATACTATGATCTAACGTAAGGTTAGATCCAGTAAAAATTACACAATAGTTTCCGGTGTAGAAACTATTGTGAGAAAATTAATTGAATGCTTCAAAATTGACTGGAAAAGAAAAGGAAATAAAAATTGCTAGGAAAGTAGAGTGGTGGAAAATAAGAAAAACAGTAAAAATAATGCGGTGCCGAAAACTGGAAAATTGAGTCAGATCAACAGGGTTCCACAATTGGTCCTATTTATATCAATCCATCAAGTGACCGTTTCTTCCATTCAGTAAGTTTCAACGAGTCTACTGGTCAAGCGAAAAAGCAGGATGAACGTGCTTCTGTTACGCGTCAAACCCAAAAATATAGGAATGGGGGTGTGACGTTCGTCACACCATGTGTTACGCTCGTAACACAAAGCAGGGGGGCGTGACGCTCGTCACACCTTGTGTGGCGGTCGTCACAGCTTCAGCGCTTCTAGTTGATAATTGTGGGCTGGGCTTTAGTGGAAATTGCTTCTTATCATCTTTTTGCACCTCCTTTTCTTTCTTTTTCACGTATGCTTCAAATAATGTTGCCTGGAATAAATAGAAGGAAAATACCAAGTAATATCGAATAATATAAAATAAATCGAAACAAATAATAATATAATTTAATTAAATCGTGTCCAAAAATGTGATATTATTTCATGTTATCAAACTCCCCCATACTTAGACTTTTGTTTGTCCTCAAGCAAGATACAGTATAGAAATCGTTTTAAAATATTAGCCAAATGAAATTTCTAAACACACATCAATTCGTAGTAGGTTGCAAGTAAATCTCGTTTAAAAATAACTTGAGCTTAATTCTAACATCAACAACTGCCGTTACAACCTCAGATAACCCCACCTTATGCAAACCAGTTCGAGTTACGCTATTATAGCTATCCTAGTTCTTTTACTCTTATTTCACCCGTTTTCATTCTAGCGAAATCACATTAAGCCCTTTATCTTTTCGCGCACATAGTGGAGTAACCGGTTAGTGATTCTGATCCCCTTTTTAGCTTGAAGTTCTGGTACATAAGTTGGACAACTTCGTTATTTAGTCCATTGCAGATTGCGGGGGATCGGACCGTAGTCCGCCCTACCAAGTTCAGCACCAGAAACCGCTGAACCAACTCACAATGGATCGTTCATACAATGTTTTTATAGGATTCACAACCTTTGGATTAAATGATCGGGTAAGGATCACCTAACTCAATTAGTGCATTTCCTGATTTTTTTCTAATATATTGTCTTGGGAATCATTCACTTATATTCATCGGCTCTCCACGTAGTTTGCTATTAAGATGGTGCCGACTTCTCGTATAAACTACTCGGGGTTAGTATAAAACTAAAAGTTCAAGGGATTGGTATAATAGGGACTTTTCTGATATAACATGTTGAGGTTTTTAGAGCGTTGGGGCAGTAATAATTTTTGTCTTAATTTTTACTCAAGTTTGATAAAATAGGCAACCTTTATACTTATTGAGTGTGTTGAATTTTTATTATGGCTCAAGAAAATTGAGGGGAATAGATAATAAAAAAATTTCACACTAGGGACTTAACTTTAAAATAAATATATATTATAAATATATATATATATATTATATATATATATATATATATATATATATATAATATATATTATATATATATATATTTTTTTTTATTATTTATATTTTTTATATATAGATAAACATTTAAATGAAAGGGAAATAACAATGAAAAGGGAAATACATATTTGAAAAAGAAATGTTGAAAGAGGAGTAATCATAACTGAAACAAAGTTTTCCCCCCCACACTTAAATGAAACATTGTCCCCAATGTTTTTAGAGAAAAGCGAAAAGAAAGGAAATAAATAGATAGATATGCTTAATTTTGCCGACGTCCTCTTGTTCTCGGGCCCGGTGATCGTTGACGAACTTCCAAGTCATCAAACCTGTTGAGCAAATCAGTGAACCGCTGGTCGGTTATTGCATTCCTCGCTTCCTGTTGTTGTTGCATCTGGCATATTAGTTGCATCACTTCGGTATTCTGCGCATGCATGGCATCAATAGCATCCATGATGTCATCATTAGTTGTTGGCCTTCGTCTTCGACGACGTCGGGAGGATGGACCGGTTGCATTATCGGAAGGGTTAAGCGGGGTTGACTGTTCTTCAAGACCTTGATCACCTTGCTCCATTTCTTCAAACTCGTTCGGGGTCGGGTTTGCTTGTGTAGGCTCGGTAGCTTCGGGAGCATTAAGGTCGTAGATGAATCGGTCGGGGTTGGTGACATCTGTGAGGGCAATGTTGGGTAAAACAACGCTTGGGACTTCTTGGTTATTCACCATAAGATAATACCTTCCGCCTACCCTATTTTTGATTAAGCGGCTGGAGCGACAATAGCTTATATCCATAAATAGGGGTGGGAGAGCTTGTAAATTTTGAAGTCGGTCCCCTAGATTCAAACCAAGTGCTATGGAGGTTATTAATCCTCCAATCACGAAAGGTTGGCGGCCTCTAGCACATAGGGTGCGGATATGGTGAAATAAGAAAGAAGCGGCGTTTACCTTTGTATCCATTGCAAAGACGCAGTGGAGGAAGAATAATTCCTTGGCATTGACTTTGCTGTTGTTGGGTCGACCGAAAATGGTGTTTTGCAGAATGCGGATAAAATACCGGATGGTTGGGTTGTGTATGTGGGAAGCAAGTAGTGCATCCCAATTATCGGTTTCCACACCGGATATTTTTCTAAAGAGGTCGAAGGCGTTTATGGGCCACTGTGAGTTCTGAGGGATTCTTGGGTGGACTTGGTCTCCTACAGGGAACTGTAGCATGGCACTCAACTGATCCTGGGATAGTGAGTACTCGGTGTTGAACATGCAGAAAGTTGCGATACCGGTTAAGTACTCGTCTTCACCGGTTGGAGTGTTGTAAGAATAAGAACTTAAAAATTCTAAGGTGAGTGATGGGTAGGTAGGTTGATTGTGTGTGCAAAGAAAGGTTAAATCAGCAAGCCTAAGCATCCATTGTATACCTTGAAGTAATCCTAATTCTTGTAAACAATTTAAATCGGGATACCTGGTAGAGACGACACCTCGTTGTTGAAACTGATCGAATTGCTCTCGTTGATAGTTATCATCTTCGGATCGGAAGATGATATTTCCGAATTGTTGGTTTTCCGCCATATTGATAGGTGGGTTGAAAGAAGGAAAGAAGATGAAAATGTATTTGTATAGAATTGTTTGTTAGAATGGTGTGGTTTAGGGAGAAATGGAGTGTAGGTATTTATAGGGAAAGTTTTTGGAAGTTGGAAGATGAGTGGGTGAAAGAAAAATAAATGTGGATGAATGTGATTGGGATGGAGTAAAGGTGAATGAATGGGGAAAATAAAAAGGTGGGTGGGTGACGGTCGTGTCCCCAACGGTCACTAACGTTCACCTATTCTGAAGCTGTCACGCTCGTGACGGAAGGTGTTACGGGCGTCACATGCACTTGCGTGACGACCGTGATGGCTTATGTGACGCTCGTCACACCAGTCAGCTTGCAACTGTCACTTACGTGGGTGCTTCATAATATGTTTTTATTATTTTATTGTTTTTATTTTGTTTTGTTTATGTTTATTTTATTTTGCTATTGATATATTTTAGAAATACCATGCATGCTACTTATTACACTATAGTGTAAATATATATATTTTTTTCTAATAGACTATGTAAGCAGCATACAGTAAATATCATTATTGATAATTGTAGATATTGCATAAATCGAAATAAAATAAAATAAACCAATAATGCAATAGCTTCATAAAATAACCATAATGTAACATTGGAAGGTAAAAGAAAACATGGAAAACAAATACTAAGATTAAAATAATGTTAAATGAAACTATAGATTCCCTAAAACTAAAACTAATTAACTAAAAACTTCTAGCCACTTGTAGGATCTTTGGCCGGAGGAGCAAAGGAGTTAACACGGTTTAGCAACTCGTGGAATTGATTTGTCATACTACTCATGTATCCCAGAAATTCATGTCCCATATTAGTTAGCTCTTTTCTGATGGCTTCTTGTTCTGACATCAAGGCTTGAATGGCGGTGTTATAATCAGTTCCGGGCATATGATGTCTAAGATCAGGTATTGCCGACTCTTCGGTCGGGATAGGATGAGGTGGAGAGTCAATATCATAATAACCAAATGGTGTCTGAGGGTCAGACTCAACATAAGGAATCTGGTCGTCACAAATCTCATAGTCTTGGATGGATTCAGTAGATCTAACAGGAGAAGGTATTCCATTCAGATTGTAGAGCCAATTGTTTCGGTTATGAACACTAGTCCTCGTGCTAGGCAAGGTGAATAGGCAAAGAACTTGGTTGTTAATTATTAGCTCAAACTCTTCAGGTCCTAGGTTTCCTATAAACATAGTGTTGAAAAGGAAGGGTATACTCATAGGCGCAATGCCACAAAAAGGGCTCAAGTCAAGCATGGGTTGGCGTAATCCGATAGCATTACCAATCATGGTTATCAATCCGCCTATTTGAATTGGTGCTCGGTCATCTTGAATAAGGCGGTCAAAATTCGCCAACATATAAGTGGCACCATTCACTGGACGGTTCTAGGAAGCACAAAATATGATGAAGAGTTCATCACGTGAAACTGTGGTAATGTTTGATTTCTTCCCAAAAAGAGTGTGTGCTAGGATTTTATGGAAATAACGAAAAGCTGGGTTATGTATGTTTCCAGAAAGAAACTCATGCTCCTCAGGGTCGTCATTTCCCATTAAACTTCCCCAAAAATGTTCAAGTTCTCTATATTCAAAAAGGTCTTCTTGGCTCATAGTGAATGTATCAAAAGAGGTAGGAAACCCTAAAAGGTTAGTAAAGTCTTGAATGTTAAATTGATACTCCATATTGAACATCCTGAACTGAATGAAACCTCTGCTTATTCCTTTTCCATGGCTGGGTAGATAGATCAGGGAGCTAAGGAATTCTAGAGTTAGCCTCCGGTAAGTGACAAATTATCTTCGAATAGGAGTGGTTTCCCACCCTATTTGACTCAGCAGATACATGACACTCTCTCTTAGTCCAAGGGCAGTCATTGCCCAATCATCAGCATAGAAACTAGGTAGCATCTCTCTCTGCTAGTTCTTCAAACTTTTGTTTCTGAGCTTTCCCTCTGAATTTGATACCCATACGATCAATTTGTCCCATCAGGTTAGTGTTAACTAAAGAAAAGAAAAACAAGAATTTAGTCAGGATTTGGCCAGATGCCGAAAGGAGAAAAGAAGAAAGTTTTATAAATAAAATAATGAAGAATGAATACAAAATAAAATCAAAAGGGATAATCAAAGAAGAAAAAAAAAAAAAATATATATATATATATATATATATATATATATAATAATTATATATATATATATATATATATATATATATATATATATAAAAAATAGAAAATAAAATAGAAAGTTGTGGGTTGTCTCCCACGAAGCGCTTTGTTTAATGTCGCAAGCTCGACATAAAATTAGTAAATGTTAATCTATAGGTTTAGGAGACAATACGTCTAAGTGCAGGACTTGCGAGTCTTCATTGTTTTCATCATAGTGATAATGTTTCAGACGCTGCCCGTTTACGATAAATGTTTCCATAGATTTTCCTTTAATTTCCACAGCTCCACTAGGGAAAACATTAGTGACTTGGAAAGGGCCTGACCATCTAGAGCGTAGTTTTCCTGGGAATAACTTAAGTCTAGAGTTAAACAATAGGACTACATCGCCTTGTTTGAAAGTTTTCCTTGATATGCGCTTATCATGCCATTTTTTCGTTCTTTCCTTGTAGATTCTGGCATTTTCGTATGCGTCTTGTCTAAGTTCTTCTAATTCGTTTATATCAAGGATTCGCTTTTCACCGGCGGCCTTATAGTTTAAATTTAAATTTTTAATAGCCCAATAGGCCTTATGTTCTAATTCTACCGGGAGGTGGCAAAATTTTTCGTAAATAAGCCTAAATGGGGTTGTTCCTATGGGAGTTTTGTAAGCAGTTTGATAAGCCCATAAAGCTTCAGGTAATTTTGATGACCAGTCTTTTCTTGACGTGGCGACTGTTTTTTCCAATATCTGCTTAATTTCTATGTTAGACACTTCTACTTGTCCACTGGTTTGAGGATGGTAAGGTGTCGCTACTCGATGTTTTACACCATACTTAAACAATAGTTTTTCGAGTATCTTAGATATGAAATGCGATCCACCATCACTGACTACTATCCTTGGGACACCAAATCTTGGAAAGATTATATTCTTAAAGAGTCTAGTTACTACTCGTGTGTCGTTTGTTGGAGAAGCTATAGCTTCAATCCATTTTGATACGTAGTCAACTGCTACGAGTATGTACTTGTTACCGAAAGAAGGTGGAAAAGGTCCCATGAAATCTATTCCCCACACGTCGAAAATCTCTACTTCCAAAATGCCCTTTTGTGGCATCTCGTCACGTCTAGATATGTTTCCTGTGCGTTGGCATCTATCACATTTCTTGACAGCAGCATGCACATCCTTCCATATGTTTGGCCAATAAAGACCGGCTTGTAGGATTTTAGAGCAGGTCTTGGATGTACTTGCGTGTCCACCATAAGGAGCGGAATGACAATGTTGGATTATACTTTCTATCTCTTCTTCAGGTATACACCGACGGAAAATACCATCGGGGCCTCTTTTAAAAAGTAAAGGGTCGTCCCAATAATAATGTTTCAAGTCATGGAAGAATCGTTTCTTTTGCTGGTAGGATAAATTAAGTGGAACTATTCCGGCAGCTAAATAATTGGAAAAATCGGCGTACCATGGTGTAACGCATACAGCCAAGGTGGTCTCTACTTGTTCATCAGCTCTATTTTCTTCCAAGTTAGCTATAAGTCTATCGTACGAGAAGTCATCATTGATCGATGTTCTTTCCGGTTCCAGATTTTCTAGCCTAGAAAGGTGATCTGCCACTATGTTTTCAGTTCCTTTTTTATCTTTGATTTCCAAATCAAATTCTTGTAACAACAAGATCCACCTTAGGAGTCTAGGTTTAGCGTCCTTTTTTGTTATGAGGTACTTAATGGCAGCATGGTCAGTGTAAACGATTATTTTTGCTCCGACCAAGTAAGAACGAAATTTATCTAGTGCAAATACTACTGCTAGAAGTTCTTTCTCGGTCGTGGCGTAATTCATTTGTGCTTCATCTAGAGTTCTACTTGTATAATATATGACATGAAGTTTTTTTTCTTTCGTTGTCCTAAAACAGCGCCTACGGCGTAGTCACTTGCGTCACACATTATTTCGAATGGTTCATTCCAATCCGGAGTCTGCATTATGGGCGCGGAGATTAATGCTTGTTTAAGCGTTTGAAATGCTTCTAAACATTTATTGTCGAAGATGAATTCAGCATCTTTCATTAATAATCCAGTTAAAGGTTTAGTTATTTTAGAGAAATCCTTAATAAATCGTCGATAAAAACCGGCATGTCCTAAGAAGCTTCGTACTTCTCTCACAGTTTTCGGAGGTTGAAGGTTTTCGATTACTTCTATTTTGGCTTTGTCTACTTCAATTCCTCTATTTGATATAATGTGTCCTAAAACAATTCCTTCTTGTACCATAAAGTGACATTTTTCCCAATTAAGTATTAGGTTTACTTTTACACATCGTTCTAGAACTCTTTCTAGGTTTTCAAGACATTCTTCGAAACTTTGCCCGCATACGGAAAAGTCATCCATAAAGATTTCCATGATGTTTTCGAGAAAATCAGCGAATATTGCCATCATGCACCTTTGGAAGGTTGCAGGATCATTGCACAAGCCAAACGACATTCGTCGATAAGCGAAGGTACCAAAAGGACATGTGAATGTTGTCTTTTCTTGGTCATCAGGATGAATTGGTATTTGAAAGAAGCCCGAGTAACCGTCTAGATAGCAGAAATGAGAATGCTTTGCTAATCGTTCTAACATCTGGTCTATGAATGGTAAAGGAAAATGATCTTTTCGGGTTGCTTTGTTTAGCTTTCTATAATCAATGCACATTCTCCATCCCGATTCGATTCGTTTGGTTATAGTTTCTCCTTTTTCATTTTCGATAATTGTTATACCTCATTTCTTTGGTACTACGTGTACATGACTAACCCATTTGCTATCAGATATAGGATATATGATACCTGCCTCTAATAACTTCGTTACTTCCTTCTTCACTACCTCACTCAGGATCGGGTTTAGTCTCCTCTGATGTTCCCTAGAAGTTTTACAGTCTTCTTCTAGCATGATGCGATGCATACAAATAGAAGGACTTATCCCTTTAAGATCGGTGATGTTGTATCCTAGTGCGGTTGGATATTTTCTTAAGATATGTAGGAGTTTTTCGGTTTCGAGTTTTCCTAGGTCTGAATTAACTATCACTGGTCGTTCAAGTTCTGAGTCTAGGAATTCATATCTCAGATTTTTGGGAAGTGTTTTCAAGTCGAGGGTTGGTTTCTTAAGGCATTGCGTAGGATCCGGTGTTATTGCTAAACAACGGTTCAGTCTGTCTTCTACACGATAGTCAGACGATTTGTCATTTTCTAACTCTGTTTCTTTTATGCATTCGTCGATGATATCCATGAAGTAACATGTGTCATCTATACCAGGTGCTTTCAAAAATTTGGAAAGAATGAACTCAATTTTCTCTTCTCCTACTTCGAAAGTGAGTCGTCCTCGTTTTACGTCTATGATGGCACCGGCTGTTGCTAAGAATGGTCTTCGCAATATAATGGGGGTAACTTCATCTTCTCTTATGTCCATAATTATAAAATCGGTTGGAATGTAGAATTGACCTATGCGCACGGGAACGTTTTCAAGAATTCCTACGGGATATCTAACGGAACGATCTTCTAATTGCACAGACATTTTAGTTGGTCTTAATTCTCCCATTTCAAGTCTCTTGCATATGGACAAGGGCATAACACTGATACCGGCTCCTAAATCGCATAAAGCTTTGTCTATGACAAATTTTCCTATGTGACAGGGTATAGAGAAACTACCAGGATCTTTAAGTTTTGGAGGCATATTCTGGATTATAGCGCTACATTCAGCAGTGAGTGTAACGGTTTCGCTATCTTCAAGTTTCCTTTTATTAGAAAGAATTTCTTTTAAGAACTTAGCATATGAGGGCATCTGTGTAATAGCTTCTGTGAAAGGAATGGTGACGTTTAATTGTTTCAGTAGGTCAACAAATTTTTTAAATTGGTCCGCGTCTTTGGTTTTAATTAGTCTCTGAGGATAAGGGATAGGTGGTTTGTAAGGTGGTGGAGGTACATAAGGTTCTTTCTTTTCTACGGTTTCCTTATTACTCTCTTCCTTTTCCTAAGGTTTATTTTCTTCCTCAGTTGACTTTTTAGAGTTTTGGTTTTCAATTCTTGGATCAGATGGTCCTTCTACCTCTGTTCCACTTCTTAATATAATTGCATGAGCGTGGCTTTTCGGGTTAGGTTGGGGCTGTCCAGGAAATGTACCAGTTGGGGCAGCAGTATGTGCTTGTTGTTGAGCTACTTGTGAGATTTGTGTTTCCAGCATTTTGTTAAGGGTAGCCAGGGCATCTACTTTACTTGCTAGTTGTTTAATCTGTTCGTTAGTGTGTACATTCTGGTTTAAGAAATCTTTATTGGTTTGCTGTTGAGAAGCTATGAAGTTCTCCATCATGATTTCCAAGTTGGATTTCTTAGGAACGTTATTGTTAGGTGTAGATGGGGTCGGCTTTTGATATCCAGGTGGTATAGCTGGGGCTTGATTGGGAGCTTGTCCTGGTGTGTATAAGGCATTGTTGCTCTTATATGAAAAATTAGGATGGTTCTTCCAGTTTGAGTTATAGGTATGCGAGTAAGGATTTCCTTGAGCATAGTTCACCTGCTCTGCTTGGATTCCTGTTAGAAGTTGACAATCTGTAGGAGTGTGACCTTGGATTCCACAGACTTCGCAATTTTGAGTCACGACAACCACGGTGGCTGGAGGTGATACATTTAAACTTTCAATTTTCTGGGCAAGAGCATCCACTTTTGCATTAACATGATCAAGGCTACTTATCTCGTACATGCCAGTTTTTGTTTGAGGTTTTTCTACCATTGTTCGGTCACTTCCCCACTGATAATGGTTTTGGGCCATGCTTTCAATAAGTTGATAAGCGTCAGCGTAAGGTTTATCCATAAGCGCACCACCTGCGGCGGCGTCTATTGTTAATCTTGTGTTGTATAAGAGACCATTATAGAAGGTATGAATTACTAACCAGTCCTCTAAACCATGGTGTGGACAAAGTCTCATCATGTCTTTGTATCTTTCCCATGCTTCGAAAAGAGACTCGTTATCTTTCTGTTTAAATCCATTTATCTGGGCTCTTAACATAGCTGTTTTGCTTAGAGGAAAATATCGGGCAAGAAAGACTTTCTTCAACTCATTCCATGTGGTGACTGAGTTGGAAGGAAGAGACTGAAGCCATCTTCTAGCTTTATCTCTTAACGATAAAGGAAAAAGAGGAAGTCGAATTGCCTCTGAAGTGACACCATTAGCTTTAACAGTATCAGCGTATTGAACAAATACGGATAAATGAAGGTTTGGATCCTCGGTAGGATTTCCAGAGAATTGATTCTGTTGCACTGCCTGTAACAGCGAAGGTTTAAGTTCGAAGTTGTTTGCTTCGATTGCGGGTGGAGCAATACTCGAATGCGGCTCGTCTTGCGATGGAGCAGCGTAATCTCGAAGAGCACGAGCTGGTTCTTCCATCTCGGGTATCGGCGAAGGAAGAAGATTTTTGAGATCAGGAATTTCGATTGGCGGAAGATTGTTTGCAGCACGATACTCCCGAATTCGTCGTAAGACTCGGAGATATCGTTCAACGTCGTTGATTCGTAAGTAATATGGTTCGCCTTGTGAGCGAGTATGTGGCATACAAATCAACGAAAGAAAGAAATAAAAATTGCCTTAGTCTCTACAGCGTAACGGAAGAGTTACGATATCGACTAAATAAAAGTCCCCGGCAACGGCGCCAAAAACTTGATCGCGACTTTATGAGTCTATTGGGGTATTAACTGCAAGTGCACAGTCTAATCGCGTAGTAATAAAAGATATCGATCCCATAGGGACTTATGAATCGATATACCGTTTTCTAAGGTTACTTCGTAAAGCTAAGGCGGATGATACTTTGTTGATTAGAGGAAAAAATAAAACTAAAATAAGATCTAGATTAAATATCAAATAAGCGGATATCGGTATGCAGTTCGTCGTAATTAGGGAATCAAATCTTCGTTGGTTTCGTAGTTTTAAAGTAAATCTTTTCAGTAGACACTATTGAGTTAAAAGCCTTTTCTCAAACTCTCGCTCTGTTGAATAGACTATGACTTTATATTAACGTGCGCTGTCACTAATTAGTTAAGTCCAAAATTACTTTTTGAAAACAATAGAATCTATAGAAACTCTTTTTAAGAAAATGCTAACCATTTAAACACCCTTGTCTCAAACTCTCGCTCTGTTGACTTAGATTATATAATTAAACTTAAATGCTTAACTCTCGTCCTCACATTTAACCTTTAAAAATACTTTTTGAAAATGATTAGAATTTAATTAACTCTAAAAATTGCTTTCGCCCTGATTTAAAATTAATGTCCAATTTACACTGTCCAGTTAAAAGCTCAAACCGTCGTTCTATTGATTTTAACTTCTTTATGTCTTTTACTCTCGTACAAAAACCTTGGTATTAACTCTGTAAATTGAGACCATAAAAAGAGTGATTATGTTTTTAAACAAAATTAAACCAACTTAGTTTTGATTCCTTCATTCCGCTTACTTTACATACCGATATCTAAGTTTATTTAGCCAGACATGCTAAACAAGCCTAAACAATAATTATGCTTACATACAGCCATATCGGACAGACAGTATAAATAAATAGCAATGCAGAGCATATATAAATTTAAACAATAAAATTAAAGAACCTGTAAAATTAATAGAAGTCTTGATTATTCCTAGCTTCGATGCTTGAACTCTCCACCACAAACCGGTTGGATTTGTTCTTACAATCTTCGATCGGACAAGAAAATAAAAACGAAGGAATAAAATACTATGATCTAACGTAAGGTTAGATCCAGTAAAAATTACACAATAGTTTCCGGTGTAGAAACTATTGTGAGAAAATTAATTGAATGCTTCAAAATTGACTGGAAAAGAAAAGGAAATAAAAATTGCTAGGAAAGTAGATTGCTGGAAAATAAGAAAAACAGTAAAAATAATGCGGTGCCGAAAACTGGAAAATTGAGCCAGATCAGCAGGGTTCCACAATTGGTCCTATTTATATCAATCCATCAAGTGACCGTTTCTTCCATTCAGTAAGTTTCAACGAGTCTACTGGTCAAGCGAAAAAGCAGGATGAACGTGCTTCTGTTACGCGTCAAACCCAAAAATATAGGAATGGGGGTGTGACGTTCGTCACACCATGTGTTACGCTCGTAACACAAATCAGGGGGGTGTGACGCTCGTCACACCTTGTGTGGCGGTCGTCACAGCTTCAGCGCTTCTAGTTGATAGTTGTGGGCTGGGCTTTTGTGGAAATTGCTTCTTATCATCTTTTTGCACCTCCTTTTATTTCTTTTTCACGTATGCTTCAAATAATATTGCCTGGAATAAATAGAAGGAAAATACCAAGTAATATCGAATAATATAAAATAAATCGAAACAAATAATAATATAATTTAATTAAATCGAGTCCAAAAATGTGATATTATTTCATGTTATCAAATATCATACTTGGATTACAACATCTGCCAACGGTCAATCCTTCTAGTTAAAGCAGGCTTCTCAAAAATACACTTGATTTGATCCATTTTGGATATCAACCAAGTGGTATGATTCAGCATATACTGACGTTGACGCTTAGTAGCCCAAGCCAATGCGCAACAAGTCTTTTCAAGCATAGACTACCGAGTCTCACAGTCGGTGAATTTCTTACTGAGGTGGTAAACTGCGTATTCTTTCTTTCCAGATTCATCTTGCTGACCAAGAACACAACCCATACTTTCTTCAAGCACAGTCAAATACATGATCAACGGTCTTCCTTCAACAGGCGCAGACAGAATCAGAGGCTCAAGCAGATATTCTTTGATAATGTCAAAAGCTTTATAGCAATCCTCGATCCAGTCATAAGACTGATCTTTCCAAAGAAGCTTAAATATAGGCGCACACGTGGCAGTCATATGCGATATGAATCTTGAGATATAATTCAAGCGGTCGAAAAAACCTCTAACTTGTTTCTCGATTTTGGGCGCAGGCATCTCTTGTATTGCTTTGACCTTGGCAGGATCAACTTCAATACCCTTCTCGTTGACAATAAAGTCCAACAACTTACTAGAACGAACACCAAATGTACACTTATTGGGATTCAAGCGGAGTTTTTACTTCCTCAAATGCTAGAATAACTTCAACAAATGCTCAACATTTCTTCTTCATTATTGGATTTAGCAATCATATCATCAACGTAGACTTCAATCTCTTTATGCATCATATCATGAAAAAGAGTGGTCATTGCTCTCTGGTATGTTGCACCAGCATTCTTTAAACCGAAAGGCATCACTCTATAACAAAATGTTCCCCAAGGTGTAATGAATATGGTCTTCTCCATATCTTCGGGTGCCATCTTGATCTGATTATAACCGGAAAATTTGTCCATAAACGAAAAGACTTTGAATTGAGTTGTATTATCTACCAACATATCAATGTATGGCAGAGGGAAATCATCTTTCGGACTAGCTTTGCTCAAATATATATAATCAACACACATACAATCTTTTCTGTCCTTCTTCGGAATAGGCACAATATTGGCCACCCACTGCGGATACTCAGCGGTAACAAGGAAACCGACATCGATCTACTTTTTCACTTCTTCTTTGATCTTTACTGCCATATCAGGATGAGTCTTCCTCAACTTCTGCTTGACTGGCGGGCATTCTGGCTTCAACGACAATCTATGCTCCACAATCTCAGAATCCAAATCAGGCATGTCTTGATAGGAACAAGCAAACACATCTGAATATTCTCGAAAAAGATCAATCAACCCCTTCTTAACCTCTGGACACAGTTGAGACCCAATCTTGACTTCCTTTACATCATCTTTGGAACCCAAGTTGACTAACTCAATCTTCTCTTTGAATGGCTTAATGGCTTTTTCCTCGTGCTCAAGTAGACGAGATAATTCATCAGACACTTCTTCATCACTTTCTTCCTCGACCTCAAACACAGGGAATTCAAAGTTTGGAGAAGGAGTAAGATCATTGTATTCAATGGGTTTAGAAACGAACCTGCATAATGATTTGATATTTTGATTTTAGAGAAGTGAATTGTGACCAAATATTATGCAGATGAACAATTTATTATTTATTTATTTATGTTTTATGTGATTACCATTTTCAGAAAAGCAAAAAGTAAAAATAAAAACATCATAGATGTGGATGAATAAAATTGCATTTTATTGATGATAAATTTGAAAATGCCCAAAAATGTTCACTTTTCCCTTAGGCAGGGGAGAAGGATTTTTCTCAAAAATAATGAAAAAACAAATTACTTAGAGCGATGAACAATAACAGGAACATCAACAACAACCCAATTGTTGCAAGCCTTCCCATATGTCATAAAATTGGCGCAGTCTTCATCTTCGTCACCCTCGATTACAGCAGCTGAGCGTTGTTCATCACCATGGATGAACCCTCCTCTACGGAAACTCGGTTGCACTTCTTCAATTTTGACATTAGACGGCCCTCGCTGAAATCCCAATTCGGCTTTGCTCTTGTTCTCAACGACTTCTACCATACGGCCCCACTGATCAGTACTGCCATCTTCAATCATTTTCTGCGCATCTTTGAAAGAGGACATGGGTGCCCCAATCTTCTTCACTTCAGCAATAGATAGAGCTTAGAATGGAGTTCCAACCTCCTCCTTAGCTTCCACATACGAAAAAGATGGCTGACCAAGAGCGATTTCTCTCCACCCACAATGACAAGCTTTCCATTCTTCACAAATTTCAATTTCTGGTGCAGAATGGATGTTACAGCTCCAGCCTCATGGATCCATGGCCTTCCCAGCAAGCAGCTATAGGCCGGATGGATATCCATTACTTGAAAAGTAATATGAAAATCACTCGGACCTATCTTCACTAGAAGGTCCACTTCTCCTATGACAGTCTTGCGAGAATCATCAAAAGCTTTGACGATTACACCACTATAGCTTATCGGGGCGCCTTGATAGGATAATCTGGACATAGTTGACTTGGGGAGTATATTCAAAGAAGAACCGGTATAAACCAACACATTTGACAATGCTTCCTCCTTACAGTTCATCGATATATGCAGTTCCAGATTGTGATTTCTGCCTTCCTCAGGATGTTCTTCATCACAAAAGCTCAAGTTGTTGTAGGAAGTGATGTTAGCCACAATGTGGTCAAATTGATCCACAGTTACATTGTGTTCCACATAAGCTTACTCCAACACTCTTTGTAATGCTTCTCTGTACACTTCAAAATTCATGAGCAGAGACAACACTAAAATTTTCGAAGGAGTTTGGAGCAGCTGCTCCACCATATTAAATTCTCTTTTCTTAATTAATCTTAGTACCTCATCATCATCATTAGGCTTCAATCTGATGGATTCACCAGGCTGGCACATTGGAGCACTAACTGGATTTACTGCGGGTACATCAACCTTCTTACCAACAGGCACATCTTCTACATTCTTCGGGAAAACAGGACCAAATACACGACCACTACGGGTCACCTTCGTAATATCGACAATGTTCACAACAGAATTGGTCGTAGACAACGGAACTTCTTGATCATTCTCTACCATGGCAGCATTATACTGATACATAACAACTCTATCGGATGCATACGGGACGAGGCCCGCTAACCGTATTACTAATGACGATACCGATCTATTGACGTTGTTACTGCTGCTGCTATCAAATTGAATTACTACCCGCTCAGGGGTCTTGACCACCGAAACAATAACATTCACATCATCTATATCCCTCGACTGTTGAATCTGGATTACATTCTCATCCATCAACTTCTGGATATCTCTCTTGACGATCAAACATCCATGGGGGTTTACACTGCAAATTGCATAACCATCATGGTCGTGCTCGCAATCACTGATGGTACACAGGGTCCTATGCATCTCCACCAAGGACCTACAAATACGTCGCACATCGAATACTCTGAAATTTCCTAGACAACCATCTACCATATTGACAGAGGAATTCCCATGAGCGGGCAATGGGTTGGCTTTCACATTCGGTGCACGGTCCTCAAAGGACACCATCCCACTCTTTACAAGCTTCTGGACCTCATACTTCAACGGGTAACCGTTTTTGATATCATGGTCGGGAGCTCCTTGATGAAAGGCACAATGGAGTTCGGGCTTATACCGCCATGGAAGTGGTTCTGGAATTTGCGATAGATTTCTTGGTTGAAGTAGGTTCTTAAGAACCAAAGACGGGTAGAGTTTGGCGTACGACATAGGAATAGGGTCAAAAGAGACCTTCTTCCTCTCGAAATTCTGTTGTTGTTGATTATTGTTATTGTTGTAGTTGTTTGTTCTTTGTTGTGGCTGTTGTTGACGTTGTTGTTGAACTGATACTGATTGATTATTTGAAAATACTGGAATAACTGACGAGACTTGGTGATGATGCTGACGCGGTTGCGGATTTCTTTTGACATGAGGCATCCTCTGCCTCCCTACTGATACTACATTGGTTTCACCTTCCTTCTTTCTGGAAAAACTGCTTCCGTTTCTTGCTCGATGACACCTCTTCCTTAGACAGACGTCCCTCTCGGACTCCTTCCTCCAACCTCATCCCCATGTTTACCATTTTGGTAAAACCACTAGGGGCACTAGCAATCATTCATTCATAATAAAACGAACTCATGGTCTTAAGGAAAATCTTGGTCATCTCCTTCTCTTCCAACGAAGGATTGATCTGAGCAACAAGCTCTCTCCACCTTTGGGCATACTCTTTGAATGTCTCTTTGTCCTTTTGAGACGTAGACCTTAGTTGGTCTCTATCAGGTGCCATGCCCATGTTGTACTTATACTATTTCACAAAAGCTTCACCCAAATCGTTAAATGTGTGAACACTTGCACTATCTAGCCCCATGTACCACCTCAAAGCGGCACCAGTCAGACTGTCTTGGAAGTAGTGAATCAATAACCAATCATTATCAGTTTGAGTTGACATTTTCCTGGCATACATAACAAGATGGCTAAGTGGACAAGTATTTCCCTTATACTTTTCAAATTCAAGGACTTTGAACTTCATCGGGATCTTGACATTTGACACTAAGCAAAGTTCAGCAGCACTCTTACCGAACAAGTCCTTTCCTCTCAACATATTCAATTCCTTTCGCGGCTCAAGGAACTGATCCTTCATCTCGTCCATCTTTTCATAAACATCCGAACCCTCAGACGGCTCAAAATGGTAGACGGTATCCTTAACACAAGGCAGAGTATGGACGGCTGGAGGCGGCACATACATGACCGGGCTAGATGCCGACATAGAAGCAAATGTGGGTGCAAACCCTTCAGGCATGAAGTTCGGTGGCATCCCCCACGGGAATCCAGTAGGCATAGACGGACCGGATTGAGTAGCATCCACAGGCACAATTGAAGTAGTAACCTTTGAGATGACAGTCCTCTGAGGAGGAGGAGTTGCGGGAGTTGGAGAAGACTGATTTTGGACAGCTAGAACAGACTCCATCATAGTAATTATATGAGCAATTTCATCTTTCAACTCTCTGTTCTCTTGCTCTAAAGGCTCCATAATTCGGGGTTGATTGGCGCGAGTGTTATATCGGTGAGTTAGCTTGGCTGAAGCACAGAAGAATAATCGATAAGACATCTGGCAGAAAAATCTTGTTATGCAAATGAGGCATGAAATGTAATGTTTTTTTTTTTTTTTGAAGAAACATACTATTCTATTTGCAAATATATAATAATAACAATTATAACAATCTGTTTGACCATAAAATCTCTTTTATTCATATAATTTGGAAGGATTACACTGAGTACAATTTCAGAAACCAAAATACAAATATAAGAGAAAAGAAAACTAATCATCCTAAGGATCCCCTAACAACAGTATCAAATGATCTAGAAGCAGACACATACTTCCTTCTTATGCGTCGAATCTCGGACTCAAAAGAAGTCTTCCTTTGAGCCTTATCGAGGACAAGCTGATCAACAATCTTCTTCCAAGCACCAGAAGGCTAAGGCATACTAGAGGAAGATGGACCCTATGGATCTCTCTATCTCTTCATTGCTCGGTCTTCAAGAAGTTCAATAAGCGCATCTTTGTCTTTAGACTGAAGCTGGAACTCCTCATGCTTTCAGCTCAAAGCATGGAACCGCTCCTCCCACATATCCTTCTCTTGCTTCATCTTGGCAAGTGCATCTTCCAACTCCTCTACATCTTTGTTAGGGAGAGTTAATGGCTTGGCCATAACCATAAATATAGGTCTCTCACAAGCATAAAGCATCTTCAACTCCAAAGCTCTCTTCTTCACCCAAGTAGTGTAAGCCTCCAAAGCTACACAGTTGCATGGACCAAGCTCGGATCGTCCTTTCTTATGCACATTATGCCAAGCATGTATCATCTTCTGCTTCAAATGTTGGGGATCTTTACCTTCTTGATAGAGAAGACCTTCTAACTGAGTGTTATTAGGTTTGTATCTCAAGGGGAACCCAAGTTGACGACGAGCCAAAGTAGGGTTATAGTTGATTCCTCCTTGTGTACCAATGAGAGGCACATTAGAGAATTCACCACAACTATCAATAATATCCAAGCTACTCAATGAAGAATCATACCAAACAATATCATCATTAGTGGGGGACATAAGACTCTGAGACCACCGTAGACATTATTTGTTTTCCACAAAAGCAGGCGTCTGAGGCAAGTGCGAAATAAACCACTTGTACAGAAGAGGAACACAACACACAATAGTTCCACCACCTTTAGAATTACTTAGATGCAAAGAGAAGTACATATCACCCAACAAAGTAGGCACAAGATTCCCAATCAAGAAAATTCTAATGGCGTTAACATGAACAAAACTGTCAATGTTAGGGAACAAAGCCAAACCATAGATGAGTAACACAAAGATGGACTTCAAAAGCATTGACACTACCGGCTTGAGAAAAGGAAGTAGCTTTCCCTATGAGAAACTCAGTAGTCAACCCAAATATTCCTCCTTTCTTCACTCAATGAGCTGCAATCTCAGACTTCTTCAGATGAAGAGCTTCAGTTATAAAATGAGATATGGGAATCTCCTTCAATCCACTAAAAGTCACCTTGTCAGAAACAGGTATTCCCAAGAGATGGCATACTCCTCTAACATAGGCATAAGCTGATAATCGGGAAAAGTGAAGCAACGGTAGAGAGGATCATAAAACTGAACCAACACACTTAAGAGTCCTTCAACCACATCAGTAGGCAACACAGATAGAAGCTTCCTATGAAGTTGCTTGAAGTCCAAGGGATCTAATACAAAAGATGATAGCTTCCTAAGCTCTTTCAAATCGGGACATCTGAAACTGTACTTATTAGTGTTCCTTCGTCCACAATCCATGGTCTGAAAATATTTTCAAATAAAACCTCAGTTCCTTGAAGCTATTTTTCGTGTGATGAATGTTATGATGCGCATGAATGCATGAACGCAACAATCACAAATAAAGGGATCACACACAAGGAAAACAAAGGTCAAGGGATGAATCAAGTCATTGTCAAGATCAATCATCCATTTTGGTGGATTATGGTTCTCACCTTATCAACACCCAAGTTCCATTGATATTTACAAGACTTTATTGGATCAACCAAGAATCAAGGGTGTGTTGTGAGTCACGAGCATTGAGTCTGGGTAAGAACCATCCCAAAGGAGTGGACTAAGGATAAAAACCTGTAGATCGTGTTCTAAAAAGTTCCTAGAGTCTTAATTCCATCTATCGTATATTATAGGTTTGGATGACTGACTCATCAACCCATAATATTCTCAAGAGAAACTCGTCTGAGTGTAATATCGCATAACAATTGTTATCAAGTCTACACTTGAACAGTCTCCGCACTACGTTCTAAATAGGCCAAGTTGGGTTAAATGTTTTACGATCCTCAGTTTCTCAGACCCCAAATCAGAGAAAGTAATGCCTAACCACAAATAACATGTGTGACATTCATAACTCCAAAAGGGTCTCCACTGAGCAGATGGGTCTCAAGCCAACTTGTTAAGGACTACTCCACACAAGTCGAACATGACTATACCATCTTCCTATCTTAGTTGCCCCCAAGTTCGGGTTAGAACTTATCTCAACACTCAGAGATCACCAAGCACAACAAGTAGATTATATCATACAAACAAATATACAAACATCATATACACATAAAAAAGTAGGCTAAACCCACTAAGGACTACTCCCCAATAGAGTCGCCACTTAAATTCTGTAGCGGTAAATTCATGACCATTAAGCTATGGATAAACTTAACGTCAATAAAACCAGAGTCGCCACCACGTTTTTATTGTTTCCAAAGGAAAAGGGAAAAGTACGAACAAAACCCAAAGATAAGAAGTTTTCGAATCAAAACTAATAAAATGTCAGAGATTACAGGTAAGGGGGTTGGTTACACAAAGGGAAGGTGTTAGCACCCAAAGTGTCCTAGGTACTCCTAGGGAGCCCCTTTTTATGTGTGTATGCGTTTTTTGTATAAAATGATGTTTGCAATAAATAGAGTGTGAGGATTAGAAAAGAATTTATTAACTATATTTTTTTATGTTTGACAAGACCTTCGGACTTGTGCCTACATACCAACATAAAAATGAGGGATCAAAACCTCGTAGTTCGTGGTATCAATTTCAAAGTGAGTTAATTGCTTTTAACAAAAATTTAAATTTTAAAGAGACACAAATGGCCTAAAAGACTTTGCATGAGTGTTAGTTCTTTTTGTCTTTTGCAATTTTAAGTCAATATGGTTAAGTTCATTTACAAGTTTGATTAAGAAAAGAGTGTAAAAATGCAATGGCATAAGGTCAAAGTTTCTAATTTGCAATAAAGTCTAAGTTTAGAAATCACAAGCAAAGAAGATTTTGAAAAGAGGGAGAGATTTGAAATTTAAGAAATGGGAGGAGATGAAGAGACTAACCCTAAGCAAAAATAGAAAAGTTAAGAGTTGAAAAGGTCTGACCAATGGGATGCAATCCAATAGACAAGAATGTCATATAGAAACCCACTTTTCCTTTGGACTTTAAATCAAGCAATATCAATAAGCAAGTAGCAAAATGAAGAGTAAGGCGTCAAATAAAGATAGCCACATCCAAGATAGCAACTTCATAGTCTTCTTCTTAATCTTCCCATGTATCAGATGACATACTCCTTAAATGGCTCAGGATAAGGCATTAGACACAGGTTCAAAGCAACATTTGCATCAAAACCATGTAGAAGATGAACTTAAGTGGATCCCAATACTTGCATCAGATGAAAGCTCAAATCACAATAACTTGGTTTCAGAAATGTTGACATTGGCCAAGTCCTTTTGCATGGGGAATGTTGCCTAATTCTAAGTCCAAAGCTCAGATCAAATCCAACAGTCCACACAAACACAAACAAGATACACAAACAAATATATACAAATGTAATATATGACTCAAGTGAGAAAAGTGAAAATGACATAAACATAAACAAGTTAAATGATATGTAAAATGGCACATGAAATGGTAAATGACTTGAATTTAAATTGCATAAACTAAATGACTTGAAATTAAAAGTAATAATAATAAAAGTTAGACAAATATTAGTTGATTATATGTTAGTGAAGTTTTGCTTTTCAATTGATTAAGTCATTCTTTGGAGAACACTCAACCCTCTATTCACAAGCATGGATCCTTGAACCAAGATATCTCCCAAAGGAAGGAAAAAAGGTTAAGTTTCCACATAATACCATGAAAGGGTGGGAGACTTACAATCTCACTTACTAGAATGTTATGCCTTTGGGTCAAAATTTAGCGCTATGTTAAGCAATCGTAATTGGGCTTATTTAGAAGTCACAACTATCTGAGGCCAGGAAATAGAAATCTTGGTGTTAATGCATGTTAGAGATATGGTATAATGAACCATACTTCTAAAACATACCACACACAAAAATAAAATGATCAAAGGATGGACCTAATCTCATTCATACTTGTATTGGTTCATGAAGTTATTGATGAACCAATTAGCCTTAGGATATTGAGACTTCATTGGTCAATGAAAGGGATGGGATATAATGGGATTAAAGATGAATAGGGAGGGGAGATGAGACAAACACAAATTGGTCATGGGAGGAATTTTATCAAATTAAAATCACTCACTCATTTTGGGAAATAAAATGTACATTTCATCAATCCCCTAAATCCAATGATTTTAATCCAACAAAAGTCAAATCAACCTTGACCAAGGCCTAAACACATAGTCAAACTTCACAAGTCAATAAAAATGACTCAACACAAATTCTACATAATTAATCAATTAAAAATCAAATTAAAATGTATTTAAATTAAATTATGTTTGATCAAAAACCTAAAACCTCTTCAAAACACCAAATAAATGACCAAGATATTTATCATACGTCAAATAAGGTCAAAGGACCTTGGACAAAAAAATTCATAATTTTTGAAAAGTCATAAGTATTTTTAAACATTTAAAAATATGCAAAAAAAACAATTAAATCATGAAAAATATCAAAATTAATCCAAAAAATAATTTTAATTCAGAAAATGAAAGAGGAAAATATTTGATTTTTTTTGGTGAAAGTCCCATATTTTTTGGATTAAAAATGAAATTGATATGAATTAATTAAAAATAAGGGATTAAATGAAATAATCAGAAATTCAAAAAAATAAGAGCCATCTGATCTCCCTCATTAATTGAAATGGCAGATCAGATGGTCAAAACATGCGCTCCATCATGTTACCAAGTCAATGTGTGTACACGCATGGTAATCAGAAGCAACGCATGAGATTAAAATAATTCAAATGGATCAGATGGCTTGGATTGATCCAGCGCACCACCAGACCCTAGCTCCGGTCATCTTCTCCGGTGAGGACCACCAGACTGGTCCAACTCAAATCTTATGGAAAAATGAAAAGTGAATACACTAATTTGAAGGAAATATGCTCAAGAGCACGAATATGGCCTCAATTTTGTCAAATTTCAAGTATATAAAAAGATATAGGGAATTGAATTTTGAGGATCATGAACGGAGATCTTCTTGCCTACATTGATAGGACTTCAGAAAACCAAAAATCAACAAGAATGGTGAAGAATTGGGGGAGAATCAAAGAGATAAAATTTCTGAAAAATCACCTTCAATGGAGCTTCAGATTGGCACGATCTTGCTTTCAATTATGCTTGGCCTTGCTTCAGATGCTTGATGGAAGTGAAATAGATCAAGGAAAGGGATGTACTCTTGGAGTTTTAATCTCAAAATAGATGGAGAATTGAAACTCGGTTTTTAAAGAAAATCTTCAAGTTTATCCTTCAATGGTGAGGGTTTGAGGTTGTAGGTTCAAAGCTTAGGCATGAGGTCCTTAATTCTGATCAATGAGGGTCTTATTTATAGGCCATGAGATTGATTTTTGCACACTTCTAAATTTGGAAAATTTTGAAATTCTCCTTTGCATGGTTGCATGTGCGTGTGCTAGGCCCATGAGATGATGTGATCTGATCCATAATTGAATGTTAATCATGCTGAAACCATGTTGGAAGGCCATGCAAATGTGTATGAAAAATGGAAGTTGAAATTATCCAAATGGTCCTTTAACTTACACCCATGCGCAAGTCCCTCATACTTTAGCCAAATGAGATGATCTTGGACTTTTTAGAAAGGTGAGATCAAGGGGAACAACTTAAATGTTGAACACTCTTTCATTTGAAGTTGGATCATGATGAATTTTGAGGTGGAAGTTTGGGAAATCAAACATATTTGAAAATTTTCTAAGTCCCAAGTCAAATATTCATTTCTTCTACCTTGAATAACTTTTTCTATGGACTTAAAATGAGAAACGTTCCTTCATCAAAGTTGTGTATCTTTCAAACCTCTTAATTTGGTCACAAATTTGACCTTATTTGGATTTGTAATGAAGGAGTTATGCATTTTAGAAGTTGAGGAAAATCACTTGTTCAATGGTATTGGCCCAAAATGACCTATAATGTTTCCTTTTGGCACATGCATTTTCAAGTTGAATTTGCACTTCCTCTAAACATAAAAGCTGAAGTAGACATCTTTAATTTGATCATGCAATTTTAATGGATTTCATATCATAAAAATTGAGCAAGTTATGGTCTTGTTAAGTTGACCTCCAAACTAGGGTTCAGACAAAATGACCTATAATCGTTCACCATAAAAAATGACTTTCCAAGCAAAACTAGCTCTAGACTTCAACATTAAAGTTGTTTGGAATGTCATTTTGAGTAAATTTACTATTAGAATCATTTTCATACGACAAAAATTGTAGGATATAGGGTCTAGGGAACCGCAGTTTTGACCAGTTGACTTTCTTTGGTCAACCGCCATGAACCACCTTGCTAGCTTGACATTCTCTTGATTTTTGGGACTCATGGAGGATCATATATGCATAAGATGATGTAATGTGAAGTATCCCTTGAAATATTTGATCAAATGTTGAAGAAACTTGTTGAAGAAGTCACACAAGATACCTAGATGAATTAGGGTTTCCAAGGCAAACCAACTCCAAACTCTTAATGATTCCTTGATTAAAATAACATGTGAAGATCATGGGGATCCATATATGATGCTTATAGCCAATGTAAACCAAATCTTGATTGTGCTCCTTGCATTGAGGGTCTTAAACCCTAGATATGAACTTGATAGAGCATAGGTGAGCACACACACTACCTACAAAAGCAACAAATTATACATTGACATATTTTTTGTATTTTGGTTAGTAAGTAAAGAAAAATGAAGTATGATACAATAAAATGTGTTTGGTGATCCCTCCCAATGCAAACCCAATTAATGAGGGGTAAGGAGGATGTTAATTTGTGATCCCAATGTCAATGCATATGATGAGATATCACGAGGGATCTTAGGGTCAGAATTGGGGTCTTACAGAGAGTATTGCCAACTCTCCCACCAAGATTTAGGATATACTATTTTTGATTTGATAGTTGTAAGAAAGGGCTTAGTAAGGCATGTAGGCATTTTATTGGAGTTGATGGGTGTCACCTTAAGACACAGTATGGTGTGCAATTATTGGTAGTTGTGGCTAGGGATCCAAATGACTAGTACTACCCTCTGGTTTTCGTTGTAGTGGATACTGAAAAAAAGGATAGTTGGAATGCTTTTTACAATTACTTATGAAAGCCATTGTTGAAGAAATAAAGTATGTTTTTAGCTTAGATAAGTAAAAGGTACATAATGTTATAAATGTTTATTTATTTATTTAAACTTTTAAAAGTTCCATTTGTTTGATTGTTTGTTTATTTATGTTTTCAGGGACTTGTGAGTGTATTTAAGGAGATGTTTGAACAAATTGAGCATAAAATATTGCCGTACCTCGAAAAATATGATCCTTCGTGAAACACATCACACACTCGCAGAAAAATATATTCGAATAGAGTCACCACCGAACTTTATTTATTCCCATTAAGGAATAGGAAAATATCGATAAAACCTTTAAAAGAAGATGATCGTTGCAACTATATTCGGTTTCGGGAGTCGATTGTGCAAAGGGAAGATATTAACACCCCCACGCTTGTTGTACTCAATGATAACCTTTTAGTTAAACTCGTGAATGAATGTTAGCTTACATCAATTGTTTTCTTCGAGTGATAAAAAATGTAAAGACAAAATAAAAGGGGTCGCAAAAAGTTTTTTATTAATGTGCGTGACGAGATTGTAGATATCACTCCTACGTATCATTTAGTACAATAAGGAACTAAAAGCTTCGTAGTTTAGTAGAAAATGTTTTATTTGTTGGTCGATTTTAGCGAAAGCTATTTTGTCACAGCCGACGGAAAAATATTACTTGCTACCCAAAACAGGTGATGAGCGGGCATTTGTATCACATTGAATGGATTTTTAGATATTAACATTCAAGGGAAAATGTCACTTATCTCAACTCACATGATTGTGGATGAAGTATTGTTTTGCATTGTCTTGGTACAAAATATCTTTTGATTAAAATAGTCTAATTTGTTGAAGACTTTATAAGTGAATGACGAACGCTCGATGAGAATGAGACATAAGCCCGAGGATCAATCATTCGGGGTTCCACCAGAATGCTAGACTCCAATGGTCATTTTGAAGGAGAAGAGCGATCCAAAGTGCAGCGGAATTTAAAAAAAAATCTCCTTTAGTGATCCTTACGAATGGGCATGATCAGTGATAGAATCGTCACCTCTTGTGGCGATTGAAATCTTTGATGCAAATCTACGGAGCGATCACAAATGTTGAATGGTGACAACGCCTCTACTCAGTCCACGAGAACAGATTCCTTCAATCTCAGTGCTAGCTGCTACGAATGAAGGCTTTGAGTGAGTGAGTGAGCGAGAGAGAGAGAGAGAGAGAGAGAGAGAGAGAGAGAGAGAGAGAGAAACGAAATTGCAACTGTATAAATGCTTATGCACAAGGGTTCTATTTATAGAACCACTTGTGTGGGTTGCAAGCTAAGAAGTCCACTTAAGTGTATGTGGTCAATATCTTATGATATGCCAAAATCACTTAAGCATATGGTACCTTATCATATTTCGTATTCTACTTAAGTACACCGTACCTTACGATGTTCTACAATTCACTTAAGTGCATCGTACCTTACGGTGTTCCTTAGTTACTTTATCTCTCATCAATCTGTCCTTTTGTGTGTGACCTTATAGGTTTTCGCGACATTAGCAATTATATTAAATCACGTATTTAATATAATAAACAGTGAGCGGTATCTAGCAACACATCACTGCTACCCAAGACACGAAAATGTCATGTGATCTGACAAATCCTTTTGTGATAATACTTATGTGTATAATTACCCTTTTGCCCTTATGTCTATATTGAACACAAGGCATAGACCGTGTCATCCTTGTCCAGTTCAATATTGGGACCATATACATTTATCCTTTTACGCAGGATGGGAAAATTCCATCTAGGTCACTCATGTCCCTCAGCATGCTTCGTGGAGTACCCATCAATTGTCTTTATGGTCATCCAGTTAAGGACAACGTTTGATCAGCAATAAGGCACTCGACTCTACATCTAGGGTCCATAGTGGTTCAGGTCGAAGGGTGGTATACACCATTATCACCATGAGAATAACTTATGACACTTTGCATAACATTCTATATAGTATTCTCATAGCAGGTCAATCCAGTATAAATATTACTCTTAATATTCATACCTATGTTTAAGACTTGATAACTCCTTATCCATGATCCATGAGATGTGATCACCAATCTATATACATAATAGTCTTAATGCTTTAATGTTATCCCACTTCACAATAAAGCTCGACTATGGATACTTTAATAATAGTGTCCTTATGTTTAATGTGATCTCATGATTAAGTCACACTTGATACATTAAACGGACTAGCTATTCTAGGGACTTTATTAAACAAATATAATAAAGAAAAATCCTTTATTATTAATAAATAATTCGATACAAGTACCAAAAGTATTGGCCTCTAGGGCTTACACCAACAATCTCCCACTAGCACTAGAGCCAATCAGGCATACCCCTAATGCCCATAGATCTAGTATGGCCATCATGCTTCTACTACGCAAGAGGCTTTGTCAGTGGGTCAGCAATATTGTCAAGTGTAGGTACTCTGCATATTTTCACACCTCCTCTATCTATTATCTCTCGAATGGGGTGATAACGCCTAAGTATGTGTTTGGATCGTTGGTGAGATCTAGGCTCCTTAGCTTGTGCGATAGCACAATTGTTATCATAACAGAGACCAATGGGATCCACAATGTTAGGAACTATGCCAAGTTCACTAATGAACTTTTTGATCCAAACAACTTTCTTTGTTGTACTTGACGCAACAATATACTCGGCCTCAGTTGTAGAATCAACAACTGTATCTTGCTTTGAACTTTTCCAGCTCACAGCGCCACCATTTAAGCAAAACACATAACCAGATTGTGATCTAAAGTCATCCTTATCTGTTTGGAAGCTAGCATTGGTGTATCCAATTACAACAAGCTCTTCCTGACCTCCATATATCAAGAATGAGTCCTTAGTCCTTCTCAAATACTTAAGGATATTCTTGACAGCTACCTAATGAGCATCACCGGGATCAAATTGGTACCTACTCGTTGCACTTAAAGCATATGAGACATCTGGTCGAGTACATAACATGGCATGCATGATAGATCCTATTGCAGATGCATATGGAATCTTATTCATGTGATCCCTTTCTTCCTTAGTTGAAGGGGATTGTGTTTTTGATAGACACAAGCCATGTTGCATAGGTATGAATCCTTTCTTGGAATCATGCATATTAAAGCGTCTCAGAACTTTGTCTATGTATGTACT
Source organism: Lathyrus oleraceus (assembly GCF_024323335.1). Classification (NCBI taxonomy): domain Eukaryota; kingdom Viridiplantae; phylum Streptophyta; class Magnoliopsida; order Fabales; family Fabaceae; genus Lathyrus; species Lathyrus oleraceus. The sequence continues at coordinate 208,096,333 of NC_066581.1, forward strand.
CTTGCTTAGGCCAATCAGTTTTTGTGATCTATCTCTATAGATCCTGATTCATAATATATAGGCTGCTTCACCTAGGTCATTCATAGAAAAGCATTTCCCCAACCCAGACTTTACTTGTTGCAGGGTAGGGACATCGTTTCCAATGAGTAATATGTCATCTACATATAATACCAGGAAAACGATCATGCTCCCACTAACCTTCTTGTAGACACAAGGCTCATCTTCGTTCTTCATGAATCCATATTGTTTTACTGTTTCATCAAAACGAAGATTCCAGCTTCTAGAAGCTTGCTTCAATCCATAGATTGATCTTTGTAATGTTTCCATGTTCTTATGTTGCTTTTGCAACTCTGAGTTCATGGTAGCTAGCATGAGGCAAGCAGTTTCATTGGCATCATCGACATGCTTATTATAAGCATTTCTTTCTGCCTTAGGTGCAGAACTAGGAGGTTCCTCTTCAGGAACAGGTTTCTCCAAGACATACAACTTTCTATCATGTTTGAGGACAATCCTTAGATTTTGGTGCCAATCCAGAAAATTTATCCTAGACAATTTTTCCTTGTCAAGGATTGATCGTAAAATGTTGTTAGAGGTGTTTGTTGTCATGGTAATCTACATGAAAATAATGAAAATATAAGTATCAATAACATATTTAATTAGGCCTTTAATTAAATATGCTCCCACTATTTTACTCAAAACAAATGACCCTCACCATTTGATTCGGAAAATCCCGTTGGAAGATTTTCTAGTGGGTCGAAATCCACATTTCACTTTGTTTTAAGTCTGCGTAAGCGGATTACACAAAACTAGATTATTTAGGTAGGAACTCCTTCCAATTGTATCTAATACAACTCTCGAAAATTTTAGTTGGATGAATAACTCCTTATTCCAATCCATCACATGGATCATTTTCAACTCTTGCTTCTAAACATATATAATCTTATTATAATTTGTTTAGTTAAGTTTGACCCATTCTTTTAGCAATTGGATATTACAATTATCCCATCGCACCTTACTAATATAGAAGATGCACCTCGCGTAGGCGAAACCTACATTATTCGATACTAGTCTTGATGAGTGCTAAAACTTGGAAAGCATAAACTTAATATTTAATTTGAGGGAATTTGCAATTATTCTAACATTGGATTCCGAAGCATAGTCAACATCAATCATCCAAATCGTACACACATGATGTTAAATTTAATTACTCGTTTATTCTTTGATTCATTCTGTCTTTTAATCGTATTAATACAGAAAATACAGAAAATAAACAGCTCTCAGATGCATGGTTTCGTAAGTGGCTCTAATACCACTGAAGGAGAAGAGCGATCTAATACGCAGCGGAATTAAAAAAAACTCCTTTAGTGATCCTTACGAATGGGCATGATCAGTGATAGAATCGTTACCTCTTGTGGCGATTGAAACCTTTGATGCAGATCTACGGAGCAATCACAAATTTTGAATGGTGACAACGCCTCTACTCAGTCCACACGAACGAATTCCTTCAATCTCAGTGCTAGTTGCTACAAATGAAGGCTTTGAGTGAGTGAGAGAGAGAGAGAGAGAGAGAGAGAAACGAAATTGCAACTGCACAAATGCTTCTGCACAAGGGTTCTATTTATAGAACTACTTGTGTGGGCTGCAAGCTAAAAAGCCCACGTAAGTGTATATGGCCCATATCTTATGATATGCCAAAATCACTTAAGCGTATGACACCTTACCATATTTCGTATTCTACTTAAGTACACCGTACCTTACGATGTTCTACAATTCACTTAAGTGCACCGTACCTTACGGTGTTTCTTAGTTACTCTATCTCTCATCAATCTGTCCTTTTATGTGTGATCTTGTAGGTTTTCGCAACATTAGCAATTATATTAAATCACGTATTTAACATAATAAACAGTGAGCGGTATCTAGCAACACATCAGTGTTACCCAAGACACGAAAATGTCATGTGATCTGGCAAATCCTTTTGTGATAACACTTATGTGTATAATTACCCTTTTGCCTTTATGTTTATATTGAACACAAGGCATAGACCGTGTCATCCTTGTCCAGTTCAATATTGGGTCCATAGATATTTATCCTGTTACGCATGATGGGAAAATTCCATCTAGGTCACTCGTCTCCCTTAGCATGCTTCGTGGAGTACCCATCAACTGTCTTTATGGTCATTCAATTACGGATAATGTTTGATCAGCAATAAGACACTCGACTCTACATCTAGGGTCCATAGTGGTTTCAGGTCGAAGGGTGGTATACATCATTATCACCATGAGAATAACTTATGACACTTTGCATAACATTCTATATAGTATTCTCATAGCGGGTCAATCCAGTATAAATATTACTCTTAATATTCATACCTATGTTTAAGACTTGATAACTCCTTATCCATGATCCATGAGATGTGATCATCAGTCTATATACATAATAGTCTTAATGCTTTAATGTTATCTCACTTCACAATAAAGCTCGATTGTGGATACTTTAAGAATAGTGTCCTTATGTTTAATGTGATCTCATGATTAAGTCACACTTGATACATTAAATGGACTAGCTATTCTAGGGACTTCATTAAACAAATATAATAAAGAAAAAACCTTTGATTATTAATAAATAATTCGATACAAGTACCAAAAGTATTGGCCTCTAGGGCTTACACCAATACATTTTTCATTTAAAGTATTTAAGAAAATGGTTTGATGGACAACGAACGCGTAATAAGAACAAGTTGTATGCCTTGGAATCGATTTTTCAAGGGTTCCATCGAAATGCTAGACTCCAACCGTCTTTTTTAGTCCAAGTTTATTAAGTGTTTTAGGAGCAAAAGAAAGAATGAATGGCTAACCCAAAACATGTGGCTCAAGACTGATCATTCGAGGGTTTCATTAGAATGCTAGACTCCAACGATCCTCTTCTTTCGCATTCGTCAGAAAAAGATTTTAATGTTACATTTGATTTGGGCAAAGCACTCGATGTTGATCGAGGTTTGATCCGCGTAGATGAAATGATTTGAGAATGGTTTAATAACTTGAGAATTGTGAGATTTTAAAAACTAACTTGATGTTGATCAAGTATTTGTTCTTATTTGAAAGGTTGATTTTATTATGCACACATGTCTTATTTAACAATCAAAGGTTTTCACACAAGATCATATAAATCATGCAATAACATACAACTGAATATGGCATGTGATCATACAATTAACAAGTATCACACAAAGCATGCAAACATTCAACACTAAAAAAAAGATCAAGCAATTAAACCAATCAAGATTAATTCTAGTGGAGTTTTAAAAAAAAGATGTAATAAAATTAAGCAAACCCTAATTCATGCATCTAAAACTTACTTATTTTATTTTATTTTATTAAAAGAAAAATGAAATAAACTAACAAGAGATTATTACCTTTGATTTATAAAAGTAATGAATTGAGAAAATAAAAAAAAAATTATATTGAATTTCTTTCTAAAAAATTCAACATATTTGGATTTTAAAAAAAGTTGGATATCTTTCTAAAAAATATTTTGTTTTTTCTCATAATATAAATAAGTTTAAAATGAGAAAGAAAAAAAAAACCAACAAAAGAGCCAGGGGTGCAAAAGCATCCTGGGGCGTTGAAGCCCACAACCGGTCAGCCCACATATCCCAAGGGCACGGATCAAAGACAACTTCGGGTTGGGCTTGGCCCACCCAGATCTGAATCAACAAAGAGAAAGTAAACCAAATGGTTCTAAAAAAAGAGAAACCTGACTCTCTTCCGGTCGCTTCGTTCTTATTCTTCTCTCCCAAACACACGTAAACTCTCATGTCCAAATATTGACCCCAAACAAAATGACATTTCCATGTATTTCATTTGAATTGCCTATGTTTGTATGTGCTTATTTGAGGGTTGTTTGAAAAATTATGTGGTGGGATTTTCAATTTGCTTTGAATTGAAGTTGAAATTTACTGTAGTTAAATAACACTTATTTTTGGCATTAACTTTTTTCAGTTAATTTTCTCTACTGCAGTAAATAGTTTTTGACTACAAAACTTCACTCAACCGTGTTGCCTTTTGATCCTTGAATGTTAACATGAATATGGAATGGGTTCAATGACTATGTGATGTGTTGGTAATGCTATGTGTTGTACTAGTGATGAACCAAATATGAGGTGTATGCTGAAAAACACATTTTTGTTCATTGCCCTTAATTCAAGTTGATTGCTTCTTCTTCATTTAATTTTGGCATTGCTTAGCTATCTTTCCTTGTGCTATTTTTCACTTTTTGTGTTCATGATGTAATGCTTATGGAGTTTAAATGTTGCATTGTCATTTATAGTTTTTTTGGAACAACAAGCATACATGTATGTGGCTCATTCAATAGTATGAAGTTTGAACTGGGTGTTGTTTGTCTAAGTATGGCCATGGTGAATACCTTGTGTCTTGCGGTTATAAATGTTTCTTCAAGTACATTAAGCACTCTTTCATGTGCTATGTCCTATTGGTGTGAAGCAAACAGAATGTCTTTGGAAATCGGGGAAGCAAACTTAGTTTTAGAATTTGTTTGCATTCATGCTCCAAATGTTGTACAAGTTTCAAAGACTTTGAATTTTTTATTATGCTCTTTGTAAAAAGATATTAGTGCACCGTTTTGATTTATGAATTAAAATTGTTTAAGATATGAATATGAATGAATGATTTAATTTTAATATGAATGAATGAGTATGCATGTGAATGAATATGAAAGTGAATGAATATGAATATGAATGAAGAGTGACCTATTTTAGGAATATGAATGAATGATTTGAATGTGAATGAAAAAAAGAAATGGTTTGAATATGGTGTAAAAAAGGGGTTTGAATATGGTGAAAAAATCTCTTGGTTTTAAGAACATGGATGAAAGTTATTTTTAACTTCCACTTATGAGTTTACAAATCAATATGTGATTCCATTCAAAGTTCTCTTTAATCATGAAAAAAATAGTCATCCAAAACCATACTTAGGCACACTTTAAACTTATATGACTTAAATAGTTCAAAAGAAACAAATGCAAAATCAATGGTTTTTGCTAATGGTATGGAATTTTAACTAAAACAAAGAAATGCATAAATTACTTTGGGTTTAAGAAGTATGAAAAATGAATTTGGAACAAAGCCAAAATGAACTTGTTACAAGAAAAAAGGAGCAAAAACCCTTGAGTAATCTACAGAGGTGATGCATGATGCATGAACTGGTCAAGAGAAAATCATATAGTCTAAATTAAAATTTTAAATTTCAATTTCTGGTTTCTGACCTACACATGAAAATGAAGTCTTATGACCATATGGGATGGTCATAAGAAAAAATGCAGATGAATGCTTTAAGGTGGGGGGAAATTTAGGGTATAAAAAATATGTCTAAAACATTTGTATGTCAATTTCAAGAAGAAGTTTGGTGGTGGAGATGTAATAATGGACCTATTGACGGGGTCTGCCAAAGCCACTTATTTCCATGCTTGGGAAAAAATGATGGTTGAGTTGAAGCAATTGGACAAGAAGGCATGTTAATGGTTGATGGAGTACCTACCAAACTATGGTGTAAGCATTCCTTTATATTTTACCCTAAGTGTGATATGTTAATGAACAACCTTAGTGAGACATTTAATAGTACAATTTTATAAGCTAGGGATAAACCAATCCTGACAATGTGTGAGTAGATTAGGAATTATTTAATGAATAAGGTTGCTAACAATTTAGTTAAGCTTGATAAATGGAAACACAATGTCATGCCCATACATAGGAAAAGATTAGATGAGGAAATTATGTTGAATGGTCAATGGCTGCCAACATGGAGTATGGGTGAGTTGTGGCAAGTTCATCATCCATATAACAAACTACAGTTTGCAGATGATCTTGGAAAAAAATTATACATATTGTTTTTGGGACCTAGTGGGGATACCTTGTAGACACGTATTGTTTGCTATGCAGTATCAAAATTTGAACCCTGAATTATATGTTGACTCATGTTACATGAGGGAGGCTTATAAATCCTGCTATGAAAACAATGTGTTACCACAAGAAATGGATAGGGCATGTTGAAGGCGTAATCAATGAAAGTGCCTTATGGATTTAAGTATTATACCCCACCAATGGGAGGTTTGAAAGAAAGCTGAGCCCAAGATAAGCAAGAGCTGAGAAAATCACAAGTTCCTAGAAGATGCAACTGACAGAAGAATCATGTTTGGTCGATATCCATTCTGTCGACTGAACTAAAGAGTGGAACTTAAGAAATTCTTGGTTGTGTCAAACACATAGGAGATGGCGTCGACCTAAATACCTGAGCGGGAGAGGTTTTGAAATTCAAAACGACTAGCAGTTACAGGGAGAATAAGCACCAGAATATGGAGCAGTTTGTAGATCGTGTGGCACGACGTCTGTTATTTTTTAGAAGTTTTGCTTGTAGGCAGTTTCTTTAGTTCATTATAAATAGGAGATCCCACAGAGGACTTAGTGTGTTCATTTTGTACCAAAATCACTTGTAAAAAACTTCACATTCCCAGCGCGAGGAAGCAAGAGTTTTTAAGAGTGCTATGTACGTGAATCACCACATTTATTTCAATGCAACTTCCTTATTTTTCAATTGTTCCCGTTGAACACTTTATTTTAATTTCATTTACGTTTGAGTTATCATTTTACGTTGTCGTCTACGTTGTCGACACTGATTCTATTACGATAATAGAATTCACAAAAAGCGTGTTCGTCGTGTACGTCTTTTGAATATTGTAGTGATGTCGGTCACGAGTCACCCATAGGCTATAGCATCATCATCATTTCGTGTGGAAAAAACCTGTGCTTGTTCAATACTTTGTCAGAAGCCGTTTCTCACAAAGTTAATAGTCTGTCGAATTGAATAAGTCACCCTGTTACACTAGCACATGTCTTAGGATCAACTGGCCGATCCTACAAGTAACCCTTAGTTTTAAGGCTTAGGAAGGACCAGCGGTTGTTTACCAATTTCCACAGTAAACAAAATGGCACGCCCAGTGGGATCACTGCTAGGGTAGTTACACAATTGCATGAAACTTAGAAGTGGAAAACTATACAGTAGGCCATAAGAAACTGTGAAAATGTCAAACTCCAATACAGATGAAGTGCCACAAGGGACTTTATCCACAACAGAAATAGTAATCTCACAGGTTGCAACTTTGCCTCCGATGACAAGTGCAACCTCAACGATGTCGACTACGGGTGCGGTTGGAGCATCAATTTCTTTACCTCCACCGGGAGGTTCAGGATCAACGATAACGACGTTCAGACCTTATGTGCCTCTCTTTGGCACCACAAATCCTCTTTATGGAATGTCGTATTCCTTAATGCCAGGATATCAATCGACATCAAGTGCAACATTATTTTCAGACCATGCTCAAAATACGAATCCCTCCTTACAAGGATCAGCGCAAGGGGGCAATGTTAAGAATAAGAATAATACTCAGAACAAAACCATGCCGCTGTCGAATACTTTAATATCGGTGTTGAGGCAGCAAATGGATGATAGTAATCATGAGTTGGTTAACATGTTAACTAATCAAATGGGTACAGTTTTCAATCCTGTGATACAGGAATCCGCTGAAACAAATAGGCAGGTGGCTAATCAATTGACACGCTTGTGTAACTTCCTCGGGGGCACCGGCTCGACAGATGGCACAAGTGGTCAGGCAAACCATTCCTGTTCAAATGGAGATAGGGGAAGCAGAAGATGAGACAGTCCATGAGGGACAAATCCTTAGACCCCAACAAAATCAAGGAGTTGAATCAGGAGTAGCAGGACGTAACCAGATGGTGTTGGTTAACCTACATCAAGATGTTGATCAAATTGTCGATCAACATCGACAAAAAGACTTAGCAGTAGAAAATAATTTAACAACTATTGTCGAAAGGATTATGGCTAGGAATGGTATGGGTGCCACATTGCAAAGGCCATTATATGCTTCCCCGTTGGATGAATTTATTCTCCAAACCGAGGCACCTAGAGGAATGAAAGTGCCTAAATACACTAAGTTTGGGGGAGAATCTGGTGAGTCGACAATAGAACATATTGCCAGATACTTAACAGAGTCAGGAGATTTGGCTCATAATGAATGTTTGAGAGTAAAAAACTTTCCTTCCTCTCTGACTAAGGCTGCCTTCACATGGTTCACTTCTTTGGCCCCAAGTTCGATTGATTCGTGGGCCAAGTTAGAAAAGAAGTTCCATGAATAGTTTTATGAAGGACACTCCAAAATTAGTTTGGCAGAATTGTCTAGCATTAAGAGAAGGTTTGCTGAGAGTATTGATGATTATCTGAACAGATTTAGATCATTAAAGGCCAGGTGCTTTACGCAAGTACCAGAACATGAACTTGTTCAAATGGCTGCTGGGGGTTAGATTATTCCATTAGGAAGAAAATAGACCCAACCTTCGTAAAGAGTATGTCACAATTGGTTGATAGAGTTCGACATCTAGAACGGCTAAGGTTAGAGAAGGTTAGACACAGTAAGGCTAAGAAAGAAAAATTAGCGATCGTCAACTATGACGCAACAGATCCAATTTGTGAGGTTGATTATGCCTCATCGACCGAATTAGAAATTGACGTGGCTGAGTTAAAGCCATGATCTGCTTATGAGTGTCGGTTATTACTTCCTGCACAAGGGAAAAATCATGTCGAAAATAATCCAAAATTCCCTCTAAAAACTTATACATTTGATGTGACAAAGTGTGAGGAAATTTTTGATTTGTTAGTTAAAGATGGTCAAATGGTGGTGCCACCTAGTACTAAAATACCACCATTAGAACAAAGACAAAAAAGAGGATTTTGTAAGTATCATAATTATCTTGGTCATAATACCTCTAATTGTTATCTTTTCAGGGATCTGGTTCAGAAAGCAATTCAAGAAGGCAGGCTGAAATTTGTTGGCCGCAAAATGAAGATTGACGCTGACCCTCTCCACCAGGAGGAAGCTCTATTTGTTGAGCTAGTCGAGATCAACATGGTCGAGATCACTGAATATGATGAGGCCGACATGCGAGAGCAAACTGGTGAAAGCCCAGATGTCGACATAGCTAAAGTCTACCCAAGGGCTGAAAAAGATTTGGTAGATTTTCTGTATCGCTGCAAGAATAAGGGTTCACAAGTCTGCTTATGCCCTAGATGTGGTGTTGTCACCGACAAAGTAGCTGCTGAAAATTTCCAAAAGCTACAATTGGGAAAAAGCAAGAGAAGTGGGTTGAACAGAGAGCGCCAGAATGAAAGAGTCCCAAAGAAGGTGTGGAAAATGATCAGGCGAGGCCTAGGACCTTCGTACCATCGACAAGTGCTCCTAGAGGCACCTGGATCAAGCCTCAGGGAAAACAAGAAATCCCACAAGGTGTTGCTGCTGCCAGAGGAGGTTTAGCAATTAACTACAGGCGTGAGTTCAAGTCTGAGAAAAGGACTCATGTCTCTAAAAATTATTTGGGGAAGAATCCCATGTCGAGAACTCAATGGAGACGTTTTCAGCGTCGCAAGCAGGCTGAAAGAGAGGCTGCTAGGGGAATAGTTGGAAAAGGCATGGCTAGTGGGGCGAATTCTGGAAAAAGAGTTGTTGTGAAGGTCGACACGGAAGCAAAAGAACGGATCAGGGAGTATGTCCGTCGACCAACTGAAAGATGTTCGGATGAGGTTATTGATGACTTCAATTCAGAATCAGAAGCAAGTTTGGACATCTTAGTCAACGTGGTGTCAATTCTACCACAATAATATAATGGTGTGACTGAGGTGGAGGAGTCGGTAGATGATGCCGACGCTGAAGAAATGGCGTTACATAAGCCAAGATGTTATTTTATGCTGAATGATGGTTCTGCTGAGAGCCAAGAAGCAGTTTTTGAGAGGCCCACAATGACTATGAAAAGTCATTTGAAACCCTTGTTGATCAGGGCCAAAGTGGAAGGTGTGACTATCAACAAAGTGTTGGTAGATTGTGGCGCTACTGTTAACATCATGCCACACCATATTTTGAGGAAGATTGGCAAGTATGAAACTGATATTAGATCCAACAACGTGGTCTTGTCTGACTATGGGGGCAAAACAAAAAGCATCATGGGTGTGATCATGGTGAATATCACTGTTGGTTCAATAACTAGGCCGACACTATTTATGGTAATAGATGCCAAGCCAAGTTACAATTTTCTAGTCGGCAGAGAATGGCTCCATGGTGTCGGAGTTGTACCATCTTTAGCACATCAAAGATTGGTGATTTGGAGAGAAGATGGAGTGGTCGAAAATATCGAAGCTGATCAAGGTTACTTCATGGCTGACGTGAATAATGTCGGCAAGAAGGAATTCGAGAGAAAGCTTGCTAACATTTCTCCTTGTTTACCAGCTGAGGATGTGTATGCTAATCTGAGTGAAGCTTTTGTTTCTCTAACTTTGCACGAGACTCATGGCTTCATTTGGGATGTGGAACATTTAGATGATCCACCCTATGCAGATATCCGGCTGACAGGCTGGGGGGATGTCACTGATGATGACTGAGCTAGAAGCTCTAAAAAGGATTTCAGCATACGTTGCCGAGAACAAAATAAAATCGGCCCTAGAGGCTGAAGAAAACATGGTTGTTGAAGCCTATGTGTTAAAGAAAGAAGGTAATTTGGCTATTGAGCCAGAGCCTCCAGATAAGCCAGTTTTGGTTAAAGGAAACGTCAACATGCAACGTTTGGACTGCATTTATGACGATGAACCTTTAGGGTTTGAAAAAGATCCAAAGGCGCCAGAAAAGATGCGACCAAAATACCCCTTAGAAAAGTCGACCTTGGCAAAAATGGAGACACAAGGCCAACATACATCAGTGCCAACATCGACAAAGAGTTAAAATCTAAGGTAATATCTCTACTTAAAGAATTTAAGGATTGTTTTGCTTGGGATTATAACGAAATGCCTGGTTTAAGTAGGGATTTGGTAGAGCTAAAACTGCCAATAAAAGCTGGAAGAAAGCCAGTAAAGCAGACGCCTAGGCGCTTTGCACCAGAGATCATGGCAAAGATAAAAGTTGAGATAGAAAGGCTCCTCAAAAGCAAGTTTATACAAACTGCAAGGTATGTTGAATGGTTAGCCAATATTGTGCCAGTAATTAAGAAAAATGGGGCTTTAAGAGTATGTATTGACTTTAGAGATCTAAATGTTGCTACCCCCAAAGATGAGTATGCCATGCCCATAGCAGAAATGCTGGTCGATTCTGCCGCTGGTTTTGAACATTTAAGTATGTTAGATGGTTATTCTGGATATAACCAAATTCTTATTGCAAAGGAAGATGTGCCGAAGACGGCGTTTCGATGCCCAGGAGCCTTAGGTACATATGAGTGGGTTGTCATGCCATTCGACCTGAAAAATGCCGGAGCGACATATCAGAGGGTAATGAACTCAATGTTCCATGATTTTATTGAAGAGTTCATGCAAGTATACATTGATGATATTGTGATTAAATCAAATGGTCGACTTACTCATGTCAAACATCTCTGAAAGGCCTTTTTAAGGATGAGAAAATATGGATTGAAAATGAATCCATTAAAGTGTGCTCTTTGTGTGCAGGCGGGTGATTTCCTTGGCTTTGTAGTGCATAAAAAAGGTATTGAAGTCAACTAAAGCAAAATAAAAGCCATTATGGACGTCAAGCCTCTGTCGACCAAAAAGGAACTGCAATCTTTGTTGGGCAAAATAAATTTTCTTAGAAGATTTATATCAAATTTAAGTGGTAAAACTAAAGCTTTTTCACCACTCCTTCGACTGAAGAATGAGGATTTTAAGTGGCAAAAAGAGCACCAAGAGGCTTTCGACAAAATTAAAAAATATTTGACTAAGCCTCCAATATTGGTCCCCTCCTATTAGGAATAGGCCAATGAGGTTGTATATTGCAGCTTCAGAATCAACTATAGGAAGTATGTTAGTCCAAGAGGATGAAAAATGTGTCGAAAGACCTGTGTATTACCTTAGTCGAATGCTTAATGATCCTGAAACTAGGTATAGTGATATAGAAAAACTATGTTTATGCCTGTATTTTTCTTGTATGAAACTAAAGCAATATATTAAGCCTGTTGATGTGTATGTATCTTCTCACTTTGATATTATTAAGCACATGTTGTCTAAACCAATTTTGCATAGTCGAATTGGTAAATGGGATTTAGCGTTAACTGAGTATTCTCTGACGTACGTGCCTTTAAAAGCGATGAAAGGGCAAGTGGTGGCAGATTTCCTGGTTGACCATTCAATGGTCGAAATGGCTCTCAAAATTATGTAGACATAGTGCCATGGAGATTGTACTTCGACGATTCAAGACATAAGAATGGATCTGGGATGAGGGGAGTCATAATTTCTCCAGATGGAATTCCAGCAGAGTTCAAATATAGAATTGAAGGAGTATGCACAAACAATGAAGCAGAATATGAATCGTTGATCATAGGACTTGAACTTTTGCTGGAATTGGGGGCAAGGAATGTCGAAATTATGGGAGACTCTGAGTTAGTAATTAAGCAGGTATTAAAAGAATACATGTGTGTCAAAGAAAATATAATCATGTATTTTGTGATTACCATCAGACTACTCAAAAGGTTTGAGCAACTAAGTCTCCAGCATATACCACGGAAAGAGAACCAGAGAGCAAACGATTTGGCACAGGAAGCTTTAGGGTACAAAGTGTCAAAATACCAGGATGAAGAAGAGGTTTAAGTAAGAGAGAAGGCACGAGCGACATTGTTATCACCATCAGATTTGTCGATTATAAAGTTAGGAGTTGTAGATAGATATCATTTTGAAATTCTAACCGTCGATGACGGGGGAGAAAATGATTGGCGTAAACTGTTAGTCGATTATTTACGTAATCCTATAGGGTCGAAATATCGAAAGGCAAAATATAGGGCCCTCAGCTATGTCCCGGTGAAAGATGAATTGTTCAAAAAGATAGCTGAAGGAGTTTTGCTAAAGTGCCTGGGAGAAAGTGAGGCATATGTGGTTGTGTCGAGTGTACATAGTGGAGCGTGTGGGGCGCATGATCGGTAAAATAACAAGTGTACTATTTGCACCAATGTAGTAATAAAAAGGGGTTTATCTCGAGTATCGGTCTCGAGGACTGCGTAGAAAGTATCAATTTATAATAATTCAACTAAACAAAAGTTCATATGGGGTTGGATGTTTGTTTTTCACAATTGATAAGGAATAAAAATATAAAGCGCATAAAACTCTTTTAGTCGATATAAGAAATAATGCTAAGGACAGGTGTATGAATTGCTCTGTATTCCACTTTTTTCCATATCATATAACATCGATGCTATTATAACTCAAAACAGTTTCTCCAGAGTAGTTTTCTCTAATTCCTTAGCCAAAACCATTTAACAGGCAATTTCACTCCTAATTCCTTAGTCAATCAAATTGATGTTAAGAAATATTTATTTTATCAAGAATTTACTGTAACCACAGTTTGATCCTCATTCCTAAGTGATTAAACACGGGTTTTATTATACAACAGTGATAAGGCGGTTTCTCCGACCTAAACCTTAACAAGAAATCATAATTTCATTTGTCGATAAAATTAAGCATTAAGCATGTTGTATAATAATTTGAATTATGAAAACATCACTGATTATAAGAACATGGATAAAATATTCATACAATAGCAATTCAGGGACACCCCCTAGCATTGGGGGGTTTAGCCTCTCATAATATTCAAAGACAAAAGATTACAAATTAAAGACATTACAAGTTGTTGTTGATGAAAGTTGATTTTCAATTTCTTCTGATCTTGAAGATCTTTTCTCTTCTCCACACCTTGCAAGGTTGCTTCCTCTTTTCGTCTCCTTTCTTTTCACGATCCAAAAGACCCTTTTTCAGTGCTTCCAATCCAACTAAATAGTTTCCAAACAACTAAAAATAATGCCAAATGCCCAAAATGCCCTCTGGATATCCACGGGAGTAAAAATTAGAAAAAATTAGATTTTTTAGCGAAATGACCAACACGGGCCGTGTCAGGTGACACTACTGCCCGTGTTGGCTCCTCTGTAGGTGCACAAGACACGCCATGCTGACACGGGCCGTGTCAGGTGACACGGGCACCCGTGTCAGGCCACTGTTTTATTGGGTTTTTGCTGGCTATTCTGCACATGCTGACACGGGCCGTGTCAGGTGACACGGGCACCCGTGTCAACCCCCTATTTTGTCCGTTTTTCGCTTTTTCTTCGGTCTCTAACCTCCCTTCTTCCGGTACACACTTTCGAACTTTTAATCAAACCTGGAAACCAACATTCTACACAGAAACGCATAAAATGCGACAAAAATGCGAAATACTACTAATGAAACATAAAACAAACGGAAATTCATAAAATGCAATAAACGGAAGAAATCACTAAAATAAAACGCAAAACATACCGATTCATGAAGATTCCATGCTGGATAGATGATGAAAACTGAGTGTAAATGGTGGCCGATCACAACCCCAAACGTATCTCATTGCTTGTCCTCAAGTGATGCAAGAGACAAAGCGGAGGTCAACCATGGATTCTATTATTTCCTAAACACAACTGATGTTATTCGCAACTTGGTTTTCTTCTTCCTAATTAAGTTTCAGGTTCACCCATTCGACATTTTCCACTACCTTATCATTTCAGAGAGTTCTTTTACCTGCAAGCTTCTTCACACTACTCACCAAATCTCTCGAGGTTAAAGTGTTTAGCACTCAATAAATCAAGGTATGCAATATCAACTCTTACTTTTGAATAGATTCTACGCCAACTGCACAAACACAATTCACACACTTTAAGAGGTCTTCAGGGTTGTAACGGGGCTTAGGTACGGTAGGAGAGTAGACAACAAAATGGATTACAATAGGTTTTACAACTCGGCATTCATGCTTTTGTTTTTTTCTTTGTGTAAAATTTTATTTTTGGGGTGTCGTCAAATCTTCACTCTTTTTCCACTCAACTTCATTTTAATGCATGAGTCTATTTCTAAGGCAAGTGCTTATTATTATTATTTTCATTTCTTTTTCTTCTTTTTTTTCCGGTAGAAGCGGATGTTTCTAGACACTTTTTTCTCTTTTTTTTTCTTTTCCTTGCACTTGTCCTTTTTCAACAACATTTTCAATTTACGGATGCATACCCCAAACTTATCTTTTTACACAAGTTTTACATTACACAGTCATGCCAAGCTAGGGTAGGGACTGTATGGCTAAGGGTTAACATGATGGTTTACACAAACAAAGGGTTACATGCTCAAAGGGGTTAACAACGGATGAAAACAACATTAAGGGTGGCTAGAAAGGCTCAAAGATGGAAAACAAACAACGTGCCTCAGTATGTGTTTTTGTATTGTGCTATATCAGTAGAACTTATGCAAAATTAGAGAGATAGAGTCATACCTGAATGCGCTCTTTTTGTGTTTGGTTTAGCTAGAATCTCACCATGTTGGTTAAGCTTGCAGACTTCAAACATTCTTTATGATAGACAGCTTCTTTATCAGATTGGGCTTACCTTCTCCTTTTTCGGTTTGGATTTCCAAGTTGCGTCCAACCTTTTGTTTCTCAACTGTGTCACCTTCCATGTTGCCTCGGGAGAAAGTTCAGGATCACGTCTTTTACTCACTGTCCACTAGTCTCTCATTTCTCCAGCATCATCTACTTTCATCTGTAACTTACCAAAATAAAAATAACCACACAACGACGAACAAAATAACACACAGACACAATAAAAATTAAAATTTAAAACAATTCAATTAAAAACCTCCCCACACCTGAACCAAACATTGTCCGCAATGTTTAAAGTTAAGATATGAGGAGTACTTACAACAATTACTGAGGAGGTGATGGCGGGTATGGATAATGCAACATCATACGTTGCATCATTGCGTTCATCTCGTCCAAAACCGTCCCTTGACGGCGTTGCTCAGCTCCGAACCTGGTGATCTCTTCACCTTGCCTGGATTGCTCCGTGCGAAGGTGGCCAATCTCATCCTGGATCCATCCCCATTGGTCTGATGGCATGGAGTAGGATCCAGAGGCTTGAGTTGGTTCCGGCGGTTGTTGGAAAAGAGGTTCCTCGGTGCTCGGTGCATCATCCATCGGTTCATCTGCAGTAAAAGAGTCAAACAAATCTTCGTCCCCCTCTTCCGGTTCAGGACAGTCATAGAGCCAGTCGGCTCTATTATGATACTGATAAACTCGTAAGCAGGTAAATCAAGAACATGTACTTTTTGGCACAAAAGATAGTAGTAGTCTTGTTTTACCGTGATCATGCCTTGCTGGATCAAGGTTGCCATGTCCAGTTTGCTTTTACCTGGCACCTAGGGGGAGTCAACTAGAGCAGCACCAAATCCGAAGTGGTCGGCAATCTGAGTAATCATGCCGCCAACAGAAATGTCGCCTGACGTAGCGCGACCAACTCTTCCTAAGTAGTCGGCTGCAAAGGCCGCTACATTGATCGGAGCCTGGGATGCCATGCTGTATAGGAAGAACAACTCCCTTTGTGTGGCTACACCTGTGCTGTCTCTGCGACCAAAAATTGTATAGGCCAGTGCCTTTTGTGCATACCTGAAACATGGGTTATGGATACCCGATGCCTTTGCCCTTTGGACACATATTTATTATTACCTGTGATGGCGGTCCAAAATTCCGCCGGGACAAATGTATCTGGCAGCGCTCCAAGTCCTACGATTGGGAGTTTTAAGATCCTCCCTAACTCCTCCACAGTCAGCTCCAAATCAGTATTGAATAGACGAAAGTGCAATGTACCATAATATTCTTTTTCTGTGCCGTTCCACCTGTTCTTCAGCTTAAAATCGATGGTGCTCAGAAATTTCAGCATGATGCGCGCAAATATAGGCGCTTCCAGCTGCATAAATTCCAGCATCCCTAGGGTGTGGAACATGCGGTGTACTTCCACTTGCAAACCCATTTCCTGCAGTGTGCCATTACACATATACCTCGTAGGGGTAAGTTTCCTTTTTATATGAACCGCATACCTTTTCTGATGCTCCAGGCTCTCGAACACAATGTCGTGCTCGTTCGAGGTTCGCCTTGCTCTTTGTTTGGGACGAGATGATTCTCCCACATTTTAAGTTTTTTCGCCACGTCGAGACATATTGTTCCTGCACACAATAAAAAAAACAAGAATTTGGAAAAAGAGATTTAAAGAAAGATATTACCGGAGGAGTGTCGAGAGTAGGGAGCGGTGAACTTTTCCAAGAAGACGGATAAGGATTGGTGGTGAATGGAGGTAGCTCTTGAGTGAAACTAATGAAAGAATTAGGTTGTATTTGAGAGAAAGAAAGTGGAGATGAAGAAGTATGAATGTAATGTGTGAAATGAGGAAAGAATTGGTGATAGGGTGTATTTATAGGGTGATTTTCGGGGGTGGGACCCACCTCCAACGGTAAAAAATGCATGGTGAAAGGTGCCCAACGGCTATATTTTTCAAAAAAAATTTACTACTGCACGAGCTGACACGGGCGGTCGTGTCAGCGCAACACGCCCTTATGACACGGGCCGTGTCATTCCCAGAAGCGCTTAAAAATAGCTTTTTTTTTCCAGGGCTGACACGGGCCGTGTCAGGCCCCTGGAAATCCACTTTTCCACCTTCAAAATCCTCTTCCTGACACGGGCCGTGTCAGCTGACACGGGCGCCCGTGTCAGGCCACTGTTTTCCATTTTTCTTGATTTCTTGATCTCTTGTGCTGTGCAAGGCTCTAGCTTCCGAATTTTTAGAGATTCGCTGCGATCGCTACCTTTATCTTCTCTATGAAACACTATTTACACCTGCAAGTAGAAAACACACTACCAAACAAAGAAAATGATTAGATACAAAAACGTGGGTTGCCTCCCACGTAGCGCTTCGTTTAACGTCGCTTGGCTCGACGGTTACGCATCTTATCAGACAAGATGAACAACATCAATTTGGCCCACCGCTTACCCACATTGTACTGCTTCAATCTCTGGCCATTCACTTTAAAAATATCTCCATTGGAAGGGTTTTTTATTTCAACTGCTCCATGAGGATACACTTTGTGCACCACAAACGGACCTGACCATTTCGATCTCAATTTTCCAGAGAACAACTTCATTCTTGAGTTGAATAGTAGTACCCTTTGTCCTTCCCAAAACTGTTTCCTTTGGATTCTTCTGTCATGCCATTTCTCCTGCTTTCTCAAGATCCAAGTTAAGGACTTTGGAAGCCCACAAGGTTTTGTGCTCCAGTTCCAAAGGTAGATGACATGCCTTACCATATACCAATTGATATGGGGACATACCAATCGGTGTTTTGAAAGCAGTACGATATGCCCACAGTGCATCATCGAGCTTACTCGCCCAATCCTTGCGAGAAGCATTAACCGTCTTTTCTAGGATTTGTTTCAGTTGTCGATTCGACACTTCAACTTGACCACTGGTTTGCGGGTGGTATGGAGTGGTTATCCGTGTTTCACATTGTATTTCAAGAGTAGCTTCTCCATTAGGTGATTTAAGAAGTGAGTTCCTTCATCATTAATAAGAGCTTTTGGCACTCCAAACCTGACGCATATGTTTTCTTTCAAAAACTTGACCACCACTTTTGCATCATTTGTAGGTAGCGCGACTGCTTCCACCCACTTGGATACATAATCCACCTCCACCAAAATGTAGTTCTTTCCAAATGACGGTGGAAACGGACCCATAAAGTTAATACCCCACACATCAAAGAGTTCAACTTCCAGCATGGGATTTTGTGGCATCTGATTTCTCTTCGAAATATTTCCCATCCTTTGGCATTTATCGCACTCTTTGATCATTTGTTGAGCATCTTTGAATAGTGTCGGCCTGTATAAACCTGATTGGAGGACTTTAGCAACAGTTCTATCACCACTAAAGTGTCCACCATGGTCCGAATAGTGACAGGCTTTCAGCACATCCCTCTGTTCTTCTTCTGGAACACATCGTCGGACCAAATCGTCTATTCCCTTTTTGTACAAAAAAGGGTCGTCCCACAGATAGAACCTGCAATCATGAACAAACTTTTTCTTACGGTTAGATTCAAAATCATTCGGGATCACCCCGCCCACTAGATAGTTCGCATAGTCTGCGAACCAAGGCATTCCAATAACAGCGAGGATGTGTTCATCAGCAAACTCATCCTTTATTGGGCGTTTTTCCTCATTCTCTTCTATTGGGGACATCCGGGAAAGGTGATCTGCTACAGTGTTTTTGCACCCTTTTTTGTCCCGGATCTCCACATCAAACTCTTGGAGGAGCAGGATCCACCGCAACAGTCTTGGTTTCGAGTCCTGTTTAGCAAACAAATACTTCAAAGCAGCATGGTCAGTATAAACAATGACTCTAGAACCCAACAGATATTGCCTGAACTTGTCAAAGGCATAAACTACAGCTAACAACTCCTTTTCGGTAGTTGCATAATTCATCTGCGCTGGGTTCAACACATGACTCGCATAATAGATAACATGCAGGAGCTTATCCCTACGTTGCCCAAGCACTGCTCCCACTACGATGTCACTCGCATCACACATAATCTCAAAGGGTAGAGACCAGTCAGGAGCAATGAGGATAGGTGATGTCACCAATTTATTTTTTATTGTTTCAAAAGCAATGGCACGGTCTTTATCAAAAATGAAAGCCTTGTCCTTAACCAATAGGTTAGTTAAGGGTTTAGCTATCTTTGAGAAATCTCTGATGAACCTGCAGTAGAAACCCGCATGTCCCAAGAAGCTTCTTATACCTTTTTCATTCACAGGAGGTGGCAGCTTTTCGATTACCTCAATCTTGGCTTGGTCCACTTCTATCCCTTTGTGAGAGATTTTGTGACCTAAGACTATTCCTTCTCGAACCATGAAGTGACATTTCTCCCAATTGAGGATCAGATTGGTTTGTTGGCATCTTTCTAAAACAAGGGAAAGGTTAGTTAAACAATTATCAAAAGAAAAACCAAATACCGAAAAGTCATCCATGAAGACCTCCATATGCTTTTCAAGCATGTCTGCAAAAATGGAGGTCATGCATCTTTGGAAGGTGGCTGGAGCATTACATAACCCGAATGGCATTCTTCTGTATGCGAAGATACCATAGGGGCACGTAAAAGCTGTCTTCTCTTGATCTTCCGGCGCAACCGTTATTTGATTGTATCCAGAGTATCCATCAAGGAAACAGTAGTACTCATGACTTGCCAACCTTTCCAACATCTGATCAATGAATGGTAGCGGAAAATGATCCTTTCTGGTTGCCAAATTCAACCTCCGGTAGTCGATGCACACACGCCAACCCGTGACTGTCCTGGTAGGAAGTAACTCATTTTTTTCATTCTTTATAACTGTAGTTCCCCCTTTCTTCGGGACCACATGCACCAGGCTCACCCAAGAGCTATCGGAAATGGGATAAATCAACCTGGCGTCTAACAGTTTAACAACCTCTTTCCTGACCACTTCCTTCATCACGGGATTTAGTCTTCTTTGTGGTTGAACCACCGGTTTGTGACCATCCTCCATGAGAATTTTATGCATGCACATCGTATGGCTAATTCCCTTCAGGTCTTCTATTGCCCATCCCATGGCACTTTTTTGTTTCTTCAACACCTTGACAAGCTTGTCTTCTTGAGAAACCTCTAAATGAGAGCTTATAATCATCGAGCATTTCTTTTCGGGATCTAGAAAAACATACTTGAGATTGTCAGGTAACTGTTTCAGCTCAGCCACTTTCTTGGTCTCGTCTTTCTTTTCTTCAACTTGAGGTTCCCTTAAGTTTCCCATCTGAGTGATCGAGATCCCTTAACGGGCTGTTGTGTTGCCATCAGAGTTACCACTTCCATCTCCTCGTCACCAACTTCTTGAGTGTCTTCAAAAATTGAGAGACTTAGGACTCTCTCCAAGGGTAATTTTTGTTCCCCTATGTGATTTTCTTGCAGAACCATTTGATCAATAACCTCTATGTGTTGGCTGGTGGCCACATCATCTTTGTATTTCATGGTGTTGCGCACATCAATTTTTAACTCTTCGTCATAAACCTTTAGAGTCATGGTCTCTTCTTCTATATCTATCAAACACCTCCCGGTTTCCAAAAATGGTCTACCAAGAATGAGCGGTATCTCTTCATCTTCCAGCATTTCTAAGATCACAAAGTCTACCGGAAAGACAAACTTATCAATCTTCACAAGAACGTCTTCCACCACTCCATAAGGTCTCTTCACAGAGTGGTCAACAAATTGAAGTGTCATTCGGGTATCCTGTACTTTTCCAATCCCCAACCTCTTGTAAATGGATAAAGGCATGAGGCTCACACTTGCCCCCAAGTCTATAAGGTCCTTCTTGAAAGATCTATCCCCGATAGTGCAAGGGATAGTCACCGAGCCTCAATCTTTTTTCTTTATCGGGATCTTCATACCCTGCAAAATAGCACTGCAAGTTTCGGTTAGTACAATAGAGTCAGTGTCAGTGCTCCTTTTTTTTGAAATAATGTCTTTCATGAATTTAGCATAAGAGGGCATTTGCTCAAGTGCCTCTAAGAACGGAATGTTGATTTCAAGCTTTTTGAACATCTTCAAGAACTTTTCAAATTTCTTCTCATGTTTCTCCTTCTTCTTATTTCTTGTTGGAAACGGGAGTTTGACAACCGGCTTTGATTCACTAACTTTTTCTTTAGCTACCGGTTCAGATATTGTCATCGTCTCACTAATAACTTCATTCTCTTTTATCTCCAAATCAACTTCAAGCAATTGGTCCTCTTGTTTATCATCTTTTTCGGGGACTTCTTTTTCCTTACCGCTCCTTGTTGTAACAACACTCACATTATTATGCTCTCTTGGATTCGTAACTGTAGCACTCGGTAATGCACCTGGTGTTTGCGAACCCGCAAGTTGTTGAGAAATCTGACTCATTTGCACTTCCAGATTTTTTATTGAAGCACCAGTGTTTCTCATATTACTTCTAGTCTCCTCTTGAAATTGAGAACTTTGAGCTGCCATTTTTTCAATGGCAATTTCCCAATCTGCTTTTCTGGGAATCTGTTGTTGGAATTGTTGTTGAGATGGATGAAACTGCTGTTGCTGGTAAGGTTGTTGTTGTTGTGGACGGTATTGCTGTTGTGATTGACTTTGATACTAGGTGGGCACTTGCTTCTGAGCATTTCCTTGTTGGTCCTTCCAGGAAAAATTTGGATGATTTTTCCATCCAGGATTGTATGTATTGGAGTACGGATTATTTTTCTTCAGAAAATTAATCTCTTCAACCTGTTGAGCAGTTGCCACACAATGCATGGCGAAGTGCTGACCTCCACAAATTTCACAACTAACAGCTTGAATAGGTTGGACCGGTTGCACTTGTGCCACAGTTTGCGTCTCAAGTGTCATTTTCTTGAGCCTTCTCTCTACTTCAGCTGTTATTTGATCTTCCATCTTCACAACTTGATTTGCCAATTTAAGATCAATGATACCTTCGGGTTGACTTACATTGCGGTCATAGAGTTCCAGATGTTCATTTGCTGCAATGGCTTCAATGATTTTCTTTATTCCAGTGGCTGTTGTAAAGTTTGTTGAGCCACCGGCAACTGTGTCTATGAGTTGCTTAGTCTTCATTCTAAGTCCATTCACAAAGTTTTGCATCTGTTCAGTTGCATCCATGTTATGAGTAGGACATGCAACCAACAGCCGCTTGAACCGCTTGTAAGCGTCTCCGAGTGACTCTCCTTCTTTTTGTATAAAGTTAACAATATCATATCTCTTGCGGATATACACAGAAGCAGGGAAGTACTTGTAGCGGTGTATTCGTTACCATTAGAGATATTGACTAAATCCAAGGTAAATCATACAAAGTCGAGTCGCCACCGCACTTCTATTTATCCAAAGGAATGGTTAGAAAGCGAACAAAAACCTAATAGTTTTAACAAAAACTAATAAAAGAAACAGAGATCTGGGTAAGGGGGTTAGTTATGCAATGGGAAGGTGTTAGGCACCCAAAACATCCTAGGTACTCCTAGGGAGCCCTTTTCACACTTGTTGTAAGGTTACTGTTTTTTGTGAAAATTTTATTTGTGCAAACATGATTGAAGAGATGAGAAGAGAATATACAAGTTATTTACATTTTGTGTTTGGATGGATAAACCCATTGCCTACGTACCCTCTTATAAAAAGATTAGGATCAAAACCTCGTAGTTCGGGTAAAAATCTCAAAACAAATTGGTGAATTGATTGGTCCAAAAGCCTTAAGGTCTTTTGTTATCAAAGGGAGAAAACTCAACCTAAAACCACAAATCCACCACGTGAGGAAAGCTTCAACATACTAGTGAGGGGTTAACCCTATAATAAATATGGAAGGCTTATAATCCAATCACTAAGGATATAGGTGAGTATTACATCTACCACAAGGATAACTCAAACCTAATAGCTAAAGGTTATGGAAAATTTTGATTAAGAAAGTGGACATGAAACCACAAAAGCACATTTGAATGGGTTATATTTACCAATTAGAAGTATATACAAAAATGGTCAAAGTTGACTTAAAGATTCAATTCAAAATGAGTGTTATGAAAAGAAAGTTTGAAAATCAAAAGCATAAGGCTTAGGTTTCTAATGTTGAAAACAAAGGTCAAATGTTTGCACAAAAAGGTTTTAGCTTGGGTTAGAGATGAAAAAGGAAGGCTAAGTCCTAAGGGAAACATACAGATGAGGGGTAAGAAATGAAACCACACTAGGAGTTCCTCTCTTGAGATCATATCGATGATCCAAGTGGCTCTCATCCTTTGGAAATAGGCTAGCACAAAGCATAAGCAATCACACAAGTCTCATAAGAGATCCTCAATGTATCTTGTATCTTCCACATGGATGAACATGATAATGATTCTCAAATTAAGCTCAAAAGGAAACTCAAAGTTCAAGAGCAAACACATCAAAAGTTCTAGAGACCAAGGAAACAACAAACTGAAAGGGAGATTAAGACTCAAACCTAAAAGTTGTCATGCAATCAACATTCCTAAGTTGAAGTCTCTAACAAGAACAAACATCACAAGCAAACAAACATCAAACACTATATACATACAAGAGGCTCAAAACAATGGATGGGCTTTAGTCAAGAGGGGTCATATCAACCTCGACAAACAAGCCAAACTGTAAAAGGGTAATTTGTAGCTCTTAACCACTAACATTGAAAGTTAGGGTGGAGCTGATCAAATCAGAAATGAGGATGAGACCTCATGCTCTTAACCCTGGCCAGGGTGAGCTCATGACAAAGAAAGCGTGGGGATCCAAAAAGAGGGACCCTATTCCACTTGACAGACTCTGGACAAAGATCTTGGGCACATGTTCAGAAGCATCAGCACGTAGTGTGAGCATAAAGAACGACTCACTGAATAACAGGGGATTGGCTACTAATCCCTTTTATCCGTCAATTTCCTCTACTCTTGGAGGTCTTATCAAATATAACATGCCTCATCTTGGAGGTCTTTGGCACAATTATAAACAAACACAAACAAAGCCTCTGAAGGAGGACTTGCCAGCAAAATGTCTGCCAAAAAGGTGACAGGACTTCAGACTACATGAAGTAAGAGGCTAACTACCTGAGTGGTGTATCAACCACAATCCAAAGCTCAAGCAAAAGCTAAAGCAAGCAAGTAACTAAGGTACCTGTACAAAGACTAAACAGTCAATACTTCAATCATAAAACCAACAGACAAACAATGAAACTCTCCAATAGTTACACAACTCAATGCATAATGCCTTAGCACTCAAATGAGCACATGAGTTCACCACATCACTTAAAATCCTACAAAACAAACATAGGTTAGAACTCAAATTCATTTGCATCTCACAATATCCATGATGAGTATCCAAACCTGAAACAAGTGACAAAGTTAGTTTATGTACACAACAAAACACCAACAAACAATGTCATAAGAGATGAGTTCAAAACCTAACCAAATGATCAAAACAGAACCCAATCTTCTACACATCACACATTCAAACAATCCACAAAATGTCCTCAAAAGGACCAGCATCAAATCAATAAGCAAATGTCTCAAATGGCTCATGCCATGCAATGACCAAAAAATGTGCACAAAATGAACTTCCAACTTAGAAAATTCAAATCAAAACAGAAATGCATGCAATGACTTTGAAATTTTTTATGCAAGTTCCTCATGTCATGAACAATCAATACGCAAAAGATCAAATCCAGAAAGGTTTAAATGATATATGAACAAAAATGCAACAATTCAATGTCAAAAATGTGACACAAATTGTCACACTATTCTCTATGTGTCAAAAGTGATGATAACATATGAGAAAAAATCCAAACCAGTGACCAAAAAATCATATCATGTATGAAGATCAAGCATGCAAAAAATTGGATCATTTGGCTCAAAGATGAGGATTTCACAATACATTGAATGCACATGATCAAAATAGCACAACATGGATTCAAAAATCACACATAAAAACTCCAGCCATCAACAATTCATGAAAATAATACCAAAACAAAGTAGACATTCATACAAAACTAGGAAAAAAATTGGAGTTCATTTGGATCATTTTTGGATTTTTAATGAATTTTTCAAAACAGCCAAACAAATGAAATAAACAAATAACAATGGAGGGAAATTCAAATATTTGAATAAAACCAGAATAAATCACAACCGTTGGATCTGGCACGCATGGCAAATCAACGCTCCACATTCAAAAGCCAAAACGCACCGTTTCATTAATGCGTCATCGTGCACACTCAGCATTTCAACGCATGCGTGGCTAGGTCAAACAAATCACAGCCAATCACTTGTACACGCAGCAGGCCACATGGAAACACATAGGGCAAAACCCTAAGACAACTCAGACGCCGGAGCTACAGTCTCTGGTCGTCTTCTCCGGCCATCTCCGAAGACATCCAGACCAAAAAATTTCCAGAATTCATCGAGGCATACATCATTCGAATCGCCTCTCCATGTACATTCCAAATATGTAATCAATTCAACCTAATTCCTCATGGATTTTCCAGATCGAAGCAAAACATTTTCTAGATCTAAACTTGAAGTTCATCATACATGCTCAATTCTCAATCATTTTTAATTCTAAACATATCTACATTCTCTACTCAACAAGATCTACACATTTATGATCATAAAACAGTAAAAGGAGAGGATGAATTTCAACTCACCTGAAATTGGAGCTTCTTGAATTCACGATCTCTCAAGCTCTAATGCTCCAGATCTACTCCTTTGACCTTGCCTTGAAGCTTTGTGCAAAGAGAATCAGTTGAAACCACTTGAATCTTCTTCAATTTTCAAATTCCATCAACATGAGATTACACATGAACTGCTCGAAACCTAGCTGAATTGCTCAAAACAGTGGTTGATTCTTGCTCAATGAATCATGATGATCAAGAATCTGCAAGAATTTTTTGTGGTTGTGTGAAGAAATTGAAAATTCTAAGAGAGAGAAATTTGGAGGGAGTTTTGAATTTTCAGATCTGAAATGGCTTCTTCCCTTCAGTTATGATTAGGGTTTCAGCTTTTATATCCCATGCTAATGACATTGCTAATCACACTTTGCATTGGTTAATCAAGATTAATGAGATATGGAGCAATTTGCAAAAATGCAAAATTGGCTAGCATGGCCATAATCCACGTGCTCTTTCTCATGCAAGGCTTGGAATTCACTCAAAATTATCCAATGGTCATGATGAAAGTGTTATTTTGCTTGCTCCTTAAGCCAAAAATGAATTGTGAGAATTTTCTTCAATTTGCACATATGGGAAATAATGAACTCTTGGCCATGATTCCTTTGCATAAATGAGCCAAATAATGTCATTTTGAGAAGCCTTGAACATGAGGAGCATTTTGCAAAAAGAATGGACCAATTTGGAGCATTGTATCAAAAGTTAGGCCATTTTGAATTTCCATGCACACCTTGTAATCAAATGACCATAACTCCTCAACCGTTCATCATATGGACATGAATTAGGACTTATTGGAAAGGGGAGACAAACATCTACAACTTTCATGTTCACCAAAAATCCATTTGAGACTTCTTTGACATTGACAAGTCAAGTTGAATGTGAACCAAAAACTTGCCAAATTTGGAAACTTTGAATTACATGTCATTTTCCATTTTTAGTAACTTTTGTCATGACCTTTGAATCTTCAAGATGGATGCTTATAATGATGAATAGGCCTCATTTGAACATGATTGAGGTGTCTCCGGAGGAAAAACATAAAAGGCTCCGGAGGAATCATCAGTCACAGCCGGAGAAAAGAGTTCATTGTACAGGTAGAGTCTGTCACATACATAACTCTACTAGGGAATCCATCTGAGGGAAATGAGAGGAATCTGGGGATCAAACGCCAGGTACCATACCCACCAAGGAGATCACATCTGCCGAGGAGGTAAGATCGCTACTCTGCTGCAGAGACAAGTGATGAATATCTCAACAAGCATACCACTTAGGGTTGAACCATAAGTCTCAGCTGGGGAAAAGAGCTTAATGCACAAGTAGAATCTGCCACCCAAGCCACTCTACTGGGGATTTATCCGAGGAAACTGAGAGGAATCTGGGGATCAAACGCCAGGTACCGAATCTTCCAGAGAGGACACGTCTGCTGAGGAGAGAAGACTACTGCTCTACTGAAGGGAAGAGTAGCAAACATCTCAATAGCATACCACCCGGGGATAAACCATAAAAGGGTTCCAGAGGAAGAAGATATAGTCATGCCAGGGATATGAACAAATGTCGTACCCTGTTAGGGATCATACCACCCTTGGGAGAGAACTGAGGATCTCCGAAGTATCTTTTATCATTGTGAATATTCACTTTGTTTAAAAACAGGTTATGAAAATTCATTTTTCAAAACAATGATATTTTCTCAATTAAAACATGCAAAACATTTGTTGAATAGAAACAAATAAGAGTGCAAATAATTGGATAAAGGCTCGAATTCATTTGATGGAATGGTAGCCTGCAAATAGCAAGACCCCATAGATTTTTTATAAGTTTGAAATTGGTGATATATATTGGAAAAGGGCTAGATTGAACATAATGACCATTTCTCCACCAATTCTGAATTCGATGTATTCGAAGCTTCGGTTGATGACGAATGAACAAGAATCTCTGACGGATGACAGTTGTAGAACAACGTCTTGTCAGGATGCAGTTACTTGCCAAATCCCTAATTTTTGCCTAGATTGCCCCAGGATGAGGTACTCAATCTAGCGGGATGCATACATTCATTTTTTCATGTCTCTAACTTTTGCCTGGATCGCCCTTTCGGGTTTTCAATCCACCGAGACGCTCATTTTTGCCTAAGCCGCCCTTTCGGGTTTTCAACTTAGCGAGCCATTCTGTTTTTATTTTAGGCGAAGTATTTCTTGACTGCATCTGAATTCACAGGACGAGTGAAATCCTCCCCATCCATAGTTGTAAGCATCAAAGCACCGCCTGAAAAGGCTCTCTTAACAACATATGGACCTTCATAGTTTGGAGTCCACTTGCCCCTGGAATCGGGCGCGAAAGACAAAACTTTCTTGAGCACGAGGTCACCTTCTCGGAACACACGAGGCTTGACCTTCTTATCAAAGGCTTTCTTCATCCTTTGCTAATATAACTGACCATGACACATGGCAGTCAATCTCTTCTCTTCAATCAAATTCAGCTGGTCATAATGACTCTGAACCCATTCAACATCAGTCAACTTGGCTTCCATCAAGACTCTCATTGATGGGATCTCCACCTCTACTGGGAGTACATCCTCCATGCCATAAACAAGAGAGAAAGGGGTTGCCCCTGTTGAAGTGCGGACAGAAGTACGATATCCATGTAAAGCAGATGGCAGCATCTCATGCCAATCTTTATACGTAACAACCATCTTCTGGATAATCTTCTTGATATTCTTATTAGCAGCTTCAACAGTCCCATTCATCTTGGATCTGTAAGGAGAAGAATTATGATGTGCAATCTTGAACTCACTACATAGCTCTTTCATCATTTTGTTGTTCAAGTTAGATCCATTATCATTAATGATCTTATCTGGCACACCATAGCGGCATATGAGTTGATTCTTGATAAACTTCACGACCACCTACCTGGTCACGTTTGCATATGATGTCGCTTCAACCCATTTGGTGAAGTAATCAATTGCTACGAGAATAAATCTGTGTCCGTTGGACGCTTTCGGCTCTATCATGCCAATCATGTCAATTCCCCACATGGAGAAGGGCCATGGTGATGAAATTACATTCAGAAGTGCCAGAGGAATATGAATCTTATCCGCGTAGATCTGACACTTATGGCATTTCTTCACGTATTTGCAGCAGTCAGGCTCCATTGTCAGCCAATAGTAGCCTGCTCTCAACATCTTTCTAGCTATGGCATGTCCGTTGGAATGAGTACCAAATGAACCCTCATGGACCTCAGTCATCAACAGGTCTGCTTCGTGTCTATCCACGCATCTGAGCAGAACCATGTCAAAATTCCTCTTATAAAGCACTTCGCCATTGAGGTAGAAACTGCCTGATAATCTCCTCAAAGTCTTCCTATCTTTCACAGATGCCCCAGGCGGGTAAACCTGGTTCTGGAGGAAACACTTGATATCATAATACCATGGCTTATCATCTTCCGCTTCTTCAACTGCAAATACATGAACTGGTCTATCCAAGCGCATCACAGTGATATTGGGAACTTCATTCCAATATTTAACCATAATCATTGAAGCAAGCGTAGCAAGAGCATCCGCCATCCGATTCTCATCTCGAGGAATATGATGGAAGTCAACCTCAGTAAAGAACGTTGAAATCCTCCTCGCATAATCCCTATATGGAATAAGACCAGGCTGATTCGTCTCCCATTCACCCTTGATCTGATTGACGACGAGGGCCGAATCACCATAAACATCAAGATGCTTGATCCTTAGATCAATGCATTCTTCCAATCCCATAATACAGGCTTCGTATTCAGCCATATTATTCGTGCATTTGAAAGTTAGCCTTGTTGTAAAAGGAATATGTGTGCCCTGAGGAGTAATAATCACTGCCCCAATACCATTTCCCTACTGATTTACAGCACCATCAAACACCATACTCCATCGGGAACCAGGCTCTGGCCCTTCATCGAGTGTAGGCTCATCACAATCTTTCATTTTCAAATACAGAATCTCCTCATCTGGGAATGAACTGACTGATAATCTTCGATCGGCTGATGTGCCAAGTGGTCAGCCAAGATACTACCTTTAATAGCTTTCTGAGCTTGATACTCAATATCATACTCAGATAACAACATCTGCCAACGGCAATCCTCCCGGTTAAAGCAGGCTTCTCGAAGATGTACTTGATCGGATCCATTCTGGATATCAACCAAGTCGTATGATTTATCATATACTGGCGTAAGCGCTTAGCAGCCCAAGCCAAAGCACAGCATGTCTTTTCAAGCATTGAGTATCGAGACTCATAATCAGTGAACTTCTTACTCAGGTAGTAAATAGCATATTCTTTCTTCCCTGATTCGTCTTTCTGACCAAGGAAACAACCCATTGAGTCTTCAAGAACTGTCAGATACATGATCATAGGTCTCCCTTCTACAGGCGGAGATAGAATCGGAGGCTCAGACAAATACTCTTTGATACTATCGAAAGCTTTCTGGCAATCGTCGGTCCAATCATGAGACTGATCTTTCCGGAGGAGCTTGAATATTGGCGCACATGTGGCAGTCATGTGGGATATGAATCAGGAAATGTAATTCAAGCGGCCAAGAAAACCTCGGACTTGCTTCTCAATTTTGGGCGCAGGCATCTCTTGTATTGCTTTGACCTTTGCAGGATCAACCTCAATACCTCTTTCGCTGACAATGAAACCCAATAACTTGCCAAAACGGACTCCAAATGTACACTTGTTAGGATTCAGACGAAGCTTGTACTTCCTCAAACGCTGAAAAAGCTTCAACAAGTGCTCTACATGTTCAACTTCCGTTCTTGACTTAGCGATCATATCATCAACATATACCTCAATCTCCTTGTGAATCATATCATGAAACAAGGTAGTCATAGCTCGTTGATACGTGGCTCCGGCGTTCTTCAAATCGAAGGGCATCACTCGATAACAGAATGTTCCCCAAGGTGTGATGAATGTTGTCTTCTCCATATCCTCGGGTGCCATCTTAATCTGATTATATCCAGAAAATCCGTCCATAAATGAGAAGACATTGAATTTAGCCGTATTGTCTACCAACATATCAATATGTGGTAGAGGGAAATCATCTTTCGGACTAGCTTTATTCAAATCTCTATAATCCACACACATCCGGACTTTTCCGTCTTTCTTAGGCACGGGCACAATATTGGCCACCCATTGAGGATATGTAGAAGTCACCAGAAACCCCACATCAATTTTCTTCTGAACTTCCTCTTTGATCTTCACTGCCATATCAGGATGAGTTCTTCTGAGCTTCTGCTTCACAGGCACGCACTCAGGCTTCAAGGGTAGGAAATGTTGCACAATATCTGTATCTAGACCTGGCATGTCTTCATATGACCAAGCAAAGATGTCGACGTATTCTCGTAGCAACTTAATCAATCCCTTCTTAACAGATTCTTCTAGGAGTGCCCCAATCTTCACTTCTCGCATACAATCCTCAGACCCCAAGTTGATTGTTTCCAGATTCTCAAGATGCGGCTGAATGATCTTCTCTTCATGCTCAAGTAGACGGGTAATCTCATCAGGAATCTCTTCAACATCATCTTCCTCTGCCTCAAATACAGGGAATTCAAAATTGGGAGATGGTGTTGGATCATTATGTTCAATGGGTTTAGAAATCAACCTGCATAATGATTTTGGATATGAAAAGCTTTTAGAAATCAAACAAGGCAAATCATTATGCAGATGAAAAGATTGATTTTATTTTATTTTTAGGATTTTATGTGATCACCAATTTCATGCAAAAAAGCGAAAAGGGAAAATAATTGGAAAAACAAACATTTAACATGCATTTAATGAATGAAAATATCATTGTATTTATGTTGCCAACAATGTCATCACTTCTCCTTTTGGCATGGGAGAAGGGTTTTTAAACAAAGTGATCATTACGTTGACTTGTGGATAACTGTAGGAACATCCACAGCGACCCAATTGTTGCAGACCCCACCAGGGATAATGAAATTGCCAGAATCCTCTGCATCCTCTTCCAAGACAGCAACAACTTCCTCATCCTGACCAGTATGGATGAAACCTCCACTCTTGAACAGTCCTTTCTCATTGAAAACCCCAGAAGAAAAGTCAATGCCAGCCCGGGACTTATTGTCTTCTAGCTCAATCATTTTTCCCAAACCAGCAATTGCACCACACTCAATGGCCAATTTCGTATCTCTATAGGAAGTAAATGAAGGAGTCCTCTTCTCAACAGGCTCAGCTATAGATAAAGCTTGGAAAGGAGTTCCAACTTCATCCTCAGCATCTATATATGAGAAGGAAGACAAGTGGCTAACCAGGAGAGCCTTTTCTCCCCCTACCACTACCAGTTTCTTATTCTTCACAAATTTCAGCTTCTGGTGTAGGGTGGATGTCACGACGCCAACCTCGTGAATCCATGGTCTGCCTAAGAGACAACTATATGATGGGTGGATATCCATAACCTGGAAGGTAATTTGGAAATCACTTGGTCCAATTTTGATAGGGAGATCAACTTCCCCAATCACAGTCTTACGAGACCCATCAAAAGCTTTCATAACAACTCCACTCTGCCTCATGGGAGGCCCTTGATATGACAGTCTTGAGAGAGTGGATATTGGCAATACGTTCAGGGATGACCTAGTGTCCACCAGCACGTTGGACATGGCATCGTTTCTGCAATTCATAGATATGTGTAAAGCCAAGTTGTGGTCTCTCCCCTCCTTGAGTTCACGGTTCTCTTGCTCTAAATGATCCATCAGTTTTGCAGAGTTGGCTCTAGTGTAGTACCGGTGAGTCAGCTTGTCTTCAAAATAAATGAAGAGCACAGAGTTAAACCACATGACAGGAAGCCGGGAACAACACCTGCTTATGCACATGATGCATGCAATGCTTGTGCATATGATTTGTTTTTTATTTCAAAGGAACTCTAGGGTTTTATTTGCAAATTTGGAAATATTAACTATTCATCACATATGGAAATATCTCATCAAATAATATCAGGAGAAAAGAAGTACAGCATTTGTCAATCATGTACAAGAGGAAAGGAAAATAATCATCCTATGGATCCCTAAAAACAATCATCTAATGCTCGGGACACAGGAAGATAAGTTGCACGAAGCTTCTTCACTTCCCTCTCATAGGCTGCCTCCATATCTGCTTTCTCCTTGGCGAGTCGGTCATATTTCCTCTTCCAAAACTTGGAAGATTGAGGAAGTAGAGAAGTCCATGCATCATCAGGATCATCAATAACCCGATGTTCAAGGAACTCTATCAAAGCATCTTTCTCCTTGATTTGCTGAAGCAACTCTTCCCTTTCACGGATCCAAGCATGTGATAGGTCTTCGTCTCTCAACTCCTCTACTCCTTGATTAGGGAGGGTTGAAGGCCCAGCCATAATCAAAGGTGTAGGTCTCGGATACTCGTAAGACATGAGATACTCAGACGCTCTCTTCCTTACCCAAGCAGTGTAAGGCTCCAAAGCGGTGCAATTCTTAGGGCCCAAATCCTTCCTTCCTTTCTTATGAACCTTGCGCCAAGCGCGAACCATTCTGGCTTTCAAGCCTTGGGGATCTTTACCCTCCTGAAAGAACACACCCTCTAACAGAATGTTATTAGGTTTATCCTTTAGGGGGGAACCCAAGCTGACGACGTGCTAAAACAGGGTTGTAGCTAATCCCACCACATGTACCAAGAAGAGGCACATTGGAGAATTCACCACAAGAGTCAATAATCTGCACACCATCATATGCACGGTTATACCAAAAGATATCATCATTAGTGAGAGACATAAGTCTCGTGGACCACCGTAGACATCCCTTGTTCTCCTTGAAGGCGACCGTCTGAGTTAAGTGAGAAATAAATCACTTATACAACAGAGGCAAACAGCACACAATAGTGCCACCACCCTTTACATTCCTCATATGCAAAGAGAAATAGGTATCACCCAACAGAGTCGGAACGGGATTAAGAGCAGAAAAGATCCTAATAGCGTTCACATCCACAAACTTGTCGATGTTGGGGAACAATACCAATCCATAGATGAGAAGTACAAATATGGTCTCAAAGGCATCCTCACTCATGGCCTTCCCATAAACAGTAGCTTGAGCAATGAGGAACTCAGAAGGGAGACCTTGAATTCCACCTTTGGTAGTCATATGAGCATCAACCAGAGATTCATCTATGTGCAACATGCCAGCTATCTCTTGAGAAGTAGGAATACTCTCCAAGCCATTGAACGGAAACTGATCCAGGATAGGTATACCCACAAGATAAGCATACTCCTCAAGGGTAGGCAAAAGATGAAAGTCCGGAAACGTGAAGCAACGGTACAAGGGATCATAAAACTGCACCAATACGCTCATCAACCCTTCATCCACCTGAGTAGTCAGAAGAGGAAGAAGCTTCCCGAAACGAGCTTTGAAACCCAAGGGATCTAGTACATAGGATGTCAGATTCCTTAACTCTTTCAGATCGGATTGTCTGGAGTTGTACTTCTTTGTATGCCTTCTTTGTCTTTCCATGTCTGAAATTTTGCAAATAAACCCCTTAAGTTCCTTGAAAATTTTCTTTATTATTGATGATATGGATGCAAATGAGTGCATGAATGCATGAATGCAACAATCACACTCAAGGATCAAGCAAAGCACACCAAACAAAGGTCATGGGATGGATCATATTATCCTTAATATCAATCATCCATTTTGGTGGATTATGGTTTACACCTTATCAACACCCAAGTTCCATTGATATTAAGGATACATGAACGGATCAACCATGAATCAAGGGTTTGTTGCAAGTCACGAGCATGGAGTCTCGGTTAAGAACCACCCAAAGGGAGTGTACTAGGGTTTAAACCTGCCAAACATGTTCTACAAGAGGTTCCCATAGTCATCATCCCATCTTTCGGATATTATCGGAGAAACGACTACTCGTATTCCAAAAATATTCTCAAGAGAGACTCTTATGAGTGTAGTATCGCGTAAAAATCGTATCAAATCTTACATTTGAACGACTTTCGCACTACATCCTAAAAATAGGCCAAGATGGGTTTGGTAAACTAAGGTCCTTGGCTTCTAAGGTCTATATTGGAAAGAGTAATGTCTAACCACAACTTACTTGTGTGACATTATTGATCCCAACATGACCTCCACCAAGTGAATGGACTTGCGAGTCGACTTGCTAAGGAATAACTCCACACAAGTCAACAAGACTATGCCATTCTCCTATCCTAAGTGCACTCGAGTCCGGGTATAGAACTCATCTCACAAAGATCACCAAGCATACAAGGATTAATATCAAGCAATTCAATCATTACATACAATACAGTAATCCCAAATTGCACAAAAAATATGTCACAAAACAATATACAATATAATACAACAAAGGTGAAAAGTAGGCAAAACCCACTGGAGATCAAGTCCCCAGCAGAGTCGGCACTTTTCTATAGCGATGTATTCGTTACCATTAGAGATATTGACTAAATCCAAGGTAAATCATACAAAGTCGAGTCGCCACCGCACTTCTATTTATCCAAAGGAATGGTTAGAAAGCGAACAAAAACCTAATAGTTTTAACAAAAACTAATAAAAGAAACAGAGATCTGGGTAAGGGGGTTAGTTATGCAATGGGAAGGTGTTAGGCACCCAAAACATCCTAGGTACTCCTAGGGAGCCCTTTTCACACTTGTTGTAAGGTTATTGTTTTTTGTGAAAATTTTATTTGTGCAAACATGATTGAAGAGATAAGAAGAGAATATACAAGTTATTTACATTTTGTGTTTGGATGGATAAACCCATTGCCTACGTACCCTCTTATAAAAAGATTAGGATCAAAACCTCGTAGTTCGGGTAAAAATCTCAAAACAAATTGGTGAATTGATTGGTCCAAAAGCCTTAAGGTCTTTTGTTATCAAAGGGAGAAAACTCAACCTAAAACCACAAATCCACCACGTGAGGAAAGCTTCAACATACTAGTGAGGGGTTAACCCTATAATAAGTATGGAAGGCTTATAATCCAATCACTAAGGATATAGGTGAGTATTACATCTACCACAAGGATAACTCAAACCTAATAGCTAAAGGTTATGGAAAATTTTGATTAAGAAAGTGGACATGAAACCAAAAAAGCACATTTGAATGGGTTATATTTACCAATTAGAAGTATATACAAAAATGGTCAAAGTTGACTTAAAGATTCAATTCAAAATGAGTGTTATGAAAAGAAAGTTTGAAAATCAAAAGCATAAGGCTTAGGTTTACTAATGTTGAAAACAAAGGTCAAATGTTTGCACAAAAAGGTTTTAGCTTGGGTTAGAGATGAAAAAGGAAGGCTAAGTCCTAAGGGAAACGTACAGATGAGGGGTAAGAAATGAAACCACACTAGGAGTTCCTCTCTTGAGATCATATCGATGATCCAAGTGGCTCTCATCCTTTGGAAATAGGCAAGCATAAAGCATAAGCAATCACACAAGTCTCATAAGAGATCCTCAATGTATCTTGTATCTTCCACATGGATGAACATGATAATGATTCTCAAATTAAGCTCAAAAGGAAACTCAAAGTTCAAGAGCAAACACATCAAAAGTTCCAGAGACCAAGGAAATAACAAACTGAAAGGGAGATTAAGACTCAAATCTAAAAGTTGTCATGCAATCAACATTCCTAAGTTGAAGTCTCTAACAAGAACAAACATCACAAGCAAACAAACATCACACACTATATACATACAAGAGGCTCAAAACAATGGGTGGGCTTTAGTCAAGAGGGGTCATATCAACCTCGACAAACAAGCCAAACTGTAAAAGGGTAATCAGTAGCTCTTAACCACTAACATTGAAAGTTAGGGTGAAGTTGATCAAATCAGAAATAAGGATGAGACCTCATGCTCTTAACCCTGGCCAAGGTGAGCTCATGACAAAGAAAGCGTGGGGATCCAGAAAGAGGGACCCTAATCCACTTGATAGACTCTGGACAAAGATCTTGGGCACATGTTCAGAAGCATCAGCACGTAGTGCGAGCATAAAGAACGACTCACTGAATAACAGGGGATTGGCTACTAATCCCTTTTATCCGTTAATTTCCTCTACTCTTGGAGGTCTTATCAAATATAACATGCCTCATCTTGGAGGTCTTTGGCACAATTATAAACAAACACAAACAGAGCCTCTGAAGGAGGACTTGCCAGCAAAATGCCTGCCAAAAAGGTGACAAGACTTCAGACTACATGAAGTAAGAGGCTAACTACCTAAGTGGTGTATCAACCATAATCCAAAGCTCAAGCAAAAGCTAAAGCAAGCAAGCAACTAAGGTACCTGTACAAAGACTAAACAGTCAATACTTCAATCATAAAACCAACAGACAAACAGTGAAACTCCCCAATAGTTACACAACTCAATGCATAATGCCTTAGCACTCAAATGAGCACATGAGTTCACCACATCACTTAAAATCCTACAAAACAAACATAGGTTAGAACTCAAATGCATTTGCATCTCACAATATCCATGATGAGTATCCAAACCTGAAACAAGTGACAAAGATAGTTTATGTACACAACAAAACACCAATAAACAATGTCATAAGAGATGAGTTCAAAACCTAACCAAATGACCAAAACAGAACCCAATCTTCTACACATCACACATTCAAACAATACACAAAATGTCCTCAAAAGGACCAGTATCAAATCAATAAGCAAATGTCTCAAATGGCTCATGCCATGCAATGACCAAAAAATGTGCACAAAATGAACTTCCAACTTAGAAAATTCAAATCAAAACAGAAATGCATGCAATGACTTTGAAATTTTTTATGCAAGTTCCTCATATCATGAACAATCAATATGCAAAAGATCAAATCCAGAAAGGTTCAAATGATATATGAACAAAAATGCAACAATTCAATGTCAAAAATGTGACACAAATTGTCACACTATTCTCTATGTGTCAAAAGTGATGATAGCATATGAGAAAAAATCCAAACCAGTGACCAAAAAATCACATCATGTATGAAGATCAAGCATGCAAAAAATTGGAATAATTGGCTCAAAGATGAGGATTTCACAATACATTGAATGCACATGATCAAAATAGCACAACATGGATTCAAAAATCACACATAAAAAATCCATCCATCAACAATTCATGAAAATAATACCCAAAAAAGTAGACATTCATACAAAACTAGGGAAAAAAATTGGAGTTCATTTGGATCATTTTTGGATATTTAATGAATTTTTCAAAACAGCCAAACAAATGAAATAAATAAATAACAATGGAAGGAAATTCAAATATTTGAATAAAACCAGAATAAATCACAACCGCTGGATCTGGCGCGCATGGCAAATCAACACTCCACATTCAAAAGCCAAAATGCACTGTTTCATTAATGCGTCATCGTGCACACTCAGCATTTCAACGCATGCGTGGCTAGGTCAAACAAATCACAGCCAATCACTTGTACACGCAGCAGGCCACATGGAAACACACAGGGCAAAACCCTAAGACAACTCAGACGCCGGAGCTACAGTCTCCGGTCGTCTTCTCCGGCCATCTCCGACGACATCCAGACCAAAAAATTTCCAGAATTCATCGAGGCATACATCATTCGAACCGCCTCTCCATGTACATTCCAAATATGTAATCAATTCAACCTAATTCCTCATGGATTTTCCAGATCGAAGCAAAACATTTTCTAGATCTAAACTTAAAGTTCATCATACATGCTCAATTCTCAACCATTTTTAATTCTAAACATATCTACATTCTCTACTCAACAAGATCTACACATTTATGATCATAAAACAGTAAAAGCAGAGGATAAATTTTAATTCACCTGAAATTGGAGCTTTTTGAATTCACGATCTCTCAAGCTCTAATGCTCCAGATCTACTCCTTTGACCTTGCCTTGAAGCTTTGTGCAAAGAGAATCAGTTGAAACCACTTGAATCTTCTTCAATTTTCAAATTCCATCAACATGAGATTACACATGAACTGCTCGAAACCTAGCTGAATTGCTCAAAATAGTGGTTGATTCTTGCTCAATGAATCATGATGATCAAGAATCTGCAAGAATTTTTGGTGTTTGTGTGAAGAAATTGAAAATTCAAATAGAGAGAAATTTGGAGGGAGTTTTGAATTTTCAGATCTGAAATGGCTTCTTCCCTTCAGTTATGATTAGGGTTTCAGCTTTTATATCCCATGCTAATGACATTGCTAATCACACTTTGCATTGGTTAATCAAGATTAATGAGATATGGAGCAATTTGCAAAAATGCAAAATTGGCTAGCATGGCCATAATCCACGTGCTCTTTCTCATGCAAGGCTTGGAATTCACTCAAAATTATCCAATGGTCATGATGGAAGTGTTATTTTGCTTGCTCCTTAAGCCAAAAATGAATTGTGAGAATTTTCTTCAATTTGCACATGTGGGAAATAATGAACTCTTGGCCATGATTCCTTTGCATAAATGAGTCAAATAATGTCATTTTGAGAAGCCTTGAACATGAGGAGAATTTTGCAAAAAGAATGGACCAATTTGGAGCATTGTATCAAAAGTTAGGCCATTTTGAATTTCCATGCATACCTTGTGATCAAATGACCATAACTCCTCAACCATTCATCATATGGATATGAATTAGGACTTTTTGGAAAGGGGAGACAAAAATATACAACTTTCATGTTCACCAAAAATCCATTTGAAACTTCTTTGACATTGAAAAGTCAAGTTGAATGTGAACCAAAAACTTGCCAAATTTGGAAACTTTGAATTACAGGTCATTTTCCATTTTTAGTAACTTTTGTCATGACCTTTGAATCTTCAAGATGGATGTTTATAATGATGAATAGGTCTCATTTGAACATGATTGAGGTGTCTCAACTCATTTCCCCACCTCATAGCCCTCAGTTGACTGCACAGTTGACTTTTTGGTCTTCAGATGACCTTGAAATGTCTTGATTGATTTGAGCCTTTACCACTTGGTGAAATTGCTTCAAAATGAAACCCTAGATCATGTAAGCTCTTCATAATAACCATGTGATTCTCATCCCAAGAAAATACCTCATCTCTTGCACAAAGGATCTTCTTGAAGCTCTTTGCCTGGTGATTGCTTAAGCTACACACAACAGATGTTAGTGACATACTTTTGTGCTTTTTGGTTAGCAAACAAAAATGAGAAAAGCAATGATATACAATTCAAGCATGTTTGGTGATCTCAAACCACTCACAAGAGATCCCTACCCAAAGGGAAAGGGAGCCAAGATGCTCAATGATCCTTGAGGCTATGCAATGCAATGTTATGATGCCATGAGGGATCTTAGGGACAAAATTGGGGTCTTACAGTACTCATTCAGGAATGTTGTCTCCATTTGTTGCCAAGCTGTTATGCTTCCCGCGGGTAAAAAGTAAAACCACTCTTCAGCATCTTCCGACAATGTAAACGGGAACATAACCAACTTGTTTGCTTCTTCTGAGTGTCCCTCAATTTTCAACGATGTCGTCATGGTCAGAAATCTTTGTAAATGCTTGTTGGCATCTTCATTGATTTTTCCGGAGAACGGTCTTCTCTCGAGTTGACGAATCGTTGACGGGTGCAGCTGAAAATGATCAACATTTACCGGTTGGTTCACAATTGTTAACCTTCCAGTAGGAGCATTTGCACCCCCATAGTCACCCAAAAGTCTCTCTGCAGGAGGTGGTGGGGCTTCACCTTGTGGTTCAGTCATTGGTTCAGAAACAGCTTCTGAGTCTTCTGAATGAACAGAAATAGCTTCTTCTTTTTCGGACTCAGAAACAATAGGTGCTGATTCTGAAAGTTCCAGCCTAGCTTTTCGTCGTCTTGCACGCAATAATCTTTCGGGTTCTGCGTCAAAAAGAAATTCAGTTAAGGCCTTACCTCGCATACACAGATTAGACAATTATTAGATTAAACAATAAAAATAAAAAAATTAGTTGCAGAGGAACAAAATTCCAATTGAATTATTTTTCAACTTATACTTTTGGTAGTCCCCGGCAACGGCGCCAAAAACTTGATCGATAAAATAGCAAGTGTACTATTTGCACCAATGTAGTAATAAAAAGGGGTTTACCCCAAGTATCGGTCTCGAGGACTGCGTAGAAAGTATCAATTTATAATAATTCAACTAAAAAAAAGTTCATATGGGGTTGGATGTTTGTTTTCACAATTGATAAGGAATAAAAATATAAAGCGCATAAAACTCTTTTAGTCGATATAAGAAATAATGCTAAGGACAGGTGTATGAATTGTTGTGTATTCCACTTTTTTCCATATTATATAACATCGATGCTATTATAATTCAAAACAGTTTCTCTAGAGTAGTTTTCTCTAATTCCTTAGCCAAAACCATTTAACAGGCAATTTCACTCCTAATTCCTTAGTCAATCAAATTGTTGTTAAGAAATATTTATTTTATCAAGAATTTACTGTAACCACAGTTTGATCCTCATTCCTAAGTGATTAAATGCGGGTTTTATTATACAACAGTGATAAGGCGGTTTGTCCGACCTAAACCTTAACAAGAAATCAGAATTTCATTTGTCCGATAAAATTAAGCATTAAGCACGTTGTATAATAATTTGAATTATGAAAACATCACTGATTATAAGAACATGGATAAAATATTCATACAGTAGCAATTCAGGGACACCCCCTAGCATTGGGGGGTTTAGCCTCTCATAATAATCAAAGACAAAAGATTACAAATTAAAGACATTACAAGTTGTTGTTGATGAAAGTTGATCTTCAATTTCTTCTGATCTTGAAGATCTCTTC
The DNA here is from genome assembly GCF_024323335.1 of Lathyrus oleraceus. Classification (NCBI taxonomy): domain Eukaryota; kingdom Viridiplantae; phylum Streptophyta; class Magnoliopsida; order Fabales; family Fabaceae; genus Lathyrus; species Lathyrus oleraceus. The sequence goes on from NC_066581.1 coordinate 208,138,245, forward strand.
TCTTCTCCATACCTTGCAAGGTTGCTTCCTCTTTTCGTCTCCTTTCTTTTCACGATCCAAAAGTCCCTTTTTCAGTGCTTCCAATCCAACTAAATAGTTTCCAAACAACTAAAAATAATGCCAAACGCCCTCCGGATGTCCACAGGAGTAAAAATTAGAAAAATCAGATTTTTTAGCGAAATGGCCAACACGGGCCGTGTCATGTGACACTACTGCCCGTGTTGGCTCCTCTGTAGGTGCAGAAGACACGCCCTGCTGACACAGGCCGTGTCAGATGACACAGGCACCCGTGTCAGCCCACTGTTTTACTGGGTTTTTGCTGGCTATTCTGCACATGCTGACACGGGCCGTGTCAGATGACACGGGCCGTGTCAGATGACACGGACACCCGTGTCATCCCCCTGTTTTGACCGTTTTTCGCTTTTTCTTCGGTCTCTAACCTCCCTTCTTCTGGTACACACTTTCGGACTTTTAATCAAACCTGGAAACCAACATTCTACACAGAAACGCATAAAATGCGACAAAAATGCGAAAGACTACTAATGAAACATAAAACAAACGGAAATTCATAAAATGCAATAAACGGAAGAAATCACTAAAATAAAACGGAAAAGTTACCGATTCATGAAGATTCCATGCTGGATAGATGATGAAAACTGAGTGTAAATGGTGGCCGATCAGCGCATCAAGCGGGACTGAAGATGAAATGACTTTTGATGCGCTCAGGAGTTTATTGGCCTTCAATGTTGAAAGACTGCATTGAATTTGCTAAAAGTTGTCAGGAACGCCAATTGCATAGGGGCATACAACATGTGCCTGCAAGCGAGTTGCATACAATTGTGAAGCCCTGGCCTTTTCGAGGGTGGGCATTGGATGTGATTGGAGAAATAAAACCAGCTTCGTCGAAACAACAAAGGTGAGTTTTGGTCGGTATCGACTATTTCATAAAATGGGTCGAAGCCGTAGCATTGACAAACGTAGATCAAGAGGTTGTCATAGACTTTGTCCAAAGTCATATCATATGCAAATTTGGTATCCCAAAAACAATTACAACTGACCAAGGGTTAGTTTTTACTGGTCGAAAAGTGCAAGACTTTACAAAAGAGATGGGAATCAAATTATTGACTTCTACCCCTTATTACGGACAGGCAAATGGACAAGTCGAGCGGCCAATAAAGTGATCGTTAGCCTACTAAAGAAACATGTAGGCAAGAAGCCAAGAAATTGGTATAAAATGTTAGATCAAGCTTTGTGGGCATGTCGAACGTCGCCAAAAGAAGCAACCGGAACAACTCCATTTCGACTGGTATATGGGCACGACGCATTGTTACCGGTAGAGATTCAGGTTCATGCAGTTAGAATCCAGAGGCAACATGAAATACCTTTTGAAGACTATTGGAGCATGATGGCAGACGAACTGGTCAAGCTAGATGAGGAAAGAATGTTAGCCTTGGATTCATTACAAAGGCAGAAAGAAAAAGTCGCCAGAGCCTACAATAAGAAGGTGAAGGGCAAAATGTTTGTTGTCGAAGATTTAGCTTGGAGAGTGATCTTGCCTATGGATAGAAATGATAGAGTTTTGGGCAAATGGTCCCCGAATTGGGAAGGACCATTTAAGGTTTTGCAGGTTTTCTCTAATAACGCCTACGAGGTCGAAGAGTTGGCACCAGATAGGCGAATCTTGAGGGTAAATGGAAATTATTTAAAAATGTATAGGCCTCTCCTTCAAGAGGTCAAGATTTTGACAGGCTAAATGGCTGTCGAATAAACCAGGTTGGAGAAAACTATGTTTGAAACTAGCTATAAAAGCACAGAAAGTTAAATATACACACTGCTGGAAAATAAAATATTGGCATAAAAATTGGCAAAAAGCCATTGTTCAAATATTACATAAAAAATAAAATTGGTTAAAGTTGACAGAATCTAGATTGAAATGATTGAAGTTGTCCAAGTTGTCGGCCTGAACTTTAAGTTGTTCAAGCTTCTTCTCAACGTTGGAAAGTTCTTCAGCTACAACCAAGGCATCGTTGGTGGTTTGCTCCACAGTATCTTGGGCCCGCTTTATAACCTTGTCGACAATACACGATTCCTCCTCAGTAATTGACTCCAACTCACTGTCCAAAGCAGCAATTTGACGCTGAAGGTCATCAATTTGCTGGCGTATCTCAGCAGCTCTTATTTGTTTGGAGGCCAATTCCTTTTTCTTCTCCTCAATCATTCCCATCATTTTGGTGACCTCTTCGTCGGCCTTCATCACCAGTTCCTATTTCTCCTTCACAAAGGCCTCTGTAGTTACAATCTGGTGTTCATTTTCCCTAACGTTGTCAAGATGACGCAGCATAGGAACCTCGGAAGTTTTTCTAAAGCGGTCATTGCACATTTAGCATACTCAGACAAGTGAAGCTCTTTGAGTTGGGCAAGCACATGCAAGAGTTCTGGACCGACAGCAGGTTCATTCATAAGCACATGGGGGAGATCTAGATTCAAGGCGTGAAAACGAACCTTGTCCATTAGAGCTTTGACCTTTGTCGCTTCATAACCCATCTTACCAGAATGGTGAAGCTGCTCAGAATCTGAAGAAGCATCACGTGATCTTACTGGGCTACGAAGCCTAACAATTGCTTCTAGAGCAGAAGGCTTTATTTCCAACCCCTGGGAAGATGAAGGGGAAGTAGTTGATAGAGGAGTAGTTTGAGAAGGCTGGTTTTTTGCGATGCCAACATCCCCTGGTCCCCTTGAATCCTGCAAAGGCAAGGAAGCTGAAGAAAGACTAGAGTCAGAACTAGTCGAACTGGAATCCGTGTGCGTTGCAGGGCTAGTGACTGAATCAGAGTCAATATCACTAATCTGGATAGGAAAGCCAATGAACTCACCAGCAGTGTCGACAGAGGGTGCTTGGTGAGATGGAGAAGAAGTCGGCGATGAGGGAGTATAGTCTACGACATGGTGAGATGGCTCACCAGAAGCATCAGCCTATTGTAAGAGAAAAAAGATGTTTGTAAGAAAAGTCCAGTAATTCAAGGAAAAATATAGTAAAATAAGTGATTACCTGTGTCGGTGTAGGGAGAATGACATCCAGATTTTCTTCCTCCAAGACAGCAGCAACAGGGGTGCTGGTCGACTTCGAAGTCCCCACAGTTGGATCAGGGACTTTATTAAGGATAGACGTGTCGACCACAATAGTGTCAGCGTCTAGAGAAGAAGCCTTTGGAGTGAGCACTTTCTGGTGTTTTTTCTTCTTGGCTTCACCACTCCTAGAGGGAGAATCACGCTTCTTCCTTTTATGGCCTTTGGATTTGTGGGAGTGTTGAGAAGATGGCTGAGTCGGCTGTGGAGTCGGCTGAAGACATGAAGAGAGGTTATAAGCAGATATTCTAGTCAGAAGACCAGACAAGCCGACAAGAAATACCTCAGGTCCTGTGGCAGCAGAACGTTTATGTTTTTTGGATTTCTTGGATTGAGAAGAGACAGGTGGATCTGTCGAACGTGGTTGACCCTGCACATAAGTAAGAAGTTAGAGACCACATATTGTTTTCCTTAGAGAAATCACAGGGTTGAGTGAGATTGCTACATATAGGTGCATACCGAAGAACTGGGTTTTTTCAAAACTTGGGCAATGGGTCGCTCATCATCATCAGAGGATTTCTCAAGAGCAGCCTGCAAGAGTGGGAATGACAGTTAAGAATAAATACCAAAGTAAAAGAAAACGACAAATCAGCCAGAGTTGAACATGAGTCTCTTGTGTCGAAAGGATAGGTTCATTGGCAGAAATGTGATCCACAGGGTCTATGGGGATTGTTGTAAAGAAACATAGAAAATCAAGTAAGCGACAAAATCCAAATAAAAGGAGGTGTTAGCTTTCCAGAAAAGTGTTACCAATTTGTGTGGAGTCGAGCACTCTAACATATTGAGGATCAATATGAAGTAGCCCTGAGTAGTAAGGCAGATAATGCTTCGTCGGTACCATTCTGTCGGCCTTTTTCTTATAAGCATTTTGCACGTCTGAAAAGGCACTACGCCAAATAAGGGAAAAGAGGGCGCTTATTTTGGCCTATAACAGCGCTTTTAAGCGCCCTCTAAAGTGGCGCTGGCATAGGTAAAGACAGCGCTTTGTTTTCCTGGAGAAAGCGCTCTCTAAAGTGGCCCTTTAAGGGCCACATTATAGTGCCCTTTCAGAAAAAAGCGCCCTCTGGAGTGGTCCATAAAGGGCCACCTTAGAGGGCGCTTTCTGGACAAAGCGCCCTCTAAAGTTGTCAATGTAAAGTGTTTAGAGGGCGCTTCCTACAGAAAGCGCCCTCTAAAGTGTTAGTTATTTTAAAAAAAATTGTTTGAAAAACAGTGGGTATTTAATTGGGAACCTGTTCGCATGCTGCAAATGTGTAAAATTCATATTGATTTCATCCTTTAATCCAATGTTATACACCATTAATCCATTGATATATATAACATGAATCCATTTATATACAACATTAATCCTCCATATATACAACATTAATATATTGATATTCATGCATGTACAACAACATTCCATACATATATGTACAACAACTACAACCTATATGATTCTATGATCAATAATGAATTGACACAATTCATCCTTCATTTCATCCAAATGAGCTCTTGAGTAAGATTTGTATTCGTCAAAGTACTACAATTAAGAGAATAAAACATATTCATGATTTAGTAACAAATTAGATGAAATATCCGATAATATTAAAATAAACCCTAAGTTATTATTCCATACCATTTTGGGGATGTCTATACGATTCAACGCAATGATATCTCTCATAAATCTCAATACAAAAAATCCGCAATCGATCGAATTGTTTTGCTGAGGACACTACACAGAAAAACAAACAAACAAACAATATATATATATATATATAGTTAATTTCTTACAAACACTATTATAAGCAAAAAACAAACACTATTATAAGCAAAAATAAGAAACTTAATATATACTTGAACTCTGACCCAGGTAATGTCCTTCCTATTACGATAATTCTTTTTCGGTCTAAATTTTAGTATTGCCCTAACAAAATAAAAACGTATATTGAGATCAATCTGACAGACATAATTAAATATACAAATACACACGAATATTTAGGGGAATTTCACTTACGCGTCAACCGTCTTCTTCATACTCGGATATTTACTCCAATTACCCGGTAACGAATCGAGATAATACACCATTAGTCTCGAAAGATCCATAGCAACCAACACCCAGTGACCACTGTAAAATAAAACAAAAATTTAGATGCATGAAAATTTTCTACGTAAAAGATATACATAGATTAGAATGAAATTATTAGAAAGAAAATCTAACCCGTTGCCAGAGTTAAACGGTAAAAAATACAAACTGGGTGTAGTATTATCGTTGGCCACCATGAATCTATCGACTAGTTCATTCATTACGGATGTTGGATTTTTCGTTATAAACGTTGTGTTGATACGGGAAGCAGCAATAAAATTGAATCGGTTACACAATTCAGTTCCCCGCATCAATGTGTCATACATATACCTTAAATAGAAACATAATAAACATTAGACTACTCATTGAAATGTGTAAATAAATTGTTCAACTAAGTAAATAATAGATTGATCGGAGTACCTTATGTATGTATGAATGACAGCGATGCCCAATTCTTCGTGTTCAAAAAGTTGTTGCATGTCCTCCTTTGCAATTAATTCGGAATGAGCAATTCCGAAAACACCTTCATCCATATCTACACTACGGATGGCGCCGTGCATAATATCTGACTCTTCCACCATTTTCTCAAGACGCATCATAATTTGAGATTTTGTCCCGGACGTCGTTGGAATTTCCTTACTAGCTTTGTCCAACATTTGACCGGGAACCTAAAAATATAAATTAAATCATGACTTTTTGTGATGCAACAGAATCGTTGTGTGTATAATTCAATGGGTATATATATTTGTACCTCTTTTTGAGATTTAGGATTTGTTTTTGTCCCGGACTTCGTTGGAATATCCTTACCAGCTTTTTTCAACATTCGACCAGGAACCTAAAAATTCATATAAATTAAATCATGACTTTTTGTGATGCAACAGAATCGTTGTGTATATAATTCAATGGGTATATATATTTGTACCTCTTTTTGAGATTAGGATTTGTTTTTGTCCCGGACTTCGTTGGAATATCCTTACCAGTTTTTTTCAACATTCGACCGGGAACCTAAAAATTCATATAAATTAAATCATGACTTTTTGTGATGCAACAGAATCGTTGCGTATATAATTCAATGGGTATATATATTTGTACCTCTTTTTGAGATACAACCGACTCGATGCGTCTTGAAATCCCTTTACCAGCTTTATGTGTGGGTCTTGTAGGAGTCTAACATTACCATGTAATAAGGATTGATTAAATATCATAATTGTAGCTGAATTGAAATGTGAATACTAAATATTCATAATCATTTAGAACATATATACCTCGGCATCTGGGAAAATTAGATCTGACGGCCATCCAACAAAGGATCCGACTGCATCTCGCATCAACGTTGTCTCTGAAACAACGCCAGGTAATGGTAGAAGCACGTCCGTATCTAATACAAGGTCAACCGAAACTTTCATATATCCCACCGAGAGGGGATTATGGTGAAGTAATTCACCCGAAGTGTTGTGCATTTTTCCCTTGCCAACTATGCGATAAGTTGGTGACGATAGATACAGCTGACAAGGTGTAATGCCCTAAACCAATAATAAATATGTTATTGTTAACGTGTATATGTGTCAAGTAAAAAAGTGCTATTTTAATTTCATAATAACATATATAATTACCTCGGGAAATTTCGGTTGACAATTGATACTAGCTCGGTCACTAGTATCTTTTGCCTCGGAACTGCGCCTTTCCTCTCTATACCTTGCATTCTCCTTTTGCAGTTCGAGTACTTGTGCCCTTAACTCCGCCAAGGTCTCCATCACCTCTTTGTTGGTAGGATTTTTTGTTTTTGGTTTTTTATAAAATGACGACGGAGTCACACCAAAACCCTTACCCCTCACACGACCGGAATACTCAGGAACATTTAGTACTCGACTAAGTAGGCTCCTGCAATCCTGGACCTCGGTTGAAGGTAAGGTTTGGGATAAAGTCTCCTGAAATATTATTAGAGGAGATTAAAAATGAATTATATGTCTAACAAAATTTTCGATATAATTAAAGAAATAATGTTATATATACTTACACATTCGTCATAAACATTTTGAACCGCTTCAACGACAGCCCTATCCTTCCCAACCCGAGCAGCCTTCCACAATACGTGCTCCGGAAGAGATGTTGCGTCACTTTTCTCCTCGGCTAGCTACACATTGAATCAGATTATAAGATCATCAATTATAACATATTGTGACAATGTATAAGCTCATAGCATTTGAATATACTCACAATTCTTTGTTGTAACCATGCATATCCCGTACGCCCTTTTTTGTACGGATACGCGGGTTTTGATGCCCTTTTCCGATTTTTGTCGCTTACTTCCTGGATAAAAAAGTTTAAGGCATATCAGAACCAAGTAACTTAACAATTGTATAATACCATAATTAATAGACATTACATGGAATTTTTTGTTTCTTCGTTTGGCGACAAAGTTATCCCATTCTTCGGCTGAAATAATCTCCGCATACTTCATTAGCCGCTTTGCTTCAACAAATTTTCCTTTCTCATCCTTGAGAAATTTGTTGGACAAAAAGGATCGAAATCCTCGGAGTCTTTTTCCGGCCAATTGAATACAATATTTTTGCCGGCTTTCATCGATGTGAAAGGATCTCTAAAAAACATACACATTGAGTGTGTTATTATAAGTAATATTATAACAATATATGGTCAACAAATAGTCAACAAAAAAAACATATAACAATATATGGTAAGTACCTGTATCTCGGACCATATTTTTTCTTTGCCAACCTTCAATTCCGGACTTCTCCAATTATCACATGTAATCGGAATATGTTGTCGAACAAGGAAACCAATGTAACTTGCCAACATTGAACCGTTAGGCTCAATTAGTTGGTCTTCAGCACTCCAATGTACTTCGAATTTTTCACCCTTGTCTCTTGCACGAATGATTGACTTCATAACAGTCAATCCTCGTTTGATTTCATTTTCAACATTGTTACGTGATCCACTCGCGTCATGGGTATCGTCTTGGTTAATAGCCATTTTATCTGTAATATAGAAATGATTCAATAAGACCCAAGTAAGACAATGACCATATTCGTGAAGCTACACAAAAAACACATTCATATACCTTCCATTTCTCTCATGTTACAACAATCTAAACTCTCTCTTTTTTTCATCATTATTGAATACAAACTCACACACACCTAATGCATACAAAAGACCAATGCAAACTTATGGTGTTTGGAACATGAACAAACTTGCATCCATAATCATCAAACTTCCAAGCACAAGCTCAAACACACTCCAAATGACATCAGTTTTCAATCAGAAATAAAAAACCTTACATAACCATACAACATACAACATTCAGTGATCAAAACCATACACAAAAAAATAACAAAAAATGATTTTCAACAAGGTGCTCATGAACACCATATAGTGCTCGTTTGCCCTAAACAACATTAATCAACATAATGCACAAAATGTAAAACTCAGTTTAGAAAATACCCTAATCAAACACCTGAAAATAAAAACTATTGAGAGAAATACCTTCAAGGTGACGGTAACGATGGAGAAGAAAGTGAACAGCGACGGTGGACGCAGATAACTCAGTGAACGTGAACGCAGCAGCAGAAAAAGGCGACGGCGACGACGACGGTGAGGGAGGGAGAACGAACGGAGGACGAGAGTAATCGCAGTAGAGAGTAATCGCAGTAGAGAGAAAACCCAGTTACGTAAACAAAATAGCATATAGCGAGGGAAAATAAAGAGACATGCAGTATATGTTATAATTTTAATGTTTACTAAAGGGGACCTTAGAGGGCGCTTGTGTAAAAAAAACGCCCTCTAAAGGGGGCCTAAGAGGGCGCTTCTAAAAGCGCTCTCTAAGGCTTTCCAAAAGCGCCTTATAAACTGGAAATGTACATGGACTTAGAGAGCGCTTTTTTAAAAGCGCCCTCTAAGGGTACCCTTAGAGGGCGCTTTCATAAACGCGCCCTCTATTGGTGTCCCTCCATTTCCTCATTATTTTTTCGCTTCACTTTAGAGGGCGCTTTGTTACAAAAGCGCCCTCTAAAGTGCGCTGTCTATTCCAGTTGTTCGCTCCTTATTTTTTCTCTTCACTTTAGAATGCGCTTTTGTAATAAAGCGCCCTCTAAGGTGCGCTGTCTATTCCAGTTTTTGGCGTAGTGAGGGAAAATAATACCAATCTGGAATTGAATTGCCAAAGGCCAAAGCCAATGGGCTAGATGGAAAAGGAGGGAATTTGATGTTTCCAAAATGAAGGGCGTAAAGATATTTGTCTTTCGCGTAACCAGGGATTTTAAGTTTTGGGAGCCTGTCGGTTACCTTCTCCTTTAATTCGGACGCGGCCTCAGAGATGGTCCGACGAAGATTATTAGGTCGATACACAACTCGGAAATAGTTCTGGAAAGCTTGAATTTGTTTGGCATGGAGAGCCTTACACTTGGTCGATTTCGCCTGCAAATAAACAAGAGCCTGAGTTAGTTCAGATAATTTGGCCTCAGGAGTACCAATGTAAGCAGCAAGATACGACTGCCACCAATCATCAAATTCTTTGGTGCAGAAGAAGGATGGTTGAAATGGGATGGAATGGAGCCTTGTTCGGTTTTCCCGAAGGGCCTCAATATCTTCTTGGATCATACTCCAGGGTTGGTCACAAAGGATGTTGGTGAGTATGTCGAGAGAAGAATACAGGGACTTGGGGACAAATTGACAAAGTCCAAATTGCCTGGCCACCAAGTTGGGTTGGTAAGCAACTAGGCCAGGGTTGGTACCGAAGGTTACAGCCGACAGAAATTGGGGGACCAGAAAACGTCTCCAGATAACAAAGGTTTCATTTTTATGTTCATCTTCAGTCGAAGGAAAAGCCTTGGTGAGCCATTCAGGACCCTCAGTTCGACTATTGAAAGGAGCCATAGAAGGGTGAAAGTCGGCGCGAGTTAACATGATGGTAAACAAGAGGCGAAACACCTTGACGTCAGGAAAGGTTTTGTCGATGGACGTTAAAGGGATTAGTCGCTTCCAAAAAAGGTGTCGTTCTTCTGGGGGACACGCAACCCTTCTCATCCCATGGGATGTTATGTCTTTAGAAAAAATGGCATTAAGCCACAGTTGTAGGAACCAAAAAGGACCGTGGGCCAAAACATTCTTCTTCTTTGAGTTCTCAGGGTCAAAGAGTTTGATTTGACAGACAACTTCAAATAAAGATTTATAAAGAGAGGCCAGTATTAATTGGCCAAGAGCGATGTCACGCTCCTGGTGTAGCTGAGTTGCCAGAAGAGCAAAATGTTTGGCTACATGCATCGATCTAGAACAGGACACAAAACGAGATAGCCAAAGAGTCAGAAAGGCCACATGTTCTTCAGTGGTCACAGGTCCTGAAGATGTAGCGTGATGATCAATAAAGTTATTGTATGTCGGCTTGCGTGAATCACCAACGTCAAACCTTAGAGAGATTGGTGCTACGGCTTCACAGTCGAAGACTTCGCCAGTCGGTTTTAAGCTTGTAATGGTATCAATATCTAAGAGTGTCGGCGTAATCATGCCATATTTTGTGTGAAAGGAGTTGGTCGAACTGTCCCAAAATTGGAGGGAAGCCAACAACATGCCACAAGATTGAGGGGGGACCACAAAGGGAAATCTGCATAAGGGTATAGATACCTATCCGTTTCTAGTGGTCGATTTTTTCTGTTTCTAAACGATCCATCCAAGCACAAAACTTAGGACAGTTCTTGGGAGGAGCAGTCCTAAAATTCCTTTCGACATAACGAATGGAGAAAGGTTTTTGGGAAGAAACTAGAGGTTCAGAAAGATATCTGGTGGGTGTTTACCAGTGATTTCTGATAAACAACCGCTAGTCTTCCAATATTATAGATTTTGGTAACTTACAGGATCGACTAGATTGATCCTAGGACATGTGTCTCAAGAATTATTATTACGGTGATTTGACTCATGGTTAAGTTTGTTTCTGGTTTATGAACGGCGAAAAGTGTTTTGACAACAAGCCTAAACGAAATTTATGACTTTATGAATAAAGAGTAAATGACGATAACTTTGTAGGAAAGTGTGTTTAAAGATAATGAAGGTACTTGGAAAAGGTGAAAATAAGTAACTTGAAGTAAATGTTTTAAGTTTTGAGAAAGTACTGGAAATGAGAACTTGGCGAAATGTAAACGCAAAGGTAAAAATGATGATAAAATACTGAAAATAAGGGCAATTCGATAGAAGAAAAGATAGTGAATAATTTTAATTTAAATAACTTGCATGAAATAGGTAACATGAATGAAAGTATGGTGTTCTTCATACATACATTTTCAGCATAAAACTCTTTTCTCTCGCTCTGGTACTTTGAGTATTTTTGTGAATTTCTGTATATCTGTTTGAACACGCTGAAATCTAAAACTAAGACCTCTATTTATAACAATTCGACCCTAACGGCCTCTACACAGATGATTGCCACGTTCGACATTTTCAAACGTTGCATGTCTCAGATGTTTCCACGTGTTGGCTTGACGAAACTGCTTCGTTTAAATTTTAAATCTTTCCCGCTTGAAGCTTCGACTCTGTCAAAACGCCTACGTCGAAGAGAGCTTTGTGGAAATCCAAAATCTTCTAAGTCTCAGGCTTCGACAATAAAGATTTGTTTACCCAAGAAAAGAATTCAACAAACAGCTTCGACACATCCATTTTTATTTATTCTCCAAAATGTAACACTTCCAAAGAACTTCAATTATTTGTCGAAATCTCCGGTTAACAAATTGCCCCCAATAAATGTCTATTTCAAATCAATGTAGAAATGGGCATTTTTTGTAATCACCAGATTTCGACCAGAGACCTTTCATAGACCTAAAAGTCCATCTTTGTCAGTTAATCATGATTAACTTTTTCAAAACGTCTCATCAAAACGTGTGCGCAGTTATTTGTCATCATGAATTTTAACTTCCAAGAAAATGAACAGTAATCCCTGTACCCTTTTCTCAGAAAAACCACCAGGTGGCCCACTACCCTGCAATGTGTAACTAATCAGCTTCGTAGGTTAATACTATAAAAGCTCACTTGTCATTTCTTTCTTCCTTTTTACGAAAATCTCCATTTTCAACCTAAGTTCATCTTCTAAAACTTCTTCTAAAAACGTTTCTTCCTCCCTAAAACCCTAATCCTTCAGAATCTCCAAAAACCCATTACAATGTCTTCTAATAAACAGCAAAAGCAATCAAAGAACATCAAAGGTACTGGATCCTCAAAAAGTTCTGCTTCTCAAAACATTCCAACTAGCACAACCATCACTGTTGGGGATCGGGAATACATCACTGTTCCAAAACTTATGAAAGAGCATAAAGCAATTTTTGCTTCTCAGGTAATGGTTCCTTCCTTACTTTCTGGAAATGTTTTAGGGTTTTTAGGCCCATTAGTCTCTGAAGAACATTTAGAGAAATGTGCGAAGTTTTTTCCCTGTTATCATAATACCAAACCCATAGCCAACAAAACCGTTTCCTCCAGAAATAATGAGGATCCAGTCCAAAGAGAGGCTTTTCATCTGGATTTTATCACTGATAGTTTCAGACCCTTTCGGTCTTGTCCAACTCTAGACAAATCCTATCTAGCTTGGTTAACGAAAGTTGAGAAGAAGAAAGCTTCATTTTGGAAAGAATTGGGTATTTTTGACCTAATCCAGATGTCGAAGCTGGGGTTTAGTTATTGCCAGCCTTTATTATTATCCAACCTATATTTTTGGGGTAGCACATATAACACCTTTCATCTCCCTTGTGGAATGATGACTCCTACGCTTTTCGACGTAGCTGCCATTTTTGGACTTCCTCTGACAGGAGAAACCTTCGACCCCTACCAAGACTGCGAAAAATTGATTGACTTCAACGTCAAGAACGCTTCGTTCAGTACTTATATTAATCTGTATCACGCTGATGGAGAAGAAGTTTCTGACATAGAACATATAGCATTCTTAGGTCTATGGTTGTCCAAGTTCTTCTTTTGCTGTAAATCTCTGCAAGTTGCAAAGAGATTTTTAACACTTGCTAACCAATTGCATGCTGGTCGAAGAGTGTGTTTAAGTGAACTCTTATTGGCTAGTTTATATGAAAGTCTAGGATCGGCTAGTGCTAAGTTAAAGGAGTATGAAGCTGGTACCAACTTATTACTATCTGAGCCTTATTGGCTTCTCCAATTGTGGCTCAATGCCACTTTCAAATCCTTTTTTCCAACACAAGGAAACGTCGATGAAAGTGCCCCAGAGATAATAAATCGAAGCATTGACGGCACCAGGCTCCTTCAACTGACTCCAGCTGATGATGTTGACAACTTACAAACTTCCCTCACCAAATACACCTTAATGTTCTCGAAGCGTCACCATTTCTTTCCTTTGATGGCTCCTTTTGCCAGTCGAACCCATGGTCCTTCCTGGTTTACTGCTTTGCTCAAAGATGATGTGAAGAACACCAACACAGAGATCAAAGACATATGGCGTGCCTTTCTCTTCCCAAGGCTGCTTGTTTCTAGGATCCTGCCAGTAAAGAGCCATGTGTGTTTGTTGGCTTATCAACCTAATTTTGTCTCTCAACAATTTGGGTTGTGTCAACTTATTCCTGTTTCTTTATTCAAAGGAAAGTGTGAGATCTGTTGTGCAGGGACTGAATGGAGCGCTCAAGACATTACAATCCACGAAGAAATCCATGCAAACTTTGCTGAATTCCAATTAATAGCCTACCAACCATCGTTCTATTCCACCAATGGTTTTGCCACTTGGTGGACAGATTTCTATTCCAAGAATATGTTTTCTACTGCTGAAATCAAAGAACGTCTAACAAAGGCCTTTTCATCTTTGCAGGAAAATGTCCACAAGGGTAAGCTTACTCATTCTGAAGAAATCCAAGCATTCCAAAAGTACTTTGAAAATGTCTATGACCCAACGGACCTTGTTCAAACCGTTTGTGACGCAGCTCCAATTTTAAAAGAGAAATTTGAAAAGCAAATTGCCAAAAGAAAATCTCTCAAAGCTGTAAAACCTGAATTTAAATATGATTTAGCCTTTGAGTGCGAACCACCCAAATTTCCAAATTTACCCAGTGCAGATTTTGCTTTGTCATTTTTCCCCCTTATCCAAACTGGTTCATATGTGGGGACATTTTTCACATAATAAAAAATGACCAACAAAAAACTGCTAAAAGAGTAGTTGCAACCAAACATACCGTAGACAGTTTCAAAGGCTTTCTTCACTTCGACTTAGATGCAGTGAGAATTACTTCTCCGACATGTGAAGGTGTGGAATGTTTGGATTTCTTGGTTTTACAACTCCTTTTCGTCTTTTCGCCAATCTTTTAAACATTTGCATGTTTCGACTAACTCACATTTTTCTTTAGCTGTCGAAAGGAAGGTGGCGAAGAAAGAGAAGCCTGTGGCGAAAGCCAGTTCGAATACTGCTTCTAAGCCAACTACCTCTTCAAGCCAGGGAGTGCCTTCTGGTGCTGCTCCAGAAAAAACGAAGAAGAGTTCAAAGGTATTACATCAAATAACTTCTTTGTCTCTTTCGTATTTTTCTAACTATGTATAATTTTCTTTTTCAGGGTAAGGGCAAGCCCCCTTTGACGCCCAAGCAAAGAAAAGTCTTCACTGCTAATATAATTCTTGTCGAAGATGATGAAGAAGATACTCCTCCAACTCCACTTAAGAAAAATCAGAAAAAGAATAAGGCAACAGTTGCCCCTTACCAAACAAATAAACAACAAGGTGTCAAAACCAACATTCTCCCTCCTCTTCCAAAGAAAACTCAATCCCAACCCTCTGGTGGTGCAGCGCTGGAGCACATTGGGAGCAATGCTTCTGACCCTGAGGCTCAATAGGTAGACTTCGACCTTGAGTATTTTATCTTTCGACAAACTCATACTTTATTCTAACACTTTGTTTTCAGGACAAACCTACCACTCCCCTCATTTCTACCGCCAATTAGAGTGATCCTTCGATCGGCATGAATCCATCTCCTCCTCCGACAATCAACGGTGCTGTCCAAAACAAAGGATCTTCGACTGGAGCCCAAAATCTCGAAGGAGATAACGCCCAGAACGAACAAGAAACCTCTTCTCCTGGTGAAGATGGCAAAAGAGATTCGAAGCACGTTGATGAGAAGGACTCAGTAGAGAAAGAAGATTATGAGGATACTCCCAGTAATTCTCCTGCAAGAGTTGCGTTCCCTTCAGATGATGTTGATGAGGATGATCAGGATTCTGATGAGATTGAGGGGTACTTTCAGGAAGATGAAGACGTGAATGTGGGAGAGGTTGATCCTGAAGGAAATCAAATTGGAACTGGTGATGCCAACGTCGACACGGTCCCAAATCCAATTAAAGTTCGACCATCCATCACCCAGACTTCGCCTATATCACTTATTGAGGGAGGAGAAAAAAGCTTTAAAACAAAATGATCCCCTCAAGTATGTAAGGTTAATGATGGCTCAAAAAGAGTCTTCTTCATAGAAAAGCATTTATGGAGCTTCGACCCATTCAGGTGCTAGTGCAAACGAAGCATCACATAACGAACTCCTTCAGCAGGTGAAGAAGGCAGTTTTTGATGTAGATCTCTTTGAATAATTAAGGAATAATGTGGGAGCGAGCTTTGGCATAAAGAAGCTGATAAGCAAGATTAACATCACTGCTTGCCCCACTGATATAGGTGAAGCCCTTATCGACATTCAGAACCTCATTGACCAAGTTTGTGTTGAATACCATAGGGAGGTGGATGCCAAAGCAAAGCTTCTATCAACTGAAAAAGCTCAAGCCACTGAGTTTGACAATGCCCTTCGAACTTCACAAGCTTCTGAGGAGTTAGCCGCTTCCAGAAAATCAGCCCAAGAAGAATTCGACACTTATACTACTTCGATACATCTCTGGGAATCTCACATTGCAGAATTGCAGAAGAAGATTTCTGATGCTAAGGCAAAGCAGGCTGCTATCCAAGGCTTGGATAATACTGAAGCTGATGATCTGGCGAAGCAGAGCGTAGATCACGTCGAAAAGGCTACTGCTATGAATGAAGATATTGCACGCTTCAGAGGGGTTCAAGCGGTTGTTCAGTACAAGATTGGCTTGGCGAAGAAGAAGTATGATCGGATGAGGGCCACCATTCCTTTTTGATTTCCACCTGTATTTGTTCTATTCGACTCTTGTTCATTTGTAATTTGATTAAGACGAAAGCCATTTTGGCAAAGTTTGGAGTTTAAATATCTTCACCATTTTGGCCATGATAGTTCTTTGCTTACTATGTTGTTATGATTTTAACTTCATGCATAAATGGTTTATACTTCTTTAAGTATTTCCCATTTACTTTTAGGATTCTTCGATCCTCTGTTAATTCTTCTATTTCGTATGCATTATTTGAAAAGGCTTTTAAAATTCGAAAAGGTCCTTCCCAATGTGGAAACCATTTTCCTAATGCTTTATTCTTTCGATCCATAGGTAATATAACTTTCCAAACTAAATCATTCATAGTGAAGGTTTTACGTTTGACCCTCTTATTGTATGCCCTTGATATCCTCTCCTTCTGTCTTCTTAATACTTCTAACGCATGCAACCTTTCTTCATCCAAATCCACCAGCTCATTTATCATCATTTCCCAGTATAAGTCAGATGGAATTTCTCCTTGTCTTTGGATTCTCACTGATTGCAAGTAGATTTCGACAGGTAATATTGCATCATGTCCAAATGTAAGCTGGAAAGTGTAGTGTTAGTAGCTTCTTTAGGGGAGGTTCGACAAGCCCAAAGTGCTTGATCTAAAGTTTTGTGCCATTTTTTTGGCTTCTTCCCTACATGCTTTTTGATTAAACCAATTATTACTTTATTGGCTGCTTCGACTTGCCCATTGGCCTGAGCATAATAGGGTGTGGATGTTAATAATTTGAAACCCATCTCCTTTGCAAACTCTTGCATCTTTCGACCAGTAAAAACTGATCCTTGATCTGTTGTTATACTTTCTGGGATTCCAAATCTATATAATATTTTCCTTTGAATGAATTCGATAACAGTTTCTTGATCCACATTTACTAGAGGTACTGCTTCGACCCATTTAGTGAAATAGTCATTTCCTACAAGTATGTACCCTTGACCTTTGGATGAATTTGGTCGAATTTCCCCAATTAGATCTAATGCCCACCCTCTGAAAGGCCAAGGCTTAATAATTGTATGAAGCTCACTTGCAGGAGCATGTTGAATTCCTGCATGTATTTGACATTCTTGGCAACCCTTAGCAAACTCTATACAATCTTTTAACATGGTGGGCCAATACATTTCATATCTGAAAAGCAACCATTTCATCTTATGGCCTGCCTAGTGTGCTCCACAGGCTCCACTATGTACACTAGATAATTCCAAGTAAGCTTCGCTTTCTCCTAAACATTTCAACAGGATCCCTTCAGGGGTTTTCTTGAATAATTCATTCCCCATCAAAACGTAAGATAAAGCCCTGTATTTGGTTTTTCTTTCTGTATCTGTTAAAGGGTCCTTAAGATAATTAATAATTGGATTCCTCTAATTTGTATCTATTAAGGTATCAATGGTCAGTAATTCAAACTCCTCTTTGTTAGCATATCCTAACTGAGTGCTTTCCAAATCTGTTGGAGACAATCTGGCAGCCATTGCCTTTCCTCTTACTTCGACAAGTTCTTCTAGCTTCTCTTTTGAAATTCTATACCCTGAAGCTATTTGTGCTAAGTCATTAGCTTCTTGGTTTTTTATTCTAGGGACATGTTTTATGTCGATATATTCGAATTTTTTGAGTAACCTATTTGCAATGACGAAGTACATAATCAAATTTTCTTTTATACATTTGTACTCCTTCGTCAGTTGCTTGATTACTAATTCTGAGTCTCCTTTAATTTTGACCCTAGTTGCCCCCAATTCCAACAAAGCCTCAAGTCCTACAATAAGGGCTTCATATTCTGCTTCGTTGTTAGAACAAAGGGGACCTTCAATTCTATATTTGAGTTTTGTTGGAATTCCGTCAGGAGAAATTAACATGATCCCAACCCCACTTCCATCCTTATGAGTGAAACCATTGAAGAATAATCTCCAAGGTTTCAACTCAACTTGAAGTTGAGGATTTTCAACCACTGCATGGTCTACAATAAAGTCTGATACTATTTGTCCCTTCATTGCCCTTAAGGGCATAAAGGTTAAAGAGTATTCAGTGAGTGCTAAAGCCCATTTGCCAATTCGACTGTGCATTATTGGCTTAGATAACATATATTTGATGACATCGTGTAACACCTCATAATTTGCCCTCCTCTCTTGGGACTAGCTTAGCATATTGCATTTCATCTTGTAGGACATTAGTCATTGCATCTTGGCATATCATGTGGCAACATTGAGCAAGTCATCCTCCTAAGTCTTGTTCAGAAGATAAGGAGGTGAAAAGATTCATGCCTGAGGGTCTCATGAATTGATCACTAATCATCTGAGGATTGGTGCTTCAATTAGGGTTTCTGGGTTCTTCAAGGAGGGTGGACATCATCTTGGTTGAAATGGTACATCATCATCATCATGGTCTTGTCATCACCAAGAGGTTCATTGTGCTTGATCATTTTTCTTGGGATTAGGGTTTTGACCTCTGGTCAACCCTAATCAGTTGAATTGTGCCTATCAGAGTTTGGCAAGGAGAAGAGGTTTTCATGGAGATGGGGATCATCATATGGTTTTAATGAGCTTGTATAAGCTAGGGTTTCATTGTGGAGCCATTTCATCAGGAGATTGAGGCTCAAGTTCATCTGTGCATGACCAAGTCATCTATCAATTGAAAAAGTCAACCAAAAGTCAACTGTTGAATTTGGAGGTGGGAGATGGTTAGAAATACTTCATTCATGTCCAAACAAGTTTCATTTGACATTTCAGACATCAACATTGAAGAAAATAAAGTCAGGACAAAACTTTCCAAAAATAGAAAGTGACTTGTAATTCAAAATTGCCAAAAATGGAAGAGTTTTCTCCTCAAGATTGCATCATCAAAAATGCTTCAAATGAAATTTTGTCCAACATGAAAGTTGAATATCTTGTTCTCCCATTTCCAAAAAGTCCAAGAACATGAATTTATCATATATGGTTGGCAAGATATGGATCAGTCATGGTCAAGCAAATTTGAACTTCACAAGTGCATAACTTTTGAACCAAAAGGCCAAATGGAGTGGTTCTTTTTGCAACATTCTTGTTTTGACATGTACTATCCAAATTATACATCATAAGCCATGCATTTTGATCATAAAAATATTTGAATTTCCATTTGAATTTTGGAGGGAAAATGGTAATTTGAAAAATATGCTTTGTTTTCACTTTCCACCAATTACATTTGCCTCCTAATATCATTTCATGTGGATTTCAAGCCAAAATGTGCACTGTTTCATTGGCATGCATTACATGAGGGTGCATTTGCAAATTGGCCATAACACTTCAACTTCACTAATCCATTTGCTTTTGGCTTAATTGTGATTACCAACATCATTAGCACAACATATAAAAGCATAAGCATAACTGTTTTTGGGATTAACATAACAGAATTCTCAGATCTAGATCTAGTTCCAAATCTCTTCAATTTTCTCTCTCACTTTTTCTTCAAATTTCTCCATATACATTGCTATTTCCTTGATCAAATCATCACCTAGAAGCATAATTGAGCCTATTGGAAGCAAGATTCAAAGGAATTCTTCAAGATTCGAGGACTGTTGAAGTTTTGCTCATCAATGGCAAGTGGAGATTTAAGCTAGACCGTGCCAGTTTAACACTCAAACTTTCCTCCAAATCATCATTTAAGAGCTGAAGAACATTTGTTTCTACATTTCAAGGCCTGAAAGCATCGAATCCAGTTCTGCACTTCAATTAAGGTTGGAATTCGATTCTCATGATTCTTGAAATTGATGTATGCATGTTATAGATCTTTCATTGGTGATTATGCTGCACTTTGTTTCATTAAATTCCATGGAGAAATGAGATAGTTATGTTGATTATAAGATTGATGGATAAATGTTCTCTTGCTCGATCCATGCGTGATATTTAGAATTAGGTAAAATTGAACTTAGATTCGTGTTGCTTGTTAGAAGATCTATCCAATGATATAGGTTTTATGAATTTCTGAGCAAAAGTGTTCTTGAGATGATGAACACGTATGAATGCATGAAGAACTTAGGGTTTATTTCCCAGAAACGTGTTTGATCGTGTTCAGCGCGTTTTGCATGTGATTCTTTGTTTCTGGCCATGCATTGGTGGTACCGAGTCCTGCGTGTCAAAGCGATTGGTCCAGGGCGCTTCACAGTGCCACCTCACATTAATGAAACGGCGCGTTTCATATGTGAAGCGCCTCATTTCAAAACGCAGCCAGTTCGATCCCTGGCTCTGGACAAGTTTCAATTATGCCTTGCATTTTTCTTCACATGTTATTCCATGCTATTCATGTACATTCATCCATGTTTTTTTAATTTTTCATCCACTTCTAAAAACCATAACTCAATGAATAATTGTCCAAATAATGTGTGGTTTTTTTCATTGTTTTCCTCATCATGTCTAGTATTTTATGAGATTTTTTCCAGAAATTGTGCACGTATGAATTTTGTTTTGGCTTAGGGATTGTGTATGTGTGTGATTTCTTGACCTACCTTGCCATTTGCTTCATGAAATGATGAATTTTAATCCAATGATTGTGCAATTTTGCATGCTTAAAATAGACATCTTAATGGTCATTTTGGTATAGAGTTTGCATTTTTCTCATTTCTGGTTGTTGAGATATGATCTGTTTAATGTGGGTGTGACAATGTGTGTCACACCATTGCTTGCTCAACTTGTGGATTTTCATTACCATGCCAAATAAATGCCAATTGATATGATTTTTTTCATGATGCTACTTCTGGATGTTAGGATTGCTTGTGAATTTTTATGGAATTTTTGGATTCAATTTGGATTTGTTTGAGATTTTTCCTTCTGGCTTGTCATTTGTCGACTTTTGATGAGTCATGAACTTAGATGATTTGTGAAATGCTTGATGTTTATCATATGAACTTGAAATTTTGTACATTGATTCTAGATACATTAAAGTTTATTGTGGCTTTGGTTTGAGACATTTATCATGTTGGGATTCTGTTTTAGGCTTGTGTTAAGTTGATGTATGAAATTGTGCCTCAATTGAGCTTGTTTGTGCTTACCTTGCCTTAGGGAATTTGATTGCCATGCTTACACTTGTCCAAATGTTTTGATTTTTGGCGTGTTGATCATGTGATGTGTGCTGTTTAGCCATGATTTTTCTTGGGATTTATTGAATTATGTTTGAGTTGATGTGGATTGGTTCATTCTGTTTGCTTCAATGAGCTTTCAACTTGCATGCTTTGCCTTATTTGCTTTGTGAAATGAAATTGGTTGATGCTATTGATATGAGACCACTTAGATATTGTTCTTAATTGATTAAGCTTGATTCATGTCAATTTTCATGTTCTGTTTTGAATTATTTCTCCCTCTTTGACCCTAGGCCTTGTCCTAGTGGTTTGCTTCTCATGTTTGAGTTTTGTTTTCAGGACAAGAAGCATATGGCCTTGAGGAATTGATTCACATTGGCTTGAGATTCTATTTGATTGATGTTGATTAACATTGATTTGTTTTGTAGGTTGCTTTAGCTCATTTGAGTTGAGCTTGTGCCTTGCATCATGATGCATTGCTTTGCTTGTTTGACTGTGTACAGTTAACTGTTGACTATTGGATTGTCTGTTTGACTTTTTGAGTTGTGTACTGACTGAGTTAGATTGTTTTCAGGTACATTAGTTGCTATAGTTCTTTTGAACTTGCTTTTGCTATTGCTTGGTTGCTTAACCAATTGAGGTATAACTCACTGACTTCATGTAGTCTGGAAGACCTGTCCTGTTACTTGGGCAGGCACCTGTCTGAAGCCCTCCTTAAGAGGCAATGCTTGTGTTTGTTTATCTTTGTGCCAAGCAAGAAAAGACCTTTGATAAGGCAATTGGCAGATACAAGAGATGTGCAATCCATCTCCTGCTATTCAGTTGAGTCATCCCTTTGCTCACACACCTTGTGTTGATGCATTGTGGATATTAACCCAAGATCTCTGTTGAGTCAGTCATAAGTGTAGAAGGGTTCCCACTTTCTGAACCCACACTTTCATCTGTTTAAAAGCTCTCCCAGGCCAGGGATAAGAGCTGTGAGGCACACCCCTCACTTCCCATTTCATCTGCTTCACCCTAACTCTCAATGTTAGGGTTAAGAGCTAACATCACCCGATTACAGTTGGCTTGTGTTTCACAGCCTAACTCTTGTGTGAACCCACTTTGCTTGTATATAATGTGTGCTAATTGTGTGTATGTTTGCTTTGCTTTGATTGTGCTTGTATGCTTTGCTTCGTGCTGTTTAAGATAGCTTGCTGCCTGTGCAAGTTAGATAGAAAACTCAACCTAGGACCATTGTGGATTGCATGATAGTTATTAGGCTCGAGTCAGTCTCCCTTCTAGTTTGTCATTTCCCAGTCTCTGGTTAGGAGAAAGTTTCTCCCCTGTTAAGGGGAACTACGTGTCGCATCCGCGAAAAAACAACCGGCGGGACTCAAATAAAAACACAACACAGAGCCGCCACTGCGCGTTATTTATCCCAAGAAAGGGAAAGGAAACGCTCAGAGAAACCTGGAAAGGAAATGGTCTTGCGACCAAAGAGAAAGGGTAAGGGAGTCGGTTACGCAAGGGGAAGGTATTAGCACCCCTCACGTCCGTCGTACTCGACGGGATCCACGTTCTAAGAAAAGAAAAGGTTGCTAAACATCACACACACACAGGGAACGCAGGTGGGGTTAAGAGAAGGGAGCTCGATAGGACATCGCATCCTATGCCTACATATCTCGTCTGGAACGAGAATCAGAGCCACTGTAGTTCGGCTTACGCACGCCAAACAACGCAAAACACACAAACAGATGGCAAACATGGAGCCCAACAACCACTTGATGGATTTACGTCGGCATCCGAACCAAAACACACTCAAAACGGCAAACGTGGAGCCCGACAGCCAATCACTGGACTTACGTCGGCATCCGAACCAAACACACAATCAGATAACAGGCGAACACACACAAAAAGAAAAAGGTTGCCCGGAGCGGTCTCGCACGACCACCTGCCTACATACCTCGTCTGGAACGAGGATCAGGGCGATGTAGTTCCCCCTCAAGGGAAAGAAAATCTAGCCAGAAACCAAGGGAAGACACACTACCAGGGAGCTGGACTCGAGCCTAGTGTTGTCATGCATCGTTACCCTACGTTCAGGTTTCTACCTACTTGCACAAATGCAAGCTAATCCTATCCAGGAAAGAAGCAAGCATACAAGCATACAAGCAATTCAAGCATTTCAAATAAACATGTCAAACAAATATTCACATAGCACCCACTATAGCCAATCAAGAGGGCTCACACAATGGGTTTAACTGCCGAAGCAAGTCATCTGTACATGTGTAGTATTCGCTCTTAACCTTGCCATTACGAGGCTAAGGTGAAGCAGATGAAAAGGTGAAGTGAGGATGAGACCTCACAGCTCTTATCCCTGACCAGGGAGAGCTTCAGACAAAGGAGCGTGGATCCAGAATGGAGGGACCCTTCTACGCTCAAAGACTCTGACTCGATTGTGCAACAGCACGAGATCTTGGGTTTGTGCCCCAATGCGTCAACACACAGCCGTGTGAGCAGAGGGACGACTCACAGAATAGTGGGGGATAGATTGCATATCCCTTGGCTTCCACCAATTGCCTCGATTAAGGACTTTTACCTGCTTAGGCACAATATTAAACAATCACAAACATCGCCTCTTAAGGAGGACTTCAGACAGTTTGCCCGGCCAAATAACAGGCCGGGTCTCCAGACTACATGAAGAATAGAAGTCCTACCTCAAGTGGTTTAAAAACCAAGCAGCAGCAAGCAAGTTCTTAAAGAACTGTAAGAGACTAAATGTACCTGAAATCAATCAAGTATCATCAGTACTCAGACAGACAACAATAAACAGCAAATGTTAATCAGTCAGACTATACAATCAAGCAACACAAAGGCAAGCTATAAGCTCAAGCTCAAGCTTCACAACCTACAAAACAAAGTTATGTTAGTTCTCCACATCAAACAAACTCAATTTTATTAACTTGGCTCAATCCCTTTATGCATGGTGCTTTTCATCCTGAAAAATTAAGCAAATGTGAGACACAAGACCACTAGGCCAAGCCTAGGGTCCAAAAGTGAGAAAAAATTCTAAACAGCAAACAATTCTCAACCAAAATCAAATTAATGCAATTCAAAAGCCAGAGCACTTAATCCCATACTCATATCACTCATCATATTCATTTCATGACCAAAACATGTCAACTTATGTCAAACACAACACCAAAAACACAAACAGAATGACTTTAACCAAATCCATATCAAAACAATTCCAAAAATCCTCAAATAATTTACACCTAAACAGGACATATTCAAGGTAAAGCATGTCAATTTTCAGCTCAATTGGACAAAAGGAACTATGTCAATGAAAATCAAGAAAAACAGACACAAATATATGAGCCAAACCATAGCATCAACACATGCATTCACTTCAAAAAATCATAAGTCAATGAAAACAATTAAGAAATGAATGAGACCAAAACAGGGATGTCCTACAGTGTGTCTACAACCATCATACCAAATTTCATGTTCATCTAAAACCATATGAGCATTTCACACAAGATATTCAAACATGTATCACATGAACTTGCATAATTGACCAACAGAGATGAAAAATATCAATCAAATTGAAAATGCCACATAAAAATCCAGAAAAATTCACATAGCATCTCAACATATCAATGATCATACATGCAAAATTTCAATCCATTCTAACAAGCATAGGCTAGGCAAATAAATTCATGAAGTTAACCTAGCTAGGTGTGACACAAATTGTCACACCTAAGTTCAAAAATTCACATCTCACACCACAGGCATCAAAAATTCACAAACTTTATATGTAAATCACCAGCAACATGTCTACAATCACCACAAAAAATTTCAGACATTTCTTTTAAGGCATGAGAATTTCACATCAAAAATGGCAAAATGTGCACAAATATACCACAAGTCAAACAACCCTAGGTCAAACCAATTTTTCACCAAGCACAATTTCTAAAATTATGTCCATAAAATTCTAGAGAGAAAATGGGAACTATAGAAAAAAACCTCATATTTTTCTGATCAACCAATATTTTTTTATGAATTTTTAATGTTTGTGTGATTTTTTAATAATTATTTGAATTATTATAATTAATTAAAGGATCCGATGGCAGTTTTGTAATTCCTCTAAGCCAGGCGCGGTAAACCTCCAATTTGAAAAATCAAATGAGAAAACGGATCAAACACTATTTTTTCCAGAAAATCTTTCTCTTCTACACGCGTTTGTCCAGAAACTCCAAGAACACAAGAACATCAAACCCTAACCAAAATCTACAAACTCATACTCGTTGGAACGGTCTAATCACGTGGAATACGAATATCATCATGATTTCGTCTAAATGTTTCTAAATCTCACGAATCGAACAACTTAGGGTTTCACATCCTAACTTTGAATCAACATAACTCGAGCTAGGTTTCACCATTCCTAAAACTAATCATATCATTGAACTCTACATGACACGTTCTACAAAACGCACATAAGCATTCATAAAATCGTGACATTCGAAAATTCACCTTACTTCGAAGGCAGTGCTGAATTCGGAGGTACTTGCGCGTTTAGTTCCAAAACAGATGCAGCAAGAGCTTCAAGATGTCGACTGGAATGCTCAGGTTCGGTTGAAGTGGCTTCTAGAAGAAGAAATCTTGATTCACCAATGATGGACCTTCCTTGAACAGTTGCGAATGGAGATGAATTTGAGCTTGCCTTGCCAAAACAGTTCAAGAAGAAGTTGAATGAAGATCAAACCAAAAAGAATTTCCGAGTTTGATGAAGAATTGGAAGAGATTTTGTGATTTTTGCTTTTTGTGTTCTTGAGGAATTTTGATGAATTTGGAGAATTTGATTGTGATTTTGGGGAATTGTGAAAATCTGTTAGAGTTTGTTATGATTAAGCTTAAGTACCTCCAATTAATCAAGCTCCTTAATCATCTTAATTAACATAATGCAATGTTTAGCAAAATGTCATTTTCCAAACTAAGGGCAAAATGGTAACTTCACATGCCAGCTCATTGACAGCTCATTGACAGCTCACACACTCTCAAAATGACATGTGTGAGCTGTTGCAACTTGTCTCATGTTGATTGGATACATATTTTGCAATTTCACTAGGTGATGGCACTTTGTTCATTTTTTTCAAGTTCATTTCAAAAGTCAATTCTCAAACCACAAGGCCTTGGCATGTTATGAGCATTCCAACAATTTTCAAATGTCATTTGTGAAGTGTTGCAAAAATCCCCATTCCAAAATTCTCATTATTTTTCAAGTTGGACAATTTTGCCCCTGGACTTTTAACTGTACAGTTGAAACTTGACCTTTTGCATTGACCATTTTTGATGAAATCCAATTATGCATCATGAAATTACATGTCAAATGGAGTTTGTGCATAAAAAGATCACTCAATTTGGACACTCCATGTGGAAGTTATGCCCCTCTGATTATGGGTCATTTTTGAAATTGACTGGACCATAACTTGCCAACCATACATGGGATTTTCAAGTTCTTGGACTTTTTGGAAAGGTGAGACCAAGATCTACAACTTTCATGTTGAACAAATTTTCATTTGGAGCTTCCTTGGACATGTAATTTTGAGGTCAAAAACTTTCCATTTTTGGAAACTTCCATTACAAGTCACTTTCTATTTTTGGCAATTTTTGTTTTGACTTTATTTTCTCCATTCTTGAGCTTTGACATGTCAAATAACACTTGTTCCAACATGAATGAAGTGTATCCAACTCATTTCCACCTCCAAATCCATTAAATCATGTACAGTTGACCACAGTTGACTTTTCAACTGATAGATGAATTTGGCAATGCATAGATCAAACTGAACCCCAATCTCCTGATGAAATGGACCAAGGATGAAACCCTAGCCTCAATAAGCTTCATAAAACCATGGGATGATCCCCATCTCCACCATAGACCCCATCTCCTGATCATGCCCTGATTGGCCCAATGCAACTGATTAGGGTTGACCAGTGGTCAAAACCCTAATCTCAAGGAAAGTGCTTCAACACTCTGATGATATCAAACCATGATGATGATGAATCATTGTAATCAAGATGAAGACCAATATCCTTTGAGAATCACAAAACCCTAACTCATAGCCCAATCCTCAGATGGCTAATGATCAGTCAATAAAACCCTAGCTTGCACATGACCTCTTCATCTCCTGATCAAGACTTATGAGGATGACTTGCACAATGTAACCACATGATATGCAATATGCAATGCCTAATGACCTAAAAATGATATGTAATATGTTAATGCTAGTCCCAAGAGAGGAGGGCAAATTTTGAGGTGTTACAGCTGCCCCTATTCAATCCACTGTGAACCTGTCGATATGAATAGCCTCGGCTTTCAGATGATCAGGATGAAGAGTGATTGAATACCAAGAACAGACGAACAATTTGCACTCTGATGGGATATAATTAACAACGCCTGTCAGCATCGGCGAAGAAACAATCTTGAAAGAATCCGTCCGGAACGGAAAAAGTCGGCCTAATCACCGAAACAGCAACGTCGACCTGGATACCAAAATAAATGGTAACACAGGGATAACCATGGCCTGAACACCACATCCGCTGGGGATTATTATTCCTTTCCTTTTTTATGCTTTTCTTGAACCCCGAAATTTTCTCTATTTTTTTTCATTTTCTTGGACCCCGAAATTTTTCTTTGCGCAAATGATCCTCGGATCTTTGCATTTGAACCCCACTCTCCTTTTTGCCAAATAATGAACCCCATTCTCCGATTTGAACCCCAGTCGCCTGACGATAACTTGCGACCGCCAACATGAACCCCGTTCTCCAGAAAATGCCGCAACATCTCCTTTTCTCCATTTGAACCCCATCTCCAGAAAATGCCTCAACATCTTCTTTTCTCCATTTGAACCCCGATCTCCAATCTCTCGTGATAATTCCGCTGGCAACGTCGGAAATAACACCAAACCACTCTGAGGGCGACATGTCAGAGGGTATACCTTCACAAAGGAAGGTAACATGTGTATCTCTTCCTCAGAAGACACCTATAACGACCTCCATCGGCCTCAGCCAGAGTCTAAGGTGACACATGCACAGAAGATAATCCTGAGGACCTCATCCCGGATAAAATTTTCAACTCCTATCTCTATTTGAACCCTAGAAAAAATGCCTCAGCATTTCCTTTTCTCCGATTGAACCCCGTCTCCAGAAAATGTCGCAACATCTCCTTTTCTCCATTTGAACCCCGATCGCCTGACGATAACCTGCGATCGCCAAAATGAACCCCGTTCTCCAGAAAATGCCGCAACATCTTCCCTTCTCCATTTGAACCCCGATCTCCAATCTCTCGTGATAATTCCGCTGGCAATGACGGAAATAACACCAAACCACTCTGAGGGCGACATGTCAGAGGGTATACCTTCACAAAAGGAAGGTAGCATGTGTATCTCTTCCTCAGAAGACACCTAGAACGACCTCCATTGGCCTCAGCCAGAGTCTAAGGTAACACATGAACAGAAGATAATCCTAAGGACCTCATCCCGGATACAATCTTCAACTTCAATCTTCATTTGAACCCCAGAAAATACCTCAGTATCTCCTTTTCTCCATTTGAACCCCAGAACATGCCTCAGCATTTCTTTTCTCCATTTGAACCCCAGAACATGCCTCAGCATTTCTTTTCTCCATTTGAACCCCAGAACATGCCTCAGCATTTCTTTTCTCCATTTGAACCCCAGAACATGCCTCAGCATTTCTTTTCTCCATTTGAACCCCAGAACATGCCTCAGCATTTCTTTTCTCCATTTGAACCCCAGAACATGCCTCAGCATTTCTTTTCTCCATTTGAACCCCGAAATCGCGCTGATCGCGTAACACCCTTGATTTCACTTCCATCTCTGTCCGACGGAAACATCTCCTCCAATATCGCACTACTGGGGGAACATTGCTGATCTGACGTCTTGATGCTAAACTCCTCAGAGTAACATCTTCACCATTCGGCGAAACAAAACTCCAAGCGGTAACCACGGCTTGAATTGCGCTGATCGCAAAATATTTCCCATCTCTGTCCGACGAAAAAACAAATCTCCTCCAGTATCGCACTACTGGGGAATATCTTCGATTCAATCATAATGCTAGACTCCTCGAAGTAACATCTTCACTGTCTGGCAAAAACCACTTCTCAAACAGTAACCACGGCTTGAGACTAGCTTATGCTTGCAATATGATGCATGATCTTTTTCTGCGTAATGCTCCATAATTATGGAAATGCTACGCGATTTATTTATCTTTCTATGCAATATGCTATGCTTATTTTTTCATGATGAATGCATAAAAAGTATCCCTCTCAGGGACTCTTCTGAAGAATACGAGGCACTCTGCTGAGGAACTCGTCACTGCTCCGATTCCACCCTACTGGGGAATAGTACTGCTACTGGGAAAAGGTAACCCTTGCTGGGGAAGAACCTCCTTTGCACCCAATCCACTCGGGAAACTGCTGGGGATAAGCACCACCAACGCTCTGTGGGGATACAACAGTCTTCGATTTGCTAAGGATATAAATCTCAACTCTGCTTCGAGAAACCCTCACAGATACCTGACGACTTCACTGGGAAATGCTCACAGATACTCTGCTGGAAAAACAGCAACCTCCAGGCCTGGCGACTGGGGAAAGCATCAATTTGACACCCGCTGGGGATGACCATCCTGACCCTGCTAGGGAAAACGAATGCTACTCCGCTGGGGAAGACCCATCCAATCCACATGTAGGACACACTTAGCTGGGGATGCAAAATCCGTCCGCTACGGGAACTTGTCCAATCCACTGGTAGGATGAACACTGCTGGAGATATATTTCATTGAACCCGCTCCACTCGGGGAATAGCAACCTTCGGGCCTGACTGCTGAGGAAACACCGTTTAAACCTGCCGGGGATAACCATCTCGACTCGGCTAAGGGATCCATAGCCCTTTGGATCTGCTTGGGAATTTGGTCCTCTAATTCTGCTTGGGGACCTCGCTGGGGAAACGAGAAAAGTTGGTACAGAACACCCGTCGATTCATCGAACCATGGTATCAACCTCCCAATCTCGTATCAGCTTTCCACTTTTGAGAATTCCCAGACTCGTCTGGACCTTTTCTGCTCCATCATCTTGTATTCCCAATCGCTCCGCGCTCGACGGAAACGTACTCCTGGGATGTATACAGAAATTTCAATCTTTCGACTTTGAAGAGTCTTCTTGATTAATTTCAAAGGCCGTCGTACGCCTCAACACCTCTTCGCCGTCCTTCATGCACTCGTCCCTGGTCGGACCCTGCGGGGAATTACATACTTTCAAGTCTTCCGACTTTGAAGAGTCTTCTTGATTACCATCAAGGATCGTCGTGCGTCTCAACGTCTTCGTCATCCCTTCATACATTCATTCCTGAGCGAACTCTCTGGGGATTTGTTACAAAGCTTCCACACCACAACCTGCAAGTGAATGGAAATACCTAACAGTTCCTGCAAAACAGATCGTTAGATAAAACCGTGCCCCAGGCGTGTCAAGATTTCAACACTCGGGTCACTCATCCTTCCAAATAAGATTTCAAGCTTTCCATCTTATAAACATGCATTGGAAGGAACCTGTATGTGTTAAAAATGCAAGATTCTTTATCAAAAATATCTGGATGTTTTTGCAATCAAAGCAGTAATGAAAAACAAAAACAAAATTATTTGACTGAATTTGCATTTTATTGATTTGAAAAGTGTGGCTCAAATGAGCAATACAAAGGAAGCAATTCCTGAAAAGAGGTAATTGCGCACAAAAGGAAAAATCTATCCTAATGGCAACGTGAAACCCGTGATCTCATCGAGTTCCAACTCGGTTACACCCCATATGTCCTCAGACCCTCCGTGCTTTTCTGCCTTCTGAACAAGACGATTCCAACTGATCCCTACCGGGTATTATCCATGATGCTTTAACCAAAGCGCAAACGATCATGCTAGATGCAGTTGTTCGTTTCAATCCCTCTTTTTCCTGGACCGCCCTCTCGGGTTTTCAGTCCACCGGGATACCCTTTTTTGCCCAAGTCGCCTTTTCAGGTTTTCGACTTGCCGGGTGTACAGTTTTTTTCTTTTATCCCTAATTTTTGCCCGAACCTTTCTTTCTGTTTTTGGTTCGCCGGGATGCCCATTTTTGCCTGGACTATTTTATTCTTTTCGTCCAGCGGGTCTCTTTATACGAAGTATTTTTTAACTGCGTCCGCATTCACAGGGGATGGAAAATCCTCGCCATCCATGGTCGTTAGCAACAAGGCTCCGCCAGAGAAAACTTTCTTGACCACGAATGGATCTTCATAATTCGGTGTCCATTTGCCCCTTCAATCGTTCTGAGGAGGAAGGATCCTTTTCAGCACCATATCACCCACGTGATATACCCGAGGTCGCACCTTCTTGTCAAAAGCACGCTTCATCCTTTGCTGGTACAACTGTCCATGACAGATGGCTGCTAGCCTCTTTTCTTCTATCAGGCTCAACTCTTCGTACCGGGTCCTTATCCATTCAGCCTCTTGCAACTTGACATCCATCAGGACTCTCAAAGAGGGAATCTGAACCTCAACCGGTAATACAGCCTCCATTCCATATACCAATGAGAAATGAGTTGCCCCAGTAGATGTACGCACCGACGTCCGATACCCAGGCAATGCAAACGGCAACATCTCATGCCAGTCTCTGTAGGTTACCACCATGTTCTGCATAATCACACCGTCGGTGCATTCAAACGTTACCCGGCCACAAAAGCTCATTCACCTTAACCTCCCTCATCAGACATCAGAATCCGTTCGGACTCAGGGTCAGGCCCCTCCTCCGGGATCGGCTACTCTCAATCTTTCGATTAGAGCACCTCGAGATGTCCTCATCAGGGAACTCAAACTTCCTCGGTTGATAATCCTCCACGGGTTGCTGGGCGATGTAATCAGACAACACCCTCCCCTTGATTGCTTTCTGAGAGGCATATCGAATATCGTATTCAATCAAAATCATTGGCCCTTTCGCAACCCGTCCGGTCATTGCTGGCTCTTTCAGAAATCTACCTGATCAGATCCATCTCGAAATCCACAAAGTGGTATGAACCAGCATATACTGTCTCAGTCGGCGAGCAGCCTATGCCAAAGTACATCAAGTTTTCTCGAACAGTGAATGTATTGTTTCACAGTCGGTAAACTTTTTGCTTAGGTAAATTGCATGCTCTTTTCGACAAGACTCGTCATGCTGCCCCAGTACACACCTCATAGACCCCTCGAGGGCTCTCAAGTACCAGATTAACAATTGTTCCTTCCACAGGAGGCGTCAGAATCAGAGGTTCCTGCCACTTTTCTTTTATTCTTTCCATGCCCCTGGGCAATCATTATTTCACCTGACCGTTTGATCTTTTTTCTTGAATGGGTTCCCACATGGCTGTTAGGTGAGATGTGAACCATGACATGTAGTTCAATCTACCTAGGAGACCACGAACCTCTCTTTTCATTCTCGGTTCAGGCATTTCTTATTTTATTTTTTTATTTATTTTTTTTTATTTTTTTAGCAGGATGAACCTCGATTCCTCCCTTACAACGAACCCCACAGCTTACCGGATCGCACTCTGGTAGTGCACTTACTTTGAATTCAACCTCAGTTTGAATTGTCTCAACCAGTCAACCGACTTGCCCCGGTCAGCCAGATCTGACAGATGCCCCTCTTCTGTCTGGGACTTTGCTATCATGTCATAGCATAGCATTCGATTTCATGATGAATCATATCATGAAACAAAGTCAACATGGCTCTCTGATACAGGCACTGGCGTTCTGCTTCTCTAGAGGACAGTCTGCTCCCCATGGTAGCTTGTGCACAACGACATCGGTATCCGACCCTGACGTATCCTGACACGACCAGGCAAAGGTATCCACCTGTTCCTTCAACAGGACTACCATTCTACTCTCGACTTGCCTCTGCAGCGGCCCCAATTTTTGCTTCCTTTCTGACCTCGGCGGTATACAGGTTAACAATCTCAATCCGCTCTTCATGCGGCTGAATCACCTTCTCCTCTTGTTTTAACAACCTGGCTAACTCCCCTGGCAGTTCACAATCTTCTTCGTCTTCTTCTTCAGCAAGATAAACCGGTTTGTCGAAGTCATATGAGGGTGTAACAAGATTGTCATCAATGAGATCCGGAGAAGAATCGCATCTGCATGAATGTTGATTCATGCATTGCTTAGAACCGGTGTGAGAAATTGAAAAAGAAAAATAAAAACATTGCCATTTTATTTGTTTTTATTTTTTAAACTGCAAAAATAAATGAAAAACAGGGAACACCGCTTTTAATTGAAAAACATCCTTTTATTCATGATGCGAATTTGCAAATTTAAACATGAGGTGGCCCTTACAATGAACCATTACGTGTCGGGCAACACATATGGCTTTCATGCATATAAAATGAAAACAAGAAAAATATTACTCTTCAAGGAGAGTGACCCGGATGATCTCTTCGGCCTTCCAGTTCTGGATTTCCATCCCTGGTGTGCACGGCTTTATCCACTGGTCAATGTCGCAGTCACTATCAGTATCTTCACCCATCACGCAGATGTGATCCGGATCCAGCATTCCGGCGCTCGTGAAAGTTACCGACGTACGACGTCCTCTTCCTTGCCCTGATGAGCCTCTGCCAGGCTGATATCCAACTCCAAATTTATCCTTCTTCTCAGGAACCTCCATCATTCTGCCCCAACCAGGAGCCTCTCCACTTTTAACCACCTCAGCAGCCTGCTTGTATGAAGCAATGGACGGTTTTTCTTCTTCTTGCTTTGCAAACAGAGCATTCTCCACCTTAACGGTTTCGAAAGCCTGACTGGGTGTCTCCCAGATCTCACCATCCATCTCCACATATTTAAACGAGGATAGGTGGCTGACAAATATGTCCTCTTCTCCACAAACAGTGACAACTTGACCTTCCCAAATATATTTCAGTTTCTGGTGCAAAGTCGAAGTAACTGCTCCCGCAGCATGAATCCATGGGCGACCCAACAGGCAACTGTATGCCGGCTGAATGTCCATGACATAGAAAGTCGACTTGAACACCTCAGGTCCAATCTTCACTGGCAGCTCTACTTCCCCGAACACAGCCCTTTTCGACCCATCAAAAGCCCGCACAATCAAATCCGTCGGGGTCAAAATCAGCCCATCACAGTTCAGCTTTGCCAAGGCCTTCTTCGGCAACACATTCAAAGAGGAGCCGGTATCAACCAGCACATGCGAAAGCACGGCTCCTTTGCATTCCATAGCAATGTGTAATGCCCTATTGTGGTTCCTCCCATCCACTGTCAAGTCCATATCCGTGAAGCCCAGCCCATGACTGGCATGCACATTGGACACCACAGTTTCCAATTGGTTTATAGTAATCTCCTGAGGAACATAAGCTTTCTTCAGAATTTTCAACAAAGCTTCCCTATGCCCCTCAGAGCTCAACAGCAATGACAAAATGGATATTTTGGAAGGAGTCTGTTGCAGATGATCCACCAATTTGTACTCTGACTTTTTGATAATTCTCAAAAATTCTTCAGCATCATCATCAAATTTTTCATCCGACCCCGCAGGCGTCGGTGTCACCACTGGAGTACTTCCACCCACCACAGCTTTTCCTTTCGCCCTGGCTAAAGCCTCGGCCTTTTCTTTTTTATCTTTTTCTTCTTCTCCTCTCCTTAACGCATCAGGAGCAAACAACCTCCCACTGCGAGTGAAACCGCTGGGACCGGCATTATCCACCTTTAGCACGGTGGTTTCACTTGCAGATTGCTCTTCTATCTTCTCCCCATTACAGTACACTTCCCCACCATAATGCCAAGGCACGGCATCATCTTTGTCGTAGGGAATTGGCCCAGGTACCGTGATGGTAACTGGAGCCTCTTCAACAAGGTTCGACAAATCCACCGGGTCAAAGTAAATCGTTATGGTGGAGACCTCCTCTTTTTCCGAACCAGCCTTCTCAATACAACACTCCCATCGTCCATTAGACCCTGAACAGTCTTCCTCAGAAGCTCACACCCGTTAACAGAGATAGTGCACTCAGCACACTCATGACCGCAGCCCGGATAGACCCCTTTTTTCAACAACAGCCCTTTGACCTCAGCCAACGGAGTCTTCAACTGGCCAATAGACAACAACCCAACTCGATTCTCGTCAAAGATCGCATTCACCCCCCTTTGACCATGCGCGAGCATGGGATTTGCATTTACATTGGGAGATGGTGCGAAGTTGATTGCCTTTGAATCCACCAGGTCTTGAACTGTGTGCTTAAAAGCTTTACAGTTCTCAATGTTATGCCCAGGCGCACCTGAGTGGAATTCACACCTTGCATTCTCGTCATAGCTGGCTGGCCTTTGATCAGGTCTCAAAGGTGCCAGGGTCCTCGTCTGCACAAGCCCCAAATCTGTCAATTTCTTAAACAGGAAGGAATAGGTCACCGGAGGCCTATCAAATTGTCTGTCCACTGCCCTGCCCCTCATCTGATAACCAGCCCTTTGAGGCCTCTGCTGAAAGGGTTGTCTCTGTTGCTGTTGCTGCTGTTGTTGCAATTGTGCAGGCTGAGACTCAGCAGGAATGGTTACCGCAGCAGTGTGCTGGAAGTAACGGTCCCTACTAGGTCCTCGTTGTGAGTACACAGCACTGGTATCCCCTTCTTTCTTCCTCTGCCCACCATTACCGAATGGTTTCTTCGAACCAGAAGACGAAGCAGAAGCAGTACCCTGAATCTTTCCCAATTTCAGCCAACTCTCTATTCTCTCCCCTGCCACCACGATATCTGAAAAGTTGGTCACCGGACACCCAACCATTCTCTCAGCAAAGGCCCCTTGCAGGGTTCCCATAAAGAGATCTGACATCTCACGATCAACCAGAGGAGGTTGCACTCTTGCAGCCAGTTCTCTCCACCGCTGAGCATACTCCTTAAATCCTTCATTATGCTTCTGAGACATACCCTGCAGCTGGGTGCGACTCGGAGCCATGTCAGCGTTAAACTGATACTGTTTGAAGAACGCATCCCCAAGATCCTGCCAGTTCTTAATGTCCGAGGATTTCAACTTGGTATACCATTCCAGGGAACCTCCGGACAGGCTGTCCTGGAAAAAGTACATCCACAGCTTCTGGTCCATGGTATATGCAGATATCTTGCGGACGAAGGCTTGAAGGTGAGTCTCTGGGCAAGAACTCCCGTTGTATCTGTCGAATGTGGGCGCCTTGAACTTCTGTGGGATCACAATCCCCTCAACCAGCCCCATATTAGACATGTTCACCACCCCAGGAGTGGCATAGCTCTCAAGCACCTTTATCTTTTCAGCCAACAACTGAATTTCCTTGTTCTGAGGTGGAGCACTGTAGGGAACAAACGGTTCATTCTGCATCGAGAATTGGTCAGCCTCCCTGTCTTCCTCCTGGTCTTCATCAAACCCATAAAACGAAGGCACAAAATTGTCTTTCTGATTCTGCCCCGGCCCAAGTTGACCAGCAGCACCACCCAAACCACCAGCATTATTCACAACACCAACAGTTGTTCTCTTTCCACCATCTCGAGACCCCTGCCCCTGGTTGGAGACTCCATCCAGGTTAACCCCGCTGTTTGTTGCAGAAGCCCGCTCGAGCTTTTCAACTTTGTCTGCCAGAGCCTTCTGACCAACTGCAAAGCCTTGCATGATGTTGATCAGCTCGTTCATTTTATCCTTCAGCTCGAGGATGTCTGCACTAGGAAGCTCCATGAGTCTGGGAGTATTGCGTCTGGTATAATATCTGTGAGGGCGTGTTGAGTGCAAAGGTACAGTTCTGCGAGCGCGAGCAATGATTCCTGAAACAATCAAGCACATTAGCAACAGATACCTGCAAAATAAAACACAGGTTATTATGATCAATGCATGAATGCAGTGTCTATCCATATGAAGGACACTTTGTCTCTCGACCCTGGTATCATTGAGACAAATAATAATCCGGCATCCATATTCTGATATTCAGCATTTGATTTTATCGTGCAGATCGGAGATATGTGATTTAGCATGATACCCCCAACCATGTGTGTGCTTGTGTGAGTGCATACGGTAAAGCAAATAAAGCTTGAAAACCAATCACTGAATGAAAAATCACCATTACATAACAAAAAGTGCACAATAAGTGCCATAGTCATACATCGATTCAGATAAAATCAAATACAATCCTCCAGAGTCATGAAAGAAATACAAGCAAGTAGATTCCGTCAACAAGCCTGACGGTAATCCACACAAATGAAAGATCTAGCCGGATGAGGGTCCCACAGATGGCCCTATCTCGTCTTCCATCTTCGCGAACTCTACGGCGAACCTGAGCTCGGTGTTCTCCTGCTGCAATCTCCTAACTTCTTTCTGATGAATCTTCATCTGCCTGAAGTAGTGATCTCTCTCAACCCTGTAGTGATCCCTCTCCGCGATGATCTTCAGCTTCTCTGATTCCTTGACCTGCAGCTTTGCCTCCCATTCAGCAATGAGGACTCGGACTCGGTCATCCCTCTGATCTTTCACCAAGATTTTCCTTCTCTTCTCATCTTCAATGACTTTTGAAGCTCTAGCCAATCTCTCCTTAGTGATGTCGTGCTCCTTTGCTGAAGATGCCAAGGCCTGACTAATCTTCCCATAATAGGCTGTATCCATCTCAAAGCGCTTTGCTTCCAGAGCATGCCGCTTGTCTTGATCTTCCATCTTCACTTTGATCTCCTGGTTAGCTGTCTGAAACCGAGCAACACTCCTCTCCAATTCAGCTTTCTCTGCAAGTAACCGCTCTCTGGCCCTCTTCGTCTCGAGGAATTCTTCCATACTGACAGAAGAACTTGGACCCTCAATCCGAAGACACACAGGATCACCTCCAGGAAATGGTAGATGTGTAACCTCAATCCTCTTCCGCAACCAATCTTCGAATAGTGGAAAATACCGGCAGTTGACTTTGCCAAACGGAACCTTACCCTTCCTCTGAATGTTGCGCCATGCCCCAGACACTTGCATCAGCTTGGCCTGATTGCCCTCCACAGGAAAATAAAAGGACTCCTGAGTCTCACACTCAAGGGGAGGAACCTCCATAGCGAACCCCATCTGTCTCCTAAGAAGCGTCGGGTTGTAATTAATGCAACCCTGAACTCCTATAAGAGGCACATTGGGAAAAGCCCCACAGCTATATATAAAATCCCGTCCAGCCAAACCATTATGAGTCCACGCTATATCGTCAGCCTGCAAACCCATCAACCTGAAGGACCACTTGACAGAAGGATCAAGATGAGCAAAAGCACCTCGGGAAGGCAAATACCCCATAAACCACCTGAAGAGTAACTGAGCACAGCACCGGATCAAACCACCACGCCGCTTCTCATTCCTGTTATGAACCGAGTAATAAACATCTCCGATCAGAGTAGGAATAGGGTTTCTCTGCATGAACAATCTGATGGCATTATGGTCCACAAAGCTCTTCTGATTAGGAAACAGGATAACCCCATAAATGCTCGCAGCAATCAAAGCACAAACCGTCTTCCAATCACCCACAGCAGCGTGTTCCTTGGCCTTAGCTTCCAAGAAACTCAAGTGAAAACCCGGTAATTTTCCTTTCTCCTTCAAACCCTCCTTGACTATTTCCGGACTCAAATAAAGAGCACGGGAAATCCCAAGGACGTCAGGCTCTCTCCTAATAGCACAGAAAGGAATCTGATCGCGGATCTGAACACCCAGGATGCTAGCATAATCCTCCATCAGAGGTCCCAACAAATAGTCCGGAAATACAAAGCATCTCAGCCCCGGGTCATAGAACTGGAGAAGAGTATGAATGGCGCTTCTGTCACTGTCAGTGAGTCTGAAAACCATCTTCAGGATACTACCGTATGACTCCCTGAACATCCCCACATGGTCAGGTGTAATCAATGCAATCATATCTCTCAACTCATCAATCTCTGGGTTGAAGAAACTGTAGACAACATCATGCTTCAAACCGGCTCTCATCTCTAGCAGAAAGTCTCTCAACCAGGATCCCAATCAAAAATGTCCCTGCATATGGATAAACATGTGTTAGATGCAGGTAAATGCAAAATGTAATGATGCTGATGAATGAATGCAATGCATTGCCATCCTCCAAGTCATCTGATCATCTTTTGTCCTGAACCACAGCTCGGACCTCTGAACTGATCACAACCATCTGAAGGCGAAAATGTAACCACAAATCCAACTCAAGGGTTCCGAAATAAACGGAAGACAGATACATCATCATCATCATCACCTGACAATCTCTGAGCAGATACCCACTGAATCTCTTAATCGGCCCGGGGAATCCTGAAATAAACGGATCCCCACTGATAAATACCACGGACAGCATTCCGGCGTCTCGGCAATAAATGACCATAAATCCGACTGATAAATATGACTCTGATCCACGGAACAATTAGTCACCATCTGATCATACATCTGAACATGCATCTGAAAGAATCACCCTCCCCTCACAGGTAAATTCTAATCAGGTCATCCTAAGGCGGATAATAGTCTCGACAATCGGGCGTAGATACTCAATGGGTTTGCCCTTTCGGGTGTGCCATTGTAGCTCCCTTAAGATCGTCTAAACCAAAGATCCGGGAAATGATCGGTCACCAGAGTCACTAGTTCAGATGAAGTAACTCAACCAAAGTGGAGTACCCCACAGAGGCAAGCACTATCAAATGAACCTCGTCTGGCTTGTGGTATGTCACGTTGCAACAATATGCTGATAAAGCAAATGAGGAACGCGAGACCACACTAATCCTAGGTGTATACTCGGGCCTGGGTTTTAGCCCCACTCAGAACACCCACCCCAAACAGAGGAACCACCTGCACAGAGGACGGCAACAACATGATAGTATGATGCATGCAAGTATTTATGCAAATATATACACAGGTTAGAATAATAAATGCAATAAATACAGCAAAACAAGCAACCTAAACTATCCTAGAACGCTAGGAAGGACTCGCTTAGGGAAGATGGACCAACACAGGTCAACATCTATGAAGTCCCCAGCAGAGTCGCCAGCTGTCGCATCCGCGAAAAAACAACCGGCGGGACTCAAATAAAAACACAACACAGAGCCGCCACTGCGCGTTATTTATCCCAAGAAAGGGAAAGGAAACGCTCAGAGAAACCTGGAAAGGAAATGGTCTTGCGACCAAAGAGAAAGGGTAAGGGAGTCGGTTACGCAAGGGGAAGGTATTAGCACCCCTCACGTCCGTCGTACTCGACGGGATCCACGTTCTAAGAAAAGAAAAGGTTGCTAAACATCACACACACAGGGAACGCAGGTGGGGTTAAGAGAAGGGAGCTCGATAGGACATCGCATCCTATGCCTACATATCTCGTCTGGAACGAGAATCAGAGCCACTGTAGTTCGGCTTACGCACGCCAAACAACGCAAAACACACAAACAGATGGCAAACATGGAGCCCAACAACCACTTGATGGATTTACGTCGGCATCCGAACCAAAACACACTCAAAACGGCAAACGTGGAGCCCGACAGCCAATCACTGGACTTACGTCGGCATCCGAACCAAACACACAATCAGATAACAGGCGAACACACACAAAAAGAAAAAGGTTGCCCGGAGCGGTCTCGCACGACCACCTGCCTACATACCTCGTCTGGAACGAGGATCAGGGCGATGTAGTTCCCCCTCAAGGGAAAGAAAATCTAGCCAGAAACCAAGGGAAGACACACTACCAGGGAGCTGGACTCGAGCCTAGTGTTGTCATGCATCGTTACCCTACGTTCAGGTTTCTACCTACTTGCACAAATGCAAGCTAATCCTATCCAGGAAAGAAGCAAGCATACAAGCATACAAGCAATTCAAGCATTTCAAATAAACATGTCAAACAAATATTCACATAGCACCCACTATAGCCAATCAAGAGGGCTCACACAATGGGTTTAACTGCCGAAGCAAGTCATCTGTACATGTGTAGTATTCGCTCTTAACCTTGCCATTACGAGGCTAAGGTGAAGCAGATGAAAAGGTGAAGTGAGGATGAGACCTCACAGCTCTTATCCCTGACCAGGGAGAGCTTCAGACAAAGGAGCGTGGATCCAGAATGGAGGGACCCTTCTACGCTCAAAGACTCTGACTCGATTGTGCAACAGCACGAGATCTTGGGTTTGTGCCCCAATGCGTCAACACACAGCCGTGTGAGCAGAGGGATGACTCACAGAATAGTGGGGGATAGATTGCATATCCCTTGGCTTCCACCAATTGCCTCGATTAAGGACTTTTACCTGCTTAGGCACAATATTAAACAATCACAAACATCGCCTCTTAAGGAGGACTTCAGACAGTTTGCCCGGCCAAATAACAGGCCGGGTCTCCAGACTACATGAAGAATAGAAGTCCTACCTCAAGTGGTTTAAAAACCAAGCAGCAGCAAGCAAGTTCTTAAAGAACTGTAAGCGACTAAATGTACCTGAAATCAATCAAGTATCATCAGTACTCAGACAGACAACAATAAACAGCAAATGTTAATCAGTCAGACTATACAATCAAGCAACACAAAGGCAAGCTATAAGCTCAAGCTCAAGCTTCACAACCTACAAAACAAAGTTGTGTTAGTTCTCCATATCAAACAGACTCAATTTTATTAACTTGGCTCAATCCCTTTATGCATGGTGCTTTTCATCCTGAAAAATTAAGCAAATGTGAGACACAAGACCACTAGGCCAAGCCTAGGGTCCAAAAGTGAGAAAAAATTCTAAACAGCAAACAATTCTCAACCAAAATCAAATTAATGCAATTCAAAAGCCATAGCACTTAATCCCATACTCATATCACTCATCATATTCATTTCATGACCAAAACATGTCAACTTATGTCAAACACAACACCAAAAACACAAACAGAATGACTTTAACCAAATCCATATCAAAACAATTCCAAAAATCCTCAAATAATTTACACCTAAACAGGACATATTCAAGGTACAGCATGTCAATTTTCAGCTCAATTGGACAAAAGGAACTATGTCAATGAAAATCAAGAAAAACAGACACAAATATATGAGCCAAACCATAGCATCAACACATGCATTCACTTCAAAAAATCATAAGTCAATGAAAACAATTAAGAAATGAATGAGACCAAAACAGGGATGTCCTACAATGTGTCTACAACCATCATACCAAATTTCATGTTCATCTAAAACCATATGAGCATTTCACACAAGATATTCAAACATGTATCACATGAACTTGCATAATTGACCAACAGAGATGAAAAATATCAATCAAATTGAAAATGCCACATAAAAATCCAGAAAAATTCACATAGCATCTCAACATATCAATGATCATACATGCAAAATCTCAATCCATTCTAACAAGCATAGGCTAGGCAAATAAATTCATGAAGTTAACCTAGCTAGGTGTGACACAAATTGTCACACCTAAGTTCAAAAATTCACATCTCACACCACAGGCATCAAAAATTCACAAACTTTATATGTAAATCACCAGCAACATGTCTACAATCACCACAAAAAATTTCAGACATTTCTTTTAAGGCATGAGAATTTCACATCAAAAATGGCAAAATGTGCACAAATATACCACAAGTCAAACAACCCTAGGTCAAACCAATTTTTCACCAAGCACAATTTCTAAAATTATGTCCATAAAATTCTAGAGAGAAAATGGGAACTATAGAAAAAAACCTCATATTTTTCTGATCAACCAATATTTTTTTATGAATTTTTAATGTTTGTGTGATTTTTTAATAATTATTTGAATTATTATAATTAATTAAAGGATCCGATGGCAGTTTTGTAATTCCTCTAAGCCAGGCGCGGTAAACCTCCAATTTGAAAAATCAAATGAGAAAACGGATCAAACACTATTTTTTCCAGAAAATCTTTCTCTTCTACACGCGTTTGTCCAGAAACTCCAAGAACACAAGAACATCAAACCCTAACCAAAATCTACAAACTCATACTCGTTGGAACGGTCTAATCACGTGGAATACGAATATCATCATGATTTCGTCTAAATGTTTCTAAATCTCACGAATCGAACAACTTAGGGTTTCACATCCTAACTTTGAATCAACATAACTCGAGCTAGGTTTCACCATTCCTAAAACTAATCATATCATTGAACTCTACATGACACGTTCTACAAAACGCACATAAGCATTCATAAAATCGTGACATTCGAAAATTCACCTTACTTCGAAGGCAGTGCTGAATTCGGAGGTACTTGCGCGTTTAGTTCCAAAACAGATGCAGCAAGAGCTTCAAGATGTCGACTGGAATGCTCAGGTTCGGTTGAAGTGGCTTCTAGAAGAAGAAATCTTGATTCACCATTGATGGACCTTCCTTGAACAGTTGCGAATGGAGATGAATTTGAGCTTGCCTTGCCAAAACAGTTCAAGAAGAAGTTGAATGAAGATCAAACCAAAAAGAATTTCCGAGTTTGATGAAGAATTGGAAGAGATTTTGTGATTTTTGCTTTTTGTGTTCTTGAGGAATTTTGATGAATTTGGAGAATTTGATTGTGATTTTGGGGAATTGTGAAAATCTGTTAGAGTTTGTTATGATTAAGCTTAAGTACCTCCAATTAATCAAGCTCCTTAATCATCTTAATTAACATAATGCAATGTTTAGCAAAATGTCATTTTCCAAACTAAGGGCAAAATGGTAACTTCACATGCCAGCTCATTGACAGCTCATTGACAGCTCACACACTCTCAAAATGACATGTGTGAGCTGTTGCAACTTGTCTCATGTTGATTGGATACATATTTTGCAATTTCACTAGGTGATGGCACTTTGTTCATTTTTTTCAAGTTCATTTCAAAAGTCAATTCTCAAACCACAAGGCCTTGGCATGTTATGAGCATTCCAACAATTTTCAAATGTCATTTGTGAAGTGTTGCAAAAATCCCCATTCCAAAATTCTCATTATTTTTCAAGTTGGACAATTTTGCCCCTGGAC
The DNA here is from genome assembly GCF_024323335.1 of Lathyrus oleraceus. Taxonomy (NCBI): domain Eukaryota; kingdom Viridiplantae; phylum Streptophyta; class Magnoliopsida; order Fabales; family Fabaceae; genus Lathyrus; species Lathyrus oleraceus. Next base: position 208,182,600 of record NC_066581.1, read on the forward strand.
TTTTAACTGTACAGTTGAAACTTGACCTTTTGCATTGACCATTTTTGATGAAATCCAATTATGCATCATGAAAGTACATGTCAAATGGAGTTTGTGCATAAAAAGATCACTCAATTTGGACACTCCATGTGGAAGTTATGCCCCTCTGATTATGGGTCATTTTTGAAATTGACTGGACCATAACTTGCCAACCATACATGGGATTTTCAAGTTCTTGGACTTTTTGGAAAGGTGAGACCAAGATCTACAACTTTCATGTTGAACAAATTTTCATTTGGAGCTTCCTTGGACATGTAATTTTGAGGTCAAAAACTTTCCATTTTTGGAAACTTCCATTACAAGTCACTTTCTATTTTTGGCAATTTTTGTTTTGACTTTATTTTCTCCATTCTTGAGCTTTGACATGTCAAATAACACTTGTTCCAACATGAATGAAGTGTATCCAACTCATTTCCACCTCCAAATCCATTAAATCATGTACAGTTGACCACAGTTGACTTTTCAACTGATAGATGAATTTGGCAATGCATAGATCAAACTGAACCCCAATCTCCTGATGAAATGGACCAAGGATGAAACCTAGCCTCAATAAGCTTCATAAAACCATGGGATGATCCCCATCTCCACCATAGACCCCATCTCCTGATCATGCCCTGATTGGCCCAATGCAACTGATTAGGGTTGACCAGTGGTCAAAACCCTAATCTCAAGGAAAGTGCTTCAACACTCTGATGATATCAAACCATGATGATGATGAATCATTGTAATCAAGATGAAGACCAATATCCTTTGAGAATCACAAAACCCTAACTCATAGCCCAATCCTCAGATGGCTAATGATCAGTCAATAAAACCCTAGCTTGCACATGACCTCTTCATCTCCTGATCAAGACTTATGAGGATGACTTGCACAATGTAACCACATGATATGCAATATGCAATGCCTAATGACCTAAAAATGATATGTAATATGTTAATGCTAGTCCCAAGAGAGGAGGGCAAATTTTGAGGTGTTACACTACGTTGCCCTGATCCTCATACCAGATGAGGTACGTAGGCAGGAGATCGTACGAGATCTCTTCGGGCACCCTTTTTCTTTTTGTGTGTGTCTGCTTGACAGTTATTAGGCTTGAGTTCCCGACTCCCTATTAACTTGTTTGTGTGTTATCCTTCTTGTGTGTTAGGAGATGGATGTAAGCCCAGCGATTGGCATTCCGTATCCTATTGTTGTGTGCTTGGAGTCTGATATAAGTCCAGTGATTGGCATTTGGTTTCCAGTGTGGGTTTGTTTGGTTCGGAGTCTGATGTAAGTCTAGCGATTGGCATTCGGTTTCCATGTTTGCCTGTTTGTGTGTGTTTTGTTTCGGCGTGCGTGAGCCGAACTACGGTAGCTCTGATTCTCATTCCAGATGAGATACGTAGGCATAGGATACGATATCCTAGCGAGCCATTTCCCTCTTATCCCACCTGTGTTGTTTCCAGTGTGTGTGTGTGTGGTGTTTGTGGGCAACTTCTGTTTTAGCAACCTTTTTCTTTCCTTCTGAGCGTGGATCCCGTCGAGTACGACGGATGCGTAGGGGTGCTAATACCTTCCCTTCGCATAACCGACTCCCGATCCCATCTCTCTTTGGTCGCGAGACCATGTCTTTTCCAGGTTTACTTCGAGTGTTTCCTTTCCCTCTTTGGGATAAATAACGCACGGTGGCAACTCTGTCTGTTTTTGTTTTAGCCCGCCGGTTGTTTTTCGCGGATGCGACAGCTGGCGACTCTGCTGGGGACAAGAGAAGTTGACCTCTTGCTGGTCCATCTTCCCTAAGCGAGTCTCTCCTAGCGCTCTAGGATAGTTTAGGTTGCTTGTGTTGCTCTATTTATTGCATTTATGATTATTATGTTGTGTATATATTTGCATAAATATTTGCATGCATCATACTATCATTGTGTTGTCTTCTGTACAGGTGGTTTCTCTGATTTGGGGTGGGTGTTCTGAGTGGGGCTAAAACCCAGGCCCGAGTATACGCCTAGGATTAGTGTGGTCTCACGTTTCCTCACTTGCTTTATCAGCATGATGTTGCGACGTGACATACCACAAGCCGGACGAGGTTCTTCTGAGAGTGCTCTTCCTTTGTGGGGTTCTCCACTTTGGTTGAGTTACCTCATCTGAGCTATTGGCTTCGGTGATCGATCTTTCCCGGATCTTTGGTTTAGATGATCTTAAGAGAGCTACAACGGCACACCCGAAAGGGCAAACCCGTTGAGTATCTTTGCCCGATTGTCGAAACCATTATCCACCTTAGGATAACCTGATTAGAATTTACCTGTGAGGGGAGGGTGATTCTTACAGATGCATGTTCTGATGGTGACTAATGGTTCCGTTGATCAGAGTCCTATTTATGAGTCGGATTTATGGACATTTATTTTCGAGACGTCGGAGTTCCGTCCGTGGTATTTATCAGTGGGGATCCGTTTATTTCAGGATTCCCTGGGCTGGTTCAGATGATTTTGTGGTTATCAGATCAGTGGATCTCAGGTGATGATGGTGATGTATCATTCCGTTCCGTTTAGTTCGGAACCCCAAGTCGGATTTGTAGTTACATATTCCTTCAGATGGTGGTGATCAGTTCAGAGGCTGTAACTCAGTGCAACCGAAGTTCAGATGATTGGGAGGATGGCACAATGCATTGCATTCATACATCAGCATCATTAACATTTTGCATTTACCTGCATCTAACTCATGTTTATCCATATGCAGGGACATTTTTGATTGAGATCCTGGTTGAGAGACTTCTTTGCTCAGACATGAGGACCGGTTTGAAAGACGATGTTGTCTACAGTCTCTTTGATCCAGAGATCAGTGTGTTGAGAGATATGATAGCATTGATTACACCTGACCATGTGGGGATGTTCCGTGAGGCATACGGCGGTATTCTAAAGTTGGTTTTCAGGCTCACAAACAGTGATAGGAGCGCCATCCATACTCTTCTCCAGTTTTATGACCCTGGTTTGAGATGTTTCGTCTTCCCGGATTACTTGTTGGGACCTTTGATGGAGGACTATGCTAGCATCCTGGGTATTCAGATCAGAGATCAGATTCCTTTCTATGCCACTAAGGGGGAGCCTGATATCGCTGAGATTTCTCATGCTCTTTATTTGAGCCCGGAGGTGACCAAGGGGGGTTTGAAGGAGAAGGGAAAGTTACCCGGTTTTCATCTGAGTTTCTTAGAGGCTAAAGCCAAGGAACATGCTGTTTTGGGTCATTGGAAGACGGTCTGTGCCTTGATTGCTGTGAGCATTTATGGGACCATCCTGTTTCCTAATCAAAAGAGCTTCATGGATATTAATGCCATCAGGCTGTTTGTGCAGATGTTGTGCTCAGCTGCTGTACAAGTGGTTTATGGGGTATTTGCCTTCCAGAGGTGCCTTTGTCGCTCTTGATCCTACTGTCAAGTGGTCGGTCAGGTTGATGGGTTTGCGGGCCAAGGACATAGCTTGAACTCACAATGGTGTGGCCGGACAAGATTTCATCTACAGTTGTGGGAGTTTTCCCAATGTGCCTCTCATAGGAGTTCAGGGTTGCATTAATTACAACCCGACGCTTCTTAGGAGACATATGGGGTTTGCTATGGAGGTTCCTCCTCTCGAGCGCGAGATTCAGGAGTCTTTCTATTTCCCGGCTGAGGGTAATCTGACACGGTTGAGGCAAGTGTCTGGGGCATGGCGAAATATTCAGAGGAAGGGCAAGGTTCCTTTTGGCAAGGTTAATAGCAGGTCTCTTCCTCCATTTGATGATTGGCTTAGGAAGAGGATTGAGCTCACACATCTACCATTTCCTGGAGGTGATCCTTGGTGTCCTATGATTGAGGGGCCGCGTTCTTCTGTCAGCATGGAAGAGTTCCTTGAGATGAAGAAAGCCAGAGATCAGCTGCAAGCAGAGAAGACTGAGTTGGAGATGAGTGTTGCTAGGATTCAGATGGCTAATCAGGAGATCAAAGCGAGGATGGAAGATCAGGATAAGAGACATGCCATTGAGGTGAAGCGCTTTGAGATAGACACTGCCTATTACCAGAAGGTCAGCCAAGCTTTGGAGTCGTCCACAAGGGAGCACGACATCACCAAGGAGAGGTTGGCTAGAGCTTCGAAGGTCATTGAAGATGAGAAGAGGAGACAAATCCTTGTGAGGGATCAGAGGGACGACAGAGTCAGAACCCTTATCGCCGAATGGAAGGCAAAGCTGAAGATTAAGGAAACAGAGAATGTGAAGATCATTGCTGAGAGAGATCATTATCTTGCAGAGAGAGATCATTATTTCAGACAGATGAAGATTCACCAGAAAGAGATAGGGAGATTGCAGCAGGAGAACACTGAGCTTAGGTTCGCGGTGAAGTTTACCAAGATGGTAGATGATGCAGAGCCTTCTGTGGGGCCTTCTTTAGTGTAGCCTCTTGTTATCATTTGTGTTGAATTACCGTCAGGCCTGTTGACGGAATTCACTTGTCTGTATTTTCTTTCTGATTCTGGAGAATTGTAATTTGACTTGTGTCAGCCTGATGTATGACTCTTGCACGTGCGGTGCACTTTTGATATGCAATGGTTATTTTCATTCAGTGATCGGTCTTCAAGCTTTATTTGCTTTCCTGTATGCACTCACATAGCACACACATGGTTGGTTGGGTGATATCTTTGCTAAAACATATATCTCTGATCTTTATGGCAAAATCAACAGATGTGATGTCAGAATATTGTCGCCGAATTATTATCTGTCTCGATGAAACCAGGATCGAAGGACAGAGTGTTCCTCATATGGATAGACATTGCATTCATGCATGAACCATAATAACTTGTCTTCTGTTTTGCAGGTGTCAGTTTCTAACATGTTTGATTGACACAGGAATGACGAATCTCCCCAACGCCGACCTTCTCGAATTAAAAGAGATGATAAGGGAGTTGTCCAATGTTGTACGAGGGCTCGCCAAGGGGCAGAAAGCGATCGCCGAGAAGGTGGAGAGGATTGAAAACTGGCTGAGAATGGGGGAAACCCAGGGAGATGCTCTGTCGTCTGGAGTAAAGAAGCCCTCTGGCGGTATTCAGCACAAGAAGGAGGTTGAGTCAAGTGATGGGCATGCCAAAAGGGGTAAAGATCGTTATCACCCGTATGCTGCTGCATTGATTATTCTTGCTGGTAATTCATCTGTACTACAGCAGCGGCAGTCACCTCCACAGAGAACACAGAAAGTTGGGTACCAAGTGAGAAGAAGGACGACAGATCGTCATTTTAATAAGCCGCCCGTGACTTATGCCTCTCTGTTTAAAAGGTTGATGGATCTCGGGTTGGTGCAGCCAAGGACATTGGTTCCAGGGAAACCGGATCAGAGACTTGCAAGTTATGATGAGAATGTCAGGTGCGAGTTCCATGCTGGTGCACCCGGACATCACATTGAGGGGTGTAAAGCTTTTAAGCATGTCGTTCAAGATTTGGTGGATTCTAAAGCCATCAATTTTGCACTGATGCCGGATGTTAATACTAACCCCATGCCGATGCATGGCCCTATGGGGGTGAATGTGATGTCCAAAGACAAGAGGAAAATGGATGAAACGAACGGGGATCAGTTAAAGATTCCAATGTCTGTGGTCCAGAAGCATCTGATGAAGAGTGGGGCTTTCCCTGGTGTTGATAACTGTTGTGCGGCTGTCGCCACAAATGGGCGTGCAATGATGAGGGAAACAATTCAAGGAATGATTGAAGGAGGAATGGACGATGTAAGATGTAAAGCACCCAGTCTGGCAGTTGAAACCGTCAAGGTGGAGAACGCCATTCTTGCTGAGAAAGAGAAGAAGCTGTCCATTTCTTCTTACAAACAAGCCCTAGAAGTGGTGAAGAATAGAGAGGCCCAAGGTTGGGGAAAAATCATAGACATTGTGGTGAAGGCGGATATGTTTGGGGTTGGCTATCAGCCAGATCAAGACTTGTTTGGGCAAAACAGAGGATGTCGCCCACCGTTCACATTCGTCAGTGCTGGAATGTTGGATCCAGGTCACGCCTGTACAGTAGGTGGAGAGATTGACAGTGACTGTGAACTGGACTCGTGGATAAAAGCGTGCGTACCAGGGAACTGGAAGGCCTTAAAGATCATCACTGTCACTCATCCGGAAGAGTAATATTTTCTGTTTTCAATTCTGTTTGCATGAAAACCGTACGTTTTTCCCAAAACGTAATGGTCCATTGTAAGGGCCATCTCATATGTTTCATTGTGCAACGTTTTGCATCATTAATAAATGGATGTTTTTCACATTAAAAGCGGTGTTCCTTGTTTTTCATTTATTTTTGCAGTTTTAAAAAAAACACAAATAAAAATGGCAATGTTTGTTTTCATTTTCTTTCCTGGTGCTTTGTCTCGTTCCGACTTCGAAAAATAATTCTCCGGATCTCATTGATAACAATTTGGTTACACCTCATATGAATTCGACAGTCCGATCTATCATGCCGAAGAAGAAGGCGAAGAAGATTGTGATCTGCTAGAATTAGCCAGGTTGTTGAAACAAGAGGAGAAGGTGATTCAGCCGCACGTGAAGCGAGTTGAGATCGTTAATCCAGGCACCGAGAAGGTCAGGAAGGAAGTAAAAATTAGGGTCGTTTCAGAGGCGAGTCGAGAGCAGAATGGTAGCCCTGTTGAAAGAGCATGTGGATACCTTCGCCTGGTCGTGTCAGGATACGCCAGGGTCGGATACCGATGTCGTTGTGCACAAGCTACCATGGAGAGAAGACTGTCCTCTAGAGAAGCAGAACGTCGGTGCCACGTATCAGAGTGACTTTGTTTCATGATATGATTCATCATGAAATTGAATGCTATGTTGATGACATGATAGCAAAGTCCCAAGCAGAAGAGGGGCATCTGGCAGACCGGGGCAAGTCATTCGACCGGTTGAGATAATTCAGACTGAGGTTGAATTCGAATAAGTGCACTATCAGAGTGCGGTCCGGTTAGTTGCTGGGGCTTATTGTAAGCAGAAAAGAGGAATCAAGGATGATCCTGCTAAAAAAAAAAAGAAAAAAAAAACAGAAAGAAAAACAAGAAGTGCCTGAACCGAGAACAGAAAAAGAGGTTCGTGGTCTATTAGGTAGATTGAACTACATGTCATGGTTCACATCTCATCTAACAGCCACGTGTGAACCTATACTCAAGCTGTTGGAAAAAAAAAGATCAAACGGTCAGGTGAAATAATGATTGCCAAGGGGCATTGAGAAATAAAAGAATGAGTTGCATGAGCCTCTGATTCTGACGTCTCCCTGTGGAGGGACGACCATCAATTCTGTACTTGACGGCCTTCGAGGGGTCTACGAGGTGTATTGGGTCAGCATGATGAGTCTTGTCAAAAAGAGCATGCAATTTACCTTAGCAAAAAGTTTACCGACCGTGAAACAATACATTCACTGCTCGAGAAAACTTGATGTACTTTGGCATAGGCTGCTCGCCGACTGAGACAGTGTATGCTGGTTCATACCACTTTGTGGATTTTCAAGATGGATCTGATCAAGTACATATCTGGGAAGTCAGCATTGACCAGACGGGTTGCGAGATGGCAAGTGATTCTGACCGAATGTGATATACAGTATACCTCTCAGAAGGCGATGAAGGGGAGTGTATTGTCTGGTTACCTCGCCTAACAACCTGTGGAGGATTATCAACCGATGATGTTTGAGTTCCCTGATGAGGACATCTCGAGGTGCTCAAATCGAAAGATTGTGAGGAACCGATCCCGGAGGAGGGGCCTGACCTTGAATCCGAACGGATTCTGATGTCTGATGGGGTTAATGTGAAGGAGTTAGTGCTGCTTTGGTTACGCAAAAGGGATCCCACGTTCTTTTTGTTGCCCGGATGACATTTGGAGGCACCAGCAATGGTAGCTGAGTACGAAGCTTATATACTGGGTATCGAACCCCGGTGCGTAGATCTACTGGGGCAACACCTTTCTCGTTGGTATATGGGATGGAAGTCGTGCTACCGGTTGAGGTTCAAATTCCCTCTTTGAGAGTCCTGATGGACGTGAAATTGCAAAAGGTGGAATGGGTAAGGACCCGGTACGAGGAGTTAAGCCTAATTGAGGAAAAGAGGCTGGCAGCCATCTGTCATGGGCAGTTGTACCAGCAGAGAATGAAGCGCGCTTTTGACCGAAAGGTGCGACCTCGTGTATATCATGTGGGAGATCTGGTGCTGAAAAGGATCCTTCCTCCTCGAAACGATCGTAGGGGCAAGTGGACACCCAATTATGAAGGTCCATTCGTGGTCAAGAAGGTTTTCTCTGGCGGAGCCTTGTTGCTGACGACCATGGATGGTGAGGATTTTCCATCCCCTGTGAATGCAGACGCAGTTAAAAAATACTTCGTATAAAGAGACCCGCTGGACGAAAAGAATAAAATAGTCCAGGCAAAAATGGGCATCCCGGCGAACAAAAAAAAAATGAAAAAGGTTCGGGCAAAAATTAGGGATAAAAAAGAAAAAACTGTACACCCGGCAAGTCGAAAACCTGAAAAGGCGACTTGGGCAAAAAAGGGTATCCCGGTGGACTGAAAACCCGAAAGGGCGGTCCAGGCAAAAGAGGGATTGAAACGAACAACTGCGTCTGGCATGATCGTTTGTACTTTGGTTAAGGCACATGGATAATACCCGGTAGGGATCAATCGGAAGCGTCTTGTTCAGAAGGCAGAAAGCACGGAGAGTCTGAGGACATATGGGGTGTAACTGAGTTGAAACTCGATGAGATCACGGTTTCACATTGCCAGTAGGATAGATTTTCCTATTGTGCGCAATTACCTCTTTTCAAGAATTGCTTCCTTTGTATTGCTCAGTTTTGAGCCACATTTCAGTCAATAAAATGCATATTCAGTCAAATAAATTCTGTTTTTGTTTTTCATTACCGCTTTGATTGCAAAAACATCCAGTTATTTTTGATAAAGAATCTTTGCATTTTTAGACATACAGGTCCCTTCCAATGCATGCTTATAAGATTGAAAATTTGAAATCTTATTCGGTAGGTTGAGTGACCCAAGTGTTGAAATCTTGACACGCCTGGGGCACGTTTTTATCTAACGATCTCTTTTGCAGGTGCTGTTAGATATTTTCACTCACTTGCAGATTGTGATGTGGAAGCTTTTGGTAAAAGAATCCCCGCAGAGTCCAATCAGGGACGAATGAATTGAAGAATGGTGAAAAGACGACGAGAGACGTACGACGATCCTGGATATTAATCAAGAAGACTCTTCAAAGTCTGAAGATTGGAAAGTCTGTATGAATCCCAGGAGTTCGATCGCCGTGGAGTACGGAGACGTCAGGAATACAAGGTGATGAATCATAAAAGTCCAGACGAGTCTGGGAGTTCTCAAAATTGGAAAATTGACATTGGATTTGGAGGGTGAATACCCTGGTTCGACGAGTCGACGGGTGTTCGGTGCCAGTCAGAGACCGTTGTTTCCCCACTGAGTGCGTTGGTGGTTCTTTCCTCGGCGAAGTCCCCAAGCAGATCGGTTTCAGTAGAGGTTTTCCCCAGCAAGGGTGGCCTATTTCCCGGCAGCAGTGTTATTCCCCAGCAGGGTGGAGATCGGAGTGTTGGCGAGTTCCTCAGCAGAGTGCCTCGAGCTCCCCAGAAGAGTCCCTTGAAGGGGATACCTTTTATGCATTCATCATGTAGATAAGCATAGCATATTGCATAATAAATCGCGTAGCATTTCCATGATTATGGAGCATTACGCTGAAAAAAATCATGCATCATCATTGCAAGCATACGCTAGTCTCGAGCCGTGGTTACCGTTTGAGATTTGGTTTCGCCAGTGGGTGAAGATGCTACTCAAGTCGTGGTTACCGTTTGAGGAGTGGTTTCGCTAGTTGGAAAATCAGCAGTATTGTAAGCATCAGTTACTCGAGCCGTGGTTACCGCTTGAGATTTGGTTTCGCCGGATGGTGAAGATGTTACTCTGAGGAGTTTAGCATCATGACGTCAAATCAATAGTGTTCCCCAGTAGTACGATACTGGAGGAAACTTTTCCGTCGGACAGAGATGGAAATGAAGATCGCGATCAGCGCGACTCGAGCCGTGGTTACCGCTTGAGATTTGGTTTCGCCGGATGGTGAAGATGTTACTCTGAGGAGTTTAGCATCATGACGTCAGATCAGCAGTGTTCCCCAGTAGTACGATACTGGAGGAAACTTTTCCGTCGGACAGAGATGGAAATGAAGATCGCGATCAGCGCGACTCGAGCTGTGGTTACCGCTTGAGATTTGGTTTCGCCGGATGGTGAAGATGTTACTCTGAGGAGTTTAGCATCATGACGTCAAATCAACAGTGTTCCCCAGTAGTACGATACTGGAGGAAACTTTTCCGTCGGGCGGAGATGGAAATAAAATCAAAGGACGTTACGCGATCAGCGCGAAAAGGGGTTCAAGAAAAGAAAAAGGATTATTAATCATAAAGTTCCGTGGTTCAAGAAAAGCAAAAAAAAAAGAAGATGATAATAATCCCCAACGGATGTGGTGTTCAGGCCATGGTTATCCCTGTGTTACCATTTATTTTGGTATCCGGGTCGACATTCAGTTTCGGTGTTCAGGCCGACTTTCTCCGTACCCGACGGGTTCTTCTTTAGAGATTGCGTCTTCGCCGATTCTGACAAGCGTTGTTAATTATTTCCCATCAAAGTGCAAATTGTTCGTCTGTTCTTGGTATTCAATCACTCTTCACCCTGATCATCTGAAAGCCGAGGCTATTCATATCGACAGGTTCACAGTGGATTGAATAGGGGCAGCTGTAACACCTCAAAATTTGCCCTCCTCTCTTGGGACTAGCTTAGCATATTGCATTTCATCTTGTAGGACATTAGTCATTGCATCTTGGCATATCATGTGGCAACATTGAGCAAGTCATCCTCCTAAGTCTTGTTCAGAAGATAAGGAGGTGAAAAGATTCATGCCTGAGGGTCTCATGAATTGATCACTAATCATCTGAGGGTTGGTGCTTCAATTAGGGTTTCTGGGTTCTTCAAGGAGGGTGGACATCATCTTGGTTGAAATGGTACATCATCATCATCATGGTCTTGTCATCATCAAGAGGTTCATTGTGCTTGATCATTTTTCTTGGGATTAGGGTTTTGACCTCTGGTCAACCCTAATCAGTTGAATTGTGCCTATCAGGGTTTGGCAAGGAGAAGAGGTTTTCATGGAGATGGGGATCATCATATGGTTTTAATGAGCTTGTATAAGCTAGGGTTTCATTGTGGAGCCATTTCATCAGGAGATTGAGGCTCAAGTTCATCTGTGCATGACCAAGTCATCTATCAATTGAAAAAGTCAACCAAAAGTCAACTGTTGAATTTGGAGGTGGGAGATGGTTAGAAATACTTCATTCATGTCCAAACAAGTTTCATTTGACATTTCAAACATCAACATTAAAGAAAATAAAGTCAGGACAAAACTTTCCAAAAATAGAAAGTGACTTGTAATTCAAAATTGCCAAAAATGGAAGAGTTTTCTCCTCAAGATTGCATCATCAAAAATGCTTCAAATGAAATTTTGTCCAACATGAAAGTTGAATATCTTGTTCTCCCATTTCCAAAAAGTCCAAGAATATGAATTTCTCATGTATGGTTGGCAAGATATGGATCAGTCATGGTCAAGCAAATTTGAACTTCACAAGTGCATAACTTTTGAACCAAAAGGCCAAATGGAGTGGTTCTTTTTGCAACATTCTTGTTTTGACATGTACTATCCAAATTATACATCATAAGCCATGCATTTTGATCATAAAAATATTTGAATTTCCATTTGAATTTTGGAGGGAAATGGTAATTTGAAAAATATGCTTTGTTTTCACTTTCCACCAATTACATTTGCCTCCTAATATCATTTCATGTGGATTTCAAGCCAAAATGTGCACTGTTTCATTGGCATGCATTACATGAGGGTGCATTTGCAAATTGGCCATAACACTTCAACTTCACTAATCCATTTGCTTTTGGCTTAATTGTGATTACCAACATCATTAGCACAGCATATAAAAACATAAGCATAACTGTTTTTGGGATTAACATAACAGAATTCTCAGATCTAGATCTAGTTCCAAATCTCTTCAATTTTCTCTCTCACTTTTTCTTCAAATTTCTCCACATACATTGCTATTTCCTTGATCAAATCATCACCTAGAAGCATAATTGAGCCTATTGGAAGCAAGATTCAAAGGAATTCTTCAAGATTCGAGGACTGTTGAAGTTTTGCTCATCAATGGCAAGTGGAGATTTAAGCTAGACCGTGCCAGTTTAACACTCAAACTTTCCTCCAAATCATCATTCAAGAGCTGAAGAACATCTGTTTCTACATTCCAAGGCCTGAAAGCATCGAATCCAGTTCTGCACTTCAATTAAGGTTGGAATTCGATTCTCATGATTCTTGAAATTGATGTATGCATGTTATAGATCTTTCATTGGTGATTATGCTGCACTTTGTTTCATTAAATTCCATGGAGAAATGAGATAGTTATGTTGATTATAAGATTGATGGATAAATGTTCTCTTGCTCGATTCATGCGTGATATTTAGAATTAGGTAAAATTGAACTTAGATTCGTGTTGCTTGTTAGAAGATCTATCCAATGATATAGGTTTTATGAATTTCTGAGCAAAAGTGTTCTTGAGATGATGAACACGTATGAATGCATGAAGAACTTAGGGTTTATTTCCCAGAAACGTGTTTGATCGTGTTCAGCGCGTTTTGCATGTGATTCTTTATTTCTGGCCATGCATTGGTGGTACCGAGTCCTGCGTGTCAAAGCGATTGGTCCAGGGCGCTTCACAGTGCCACCTCACATTAATGAAACGGCACGTTTCATATGTGAAGCGCCTCATTTCAAAACGCAGCCAGTTCGATCCCTGGCTCTGGACAAGTTTCAATTATGCCTTGCATTTTTCTTCACATGTTATTCCATGCTATTCATGTACATTCATCCATGTTTTTTTAATTTTTCATCCACTTCTAAAAACCATAACTCAATGAATAATTGTCCAAATAATGTGTGGTTTTTTTCATTGTTTTCCTCATCATGTCTAGTATTTTATGAGATTTTTTCCAGAAATTGTGCACGCATGAATTTTGTTTTGGCTTAGGGATTGTGTATGTGTGTGCTTTCTTGACCTACCTTGCCATTTGCTTCATGAAATGATGGATTTTAATCCAATGATTGTGAAATTTTGCATGCTTAAAATAGACATCTTAATGGTCATTTTGGTATAGAGTTTGCATTTTTCTCATTTCTGGTTATTGAGATATGATCTGTTTAATGTGGGTGTGACAATGTGTGTCACACCATTGCTTGCTATACTTGTGGATTTTCATTACCATGCCAAATAAATGCCAATTGATATGATTTTTTGCATGATGCTGCATATGGATGTTAGGATTGCTTGTGAATTTTTATGGAATTTTTGGATTCAATTTGGATTTGTTTGAGATTTTTCCTTCTGGCTTGTCATTTGTGGACTTTTGATGAGTCATGAACTTAGATGATTTGTGAAATGCTTGATGTTTATCATATGAACTTGAAATTTTGTACATTGATTCTAGATACATTAAAGTTTATTGTGGTTTTGGTTTGAGACATTTATCATGTTGGGATTCTGTTTTAGGCTTGTGTTAAGTTGATGTATGAAATTGTGCCTCAATTGAGCTTGTTTGTGCTTACCTTGCCTTAGGGAATTTGATTGCCATGCTTACACTTGTCCAAATGCTTTGATTTTTGGTGTGTTGATCATGTGATGTGTGCTGTTTAGCCATGATTTTTCTTGGGATTTATTGAATTATGTTTGAGTTGATGTGGATTGGTTCATTCCGTTTGCTTCAATGAGCTTTCAACTTGCATGCTTTGCCTTATTTGCTTTGTGAAATGAAATTGGTTGATGCTATTGATATGAGACCACTTGGATATTGTTCTTAATTGATTAAGCTTGATTCATGTCAATTTTCATGTTCTGTTTTGAATTATTTCTCCCTCTTTGACCCTAGGCCTTGTCCTAGTGGTTTGCTTCTCATGTTTAAGTTTTGTTTTCAGGACAAGAAGCATATGGCCTTGAGGAATTGGTTCACATTGGCTTGAGTTGTCTATTTGATTGATGTTGATTAACATTGATTTGTTTTGTAGGTTGCTTTAGCTCATTTGAGTTGAGCTTGTGCCTTGCATCTTGATGCATTGCTTTGCTTGTTTGACTGTGTACAGTTAACTGTTGACTATTGGATTGTCTGTTTGACTTTTTGAGCTGTGTACTGACTGAGTTAGATTGTTTTCAGGTACATTAGTTGCTATAGTTCTTTTGAACTTGCTTTTGCTGTTGCTTGGTTGCTTAACCAATTGAGGTATAACTCACTGACTTCATGTAGTCTGGAAGACCTGTCCTGTTACTTGGGCAGGCACCTGTCTGAAGCCCTCCTTAAGAGGCAATGCTTGTGTTTGTTTATCTTTGTGCCAAGCAAGAAAAGACCTTTGATAAGGCAATTGGCAGATACAAGAGATGTGCAATCCATCTCCTGCTATTCAGTTGAGTCATCCCTTTTCTCACACACCTTGTGTTGATGCATTGTGGATATTAACCCAAGATCTTTGTTGAGTCAGTCATAAGTGTAGAAGGGTTCCCACTTTCTGAACCCACACTTTCATCTGTTTAAAAGCTCTCCCAGGCCAGGGATAAGAGCTGTGAGGCACACCCCTCACTTCCCATTTCATCTGCTTCACCCTAACTCTCAATGTTAGGGTTAAGAGCTAACATCACCCGATTACAGTTGGCTTGTGTTTCACAGCCTAACCCTTGTGTGAGCCCACTTTGCTTGTATATATGCTAATTGTGTGTATGTTTGCTTTGTTTTGATTGTGCTTGTATGCTTTGCTTCGTGCTGTTTAAGATAGCTTGCTGCCTGTGCAAGTTAGATAGAAAACTCAACCTAGGACCATTGTGGATTGCATGATAGTTATTAGGCTCGAGTCAGTCTCCCTTCTAGTTTGTCATTTCCCAGTCTCTGGTTAGGAGAAAGTTTCTCCCCTGTTAAGGGGAACTACGTTGCCCTGATCCTCATACCAGATGAGGTACGTAGGCAGGAGATCGTACGAGATCTCTCCGGGCACCCTTTTTCTTTTTGTGTGTGTCTGCTTGACAGTTATTAGGCTCGAGTTCCCGACTCCCTATTAACTTGTTTGTGTGTTATCCTTCTTGTGTTTTAGGAGATGGATGTAAGCCCAGCGATTGGCATTCCGTATCCTATTGTTATGTGCTTGGAGTCCGATATAAGTCCAGCGATTGGCATTTGGTTTCCAGTGTGGGTTTGTTTGGTTCGGAGTCTGATGTAAGTCCAGCGATTGGCATTCGGTTTCCATGTTTGCCTGTTTGTGTGTGTTTTGTTTCGGCGTGCGTGAGCCGAACTACGGTAGCTCTGATTCTCATTCCAGATGAGATACGTAGGCATAGGATGCGATATCCTAGCGAGCCCTTTCCCTCTTATCCCACCTGTGTTGTTTCCAGTGTGTGTGTGTGTGGTGTTTGTGAGCAACTTCTGTTTTAGCAACCTTTTTCTTTCCTTCTGAGCGTGGATCCCGTCGAGTACGACGGATGCGTAGGGGTGCTAATACCTTCCCTTCGCATAACCGACTCCCGATCCCATCTCTCTTTGGTCGCGAGACCATGTCTTTTCCAGGTTTACTTCGAGCGTTTCCTTTCCCTCTTTGGGATAAATAACGCACGGTGGCGGCTCTGTCTGTTTTTGTTTTAGCCCGCCGGTTGTTTTTCGCGGATGCGACACATCGAAACGTATAAATCAATAGGTTTTATATAATACTTGAGTTTAGTACAAGAGAAATGCAAACAAAGACACAACTTTTCTATTGAAGTGGATCTAGTTTCTGCATCATTTAAAACCGTACTAAGATAATAAATGGCTCTTTCGACGCCATCTTCATTCTCTTGCGCCAACATGCTTCCTATGGTAGTGTCGGAAGCTGATATATACAGTCTCATAGGCTTCTTTCCACATGGTGGTGCCAAGATAGGAGGATTCGTCAGATAATGTTTGATCTTGTTGAATGCCTTTTGATGTTCGTCATTCCATTCGATCTTCCCTTGTTTCAGGCGTAGGAAGGGAGAGAAGGCTTGAGTTCGACCACTTAAGTTTGAGATGAATCTTCTTAGGAAGTTTATCTTTCCTAATAATGATTGCAAATATTTTTTGGTTGATGGTGCTTTGGTCTCCATAATAGCCTTCGTCTTATTCTGATTGATTTCTATCCCCTTTTTATGGACCACAAAGCCCAAAAAATCTCCAGCCTGCACAAAGAATGCACACTTAAGAGGATTCATTTTTAAGCCATGTTTTCTCATTCTTTCGAATGATTGGCTTAGATGGGTTAGATGATCTTCATCTGACGTAGATTTTATCACAATATCATCTATGTACACTTGCATAAATGTCTCTATATAATCATGGAATATAGAATTCATTGCTCGCTGGTATGTTGCCCCAGCGTTTTTTAGACCAAAGGGCATAACTATCCACTCATAAGTGCCTATTACCCCTGGACATCGAAAGGTTGTTTTAGAAACATCCTCTTCTGCAATGAAAATCTGGTTATAGCCAGAATATCCATCAAGCATGCTGAGATATTCATAGCCTGCAGCTGAGTCAACCAGCATCTCTGCCACATGCATTGGATACTCATCTTTAGGATTTGCTGCATTTAGATCACGAAAATCTATAACACTCACAAAGAGCCATTTTTCTTGATAACAGGAACTATATTTGCAATCCAATCGACATACCTTGTGGTCCTAATGAAATTGCATCGAATAAGTCTTTCGACCTCTTTTTTTATCTTTGAGAGGATCTCTGGGGCGAATCTCCTTGGAGTCTGCTTGATGGGCTTCTTGCCATCCTTGATAGGCAGCTTTAATTCGACCAAGTCCCTCTTCAAACCAGGCATCTCGTCGTAGTCCCAAGCAAAGCAATCTTTGTTTTCTCTTAGAAATTCAATTACTCTTACTTTCAACTTGGGGTCCAGTTTAGTGCTGATGTATGTAATTCTTTTTGTACTCCCATCTCCGAGATCAATTTCTTCAAGAGGATCTTGCGCTAACATCTTCGCACTTGACGTTACTGGATCTTTTTCGAATCCCATAGGCTCTTCATCGTAGATGGCATCTAACCTTTGTTCTGTTAGTTCCACAGGTACTTGTTCGTCAGGGGTTTTTAGTTTAGAGTACTCCCCAGGTCCTGTATTATAGATTTCACCATATGTGGCTTTGTCAGCCATGTTTGTTATTTCGGCTTCGAGAGCCGCTTGTCTTTTGTTCTCAGCCATGTAGGCTGAAATCTTTTCGAAGAAAGAAGACTCAGGCATAATACAGGTCTTCATCCCAGCCTGTTGGTCGTATTTCAGATGATTCCCCTTCTTCTGGGTATCCCATAATTTCCCTATCCCACTGAAAGCCATTGGGATGAAGAGTCAAGAAGTACAAAGCATTTTTATTTGGGGCGTAGCCTTCTTCAGCTGGGTGGCATGGTCCTATATGAGCCAAGTTTCTGTCGAAGTTCTTCTTGTCTACATGGTTTACTTCTGCCATGAAGTAACTTTGGTCAGCTTCGACATTTTCTACCACACCATCTTCTCTCCAGATGGATATCCTCTGATGCATGGTCGAAGGAACTGCCCCTATTCCATGTATCCATTCTCTTCCTAGTAGTAAGTTGTAATTTGCCTTCGCGGGTATTACCATGAACATTGTTGGTCTTGTGATTGATCCAACAGTCAGATCCACTTGTATGACACCCAAAGTCTGTCCTATCTTACCCTCATAATTTGACAATACCATGTTGTGCGGTTTGACATCAATGTCGAACATACCTATCTTCTTTAACATGAATTGGGGCATCAAATTGACTGCTGCTCCTCCGTCCACCAGAACTTTATTCACCCCCACCTGTCCAACTTTGGCCCTAATGTATAGGGGCTTGAGGTGACTCTGCATCCCTTGGTGAGGCCTTTCAAAAAGAGAGTTCCGCTCTTCGACAACGTCGCTGTTGAGAACATAGTAGCACACTGGTTTGTGCTTCGCCATCTCCACAACAGCTGCTTCCTCATTATCTTCAACCTCCGTCTCCTGGTTATATTTGTATGGCAGGACTGAGACTACGTAGCAATTCATATTAACAGAAGACACTCCGTCGGACTCGAAGTCGTCAGTGAGCATTTCCTCCTCTCTTACTTGTTCCTTCTGAACTTTCTGACTTTTGTTTTCATCTGGAAACAACTTCCTTCCTACCGGTGGTTTGGTCGAATTTGTGACATTTGGGGGAACCTTGACGCTGCTGGATTCTCCAGTCTCTTTTAGATTCATCTCTCTTTCAGCCTTCCTCAACCTCTGATGTCTTCTCCACTAGGATCTTGACATAGGATTCTTTCCTTTGTAGTTCTCTAGCCTAATAGCCTCTCTTTTGGATGCCTGGAACTGTTTTCTATAAGCCCAAGAGGTTCTTCCTTCATCCTCAAAACTTCTCCACTTTCCTTTCTTTGGTCCCGCCTGAGTCCATTTGTCCTCAGCGACTTCTGCTGGCAGTTTAAACATAATTCTTTTCGCCCTTGGGTGAGGGTTGTCTGGCCTCCTAGGTGCTCCCCTCTTGTCAAAGATATACATATTTGGGTTACCTCCATGTCCGTCCCAACCTTGGTTAGATGGGATTCTTTCGAACGCTTCATCTAATTCTCCGTTGTACACTGCCCCACACCTGGGACACATCAAGCATTCTGTTTCGTACCTGTAGCAACGCACAATGAAACCAAGAAGGCTTTCTCCTGGCGTGGGATACACCTTCTGTAGTTGGCTTTCCTTCCTCCAGTTTCTCTTAGTCTTTGTTCGTTGCCATCTTTCGTAATTCTCAGCCACCCTTCGACATATCCTGATGTTGCACCTTGGGCACAGCAACATGTCAGAATTTCTTTTGTGACATCTCCAAAGGTATTCACGTAGGCTTTCATTGGCTTTGGGATAGCCAAACTGCATCCCTTCTTGCTCCATCTTCAGACACTTCTCCACTTCCTCCATTTCTAGGGGGGGTTGTTTCAGATCCACCATGTTGACACCTAGATTGGCACCATCAGTGATTGAAATTTCCTCGAATTTCTTTCTTAGGCCCTCAGTGGCCTCAGTTGCTTTCCCCTTGAGACCTTCAGTGGCCCTTGGTTCGACGTTAGCAACCTGTTTACCTTTGACAGAGATTCCAAGGGAAACATCGTTATTTAGGCCATCAGTAGCCTGCTTTCCATCTAGCGCATATCCTTTAGTTCCTGTTGCCTTTACAGCCTCCACTTCCCCTACATCAATCATGTTGATTTCGACAGGATCAACATAGTTTGTATCAGCAATGTTGAGGGGATCAGCATCAACCTTCATCTGGTTCTTTCCTTTGTTAGCGAACTTGAGGCGGCCATCCCTAATTGCATTCTGAATAAGATCCCTGAAAAGAAAGCATTGTGAGGTTTTATGGCCTAAAAAATTATGATATTTACAGAAGCCTCTTTTCTTTCGTTGTTCTAACGGAGGAATTATGGTATTAGGAGGCACTATCATTTGGCCATCTTTTACTAATAAATCGAAGATCTCGTCACATTTGGTAACACCAAATGTGTAAGTCTTTTTAGGAAATCTATCATTCTTTTCAGTTTCGACAGGGTTCCTGCCATTCGAAGGTGTAAGTAATTTGCAGGCATAAGGTGGTGCTTCTTTTAATTCAACCAAACCTACTTCGAATTCCTCAAGACCATAAGGGTCTTCAGAGATTTCAGACTCCCCTTCTTCGAATTCGACATAAGCAACCCTCTCTTTCTTATAATTCTTATTTGCTCTGGCCTTTTCAGATTTTAAGTGTTCGACCTGTCGAACCCTATCTGCTAATTGAGCCATATCTCTTAGATGCTGGGTATCTAACTTTTTCCTGATGGAATAGTCTAAACCTCCAGCGGCCATTTCAACCAACTCGTGTTCAGGCACTATTGTAAAGCATCTAGATTTCAACAAACAGAACCTATTCAGATAATCATCTATAGGTTCGGTGAATTTTCTTTTGATACTGGCTAATTCCTTAAGACTTATCTTAGTTTGGCCCATGTAGAATTGTTCATGAAACAATCTTTCCAAATGAGGCCAAGCATCTATGGAATTTGGTGGCAGAGTCGTGAACCACGTGAAGGCGTTCTTTGTTAAAGAACTGGGGAAATATTTCATTCTTAGGTTCTCACTGTTCGCCAAATCCCCTGCCTCCGTCATGTATCTGGCTATGTGTTCTATAGTGGATTCACTAGTGTCCCCTGAGAATTTGGTGAACTTAGGGATTTTACAACCCCTTCGTAATTCTGTTTGTAGGACATATTCTGATAAAGGAGAGGAATAATTTGGTCGTCGAAGTCCTGTATTCAGACCATTCTAGGCCATGATTCTCTCTATCATACTAGTTAAGTCATTTTCCATCATGTTTTCCCGCCAGACCCTATGAATTACTTCGTCTGCATCCTGGTCTCTATTAACCATTATCACTCTCCTGGGTTGTTCTTCAGGGGCTTCCCGTCGAATTGGCTGTTATTCCAATCTTGCCCCCATGACCCTTTCGTCAGGCGCTTGCCTTGGTGGTCGAACCTGATCTATAGTTGGTTCTTCTCCCTAGATTATAACCTGGTTTGGCCTGTGTCGAACAGAAGACTGTGGGGCGCCTAGGAAATCTGCTATGTGTCCCATCTGCGTTGACAGTTGTTGGTATGTTTGGGCATTGTCAGTGTTAGTCCTATTCACATTCTGTATCAGGGGAGAAAAAATGGTATTCATTTCTCTGGCCAGAACTCCTACCATATCATGGTTACTAGCATCCATTTGTTGTCTAAAGGTTTCCTGGTTATTTGTTGTAAGGGTAGGTAATAGGGTGGGGACTCCTTGTGATTGGGTATTTCGACCT
The DNA here is from genome assembly GCF_024323335.1 of Lathyrus oleraceus. Classification (NCBI taxonomy): domain Eukaryota; kingdom Viridiplantae; phylum Streptophyta; class Magnoliopsida; order Fabales; family Fabaceae; genus Lathyrus; species Lathyrus oleraceus. The sequence goes on from NC_066581.1 coordinate 208,203,607, forward strand.
ACATGGTTCATGCCAGATCCAGAATTTTGAATTGGAGAAATAACTGTATTATGTGGTTGAGTATATATGGAAGAATTGTTTTGAAGTCCCGCAATGGCAGTAGATGACATTCCATATGGGTATTCTCTCAAAGGCCTAAAGTTCTCGAATCCTGGTGGCCTAGGGGTTGAAATTGCATGAGTGTCTGCTACGCCTGACATAATAGGAATTGTTGTCGAATTATGCAAGGCCATGGATCCAGATGTTGGTATGGCCTGTGCACTAGGGATCTCAGTGGATACATCAATCGAATTTTCTCCGATTGTGCTTGTTCCCTGGGGAGTGAATTGTTCCCCTTGACTGGTTGTATTAACCATTTCTTTTGCGTTTTTTCTGTTGGTTATAGGTTGCGAATTGTTGGCTATCCTACCACTTCTAAGGATCATACAACACTAATTTTTAAACCAAAAGAATAACAACAATTTTGTATTATAAAAGTAACGCAAACTATTGTAATTAACGATTCTTTTGACACTATCCCATTGGGCATGCCAATTTATTTACCAGTGATTCTTGATAAACAATCGTTAGTCTTCCAATATTATAGATTTTGGTAACTTACAGGATCGACTAGATTGATCCTAGGACATGTGTCTCAAGAATTATTATTACGGTGATTTGACTCATGGTTAAGTTTGTTTCTGGTTTATGAACGGCGAAAAGTGTTTTGACAACAAGTCTAAACGAAATTTATGACTTTATGAATAAAGAGTAAATGACGATAACTTTGTAGGAAAGTGTGTTTAAAGATAACGAAGGTACTTGGAAAAGGTAAAAATAAGTAACTTGAAGTAAATGTTTTATGTTTTGAGAAAGTACTGGAAATGAGAACTTGGCGAAATGTAAATGCAAAGGTAAAAATGATGATAAAATATTGAAAATAAGGGCAATTCGACAAAAGAAAAGACAGTGAATAATTTTAATTTAAATAACTTGCATGAAATAGGTAACATGAACGAAAGTATGGTGTTCTTCATACATACATTTTCAGCATAAAACTCTTTTCTCTCGCTCTGGTACTTTGAGTATTTTTGTGAATTTCTGTATATCTGTTTGAACACACTGAAATCTAAAACTAAGACCCCTATTTATAACAATTTGACCCTAACGGCCTCTACACAGATGATTGCAACGTTTGACATTTTCAAATGTTGCATGTCTCAGATGTTTCCACGTGTTGGCCTGACGAAACTGCTTCGTTTAAATTTCAAATCTTTCCCGCTTGAAGCTTCGACTCTGTCAAAACGCCTACGTCGAAGAGAGCTTTGTGGAAATCCAAAATCTTCTAAGTCTCAGGCTTCGACAATAAAGATTTGTTTACCCAAGAAAAGAATTCAACAAACAGCTTCGACACAGCCATTTTTTATTTATTCTCCAAAACGTAACACTTCCAAAGAACTTCAACTATTTGTCGAAATCTCCAGTTAACAGTGGGGAAAAAGAAATTTGTCTTGGTTATCTCAGGACAACGATTTTCTGGAAGTGGACCTAAGAATGCTAAAGGTTTGTCAGACAGGGAGAAAGGGATTAATACCTGGGAACGCCAGATTTTGGCTTTTTCTTCAGCAAAGGGATGTTCAGGAACATATTCCTTGCCATCAATGGTGAGTGGTTGTGTGAGCTTCGCAGTAGAGGGAAGTGTTTTGTTTTTGCTTGAGCTAGCCATGGAAGAAGATGAAGGTTTGGAGAAGAAAGGTTGTTTTCGTCTACTGAAGCAGAGGGCAGGTTGTTTTCGTTTACTGAAGCAAAGGGCGAAAAAAGGAAAGAAGAAGAAGAAACAAGGGTTTTATAAGAGTTAAACCCTAAGAAAAGGAAGAGTGAATGCTTGATTTTCCTTTTTGACACATGTATCCATGTTCCCACGTCTGCAGACACGTGGAGGCGAAGAGGCGGTCATGGTGGTAAACGTGTTTCCGTCATAAAGACGTGAAGTGATGGAGACGTGATTTTATGTGTCTCGAGGAAAAAAGGAGATGTTTGTCATGATTAGATGACGTCAGCAGCGTGAGATAAACAGGTGTACCACTAAGTAGAAGTGGAAGCGGTAAAGAACAAGTCGACATCTCAAAGATGTCATTATCTCACAAAAAGTCGACATTCAAAAATGGCATCTCTAGGGGGCCATTTTGTTACCACAAGAAATGGATAGGGCATGTTAAAGGCGTAATCAATGAAAGTGCCTTATGGATTTAAGGATTATACCCCACCAAGGGGAGGTTTGAAAGAAAGCTGAGCCCAAGATAAGCAAGAGCTGAGAAAACCACAAGTTCCTAGAAGATGCAACCGATAGAAGAATCGTGTTTGGTCGAAATCCATTTTGTCGACTGAACTAAAGAGTGTGACTTAAGAAATTCTTGGTTGTGTCAAACACATAGGAGATGGCGTCGACCTGAATACCTGAGTGGGAGAGGTTTTGAAATTCAAAACGACTAGCAGTTACAGGGAGAATAAGCCCCAGAATATGGAGCAGTTTGTAGATCGTGTGGCATAACGTCTGTTATTTTTTAGAAGTTTTGCTTGTAGGCAGTTTCTTTAGTTCATTATAAATAGGAGATACCACAGAGGACTCGGTTGTTGGTGTAAGCCCTAGAGGCCAATACTTTTGATACTTGTATCGAATTATTTATTAATAATAAAAGGCTTTTTCTTTATTATGTTTGTCTAATAAAGTCCCTAGAATAGATAGTCCGTTTAATGTATCAAGTGTGACTTAATCATGAGATCACATTAAACATAAGGACACTATTCTTAAAGTATCCATAGTCGAGCTTTATTGTGAAGTGGGATAACATTAAAGCATTAAGACTATTATGTATATAGACTGATGATCACATCTCATGGATCATGGATAAGGAGTTATCAAGTCTTAAACATAGGTATGAATATTAAGAGTAATATTTATACTGGATTGGCCCGTTATGAGAATACTATATAGAATGTTATGCAAAGTGTCATAAGTTATTCTCATGGTGATAATGGTGTATACCACCCTTCGACCTGAAACCACTATGGACCCTAGATGTAGAGTCGAGTGTCTTATTGCTGATCAAACATTGTCCATAACTGGATGACCATAAAGACAGTTGATAGGTACTCCGCGAAGCGTGCTAAGGGACATGAGTGACCTAGATGGAATTTGCCCATCCTGCGTAACATGATAAATGTCTATGGGTCCAATATTGAACTGGACAAGGATGACACGGTCTATGCCTTGTGTTCAATATAGACATAAGGGCAAAAGGGTAATTGTACATATAAGTATTATCATAAAAGGATTTGTCAGATCACATGACATTTTCGTGTCTTGGATAGTAGTGATGTGTTGCTAGATACCGCTCACTGTTTATTATGTTAAATATGTGATTTAATATAATTGTCAATGCCGCGAAAATCTACAAGGTCACACACAAAAGGATGGATTGATGAGAGATAGAGTAACTAAGGAATACCGTAATGTACGGTGCCCTTAAGTGAATTGTAGAACATCGTAAGGTACGATGTACTTAAGTAGAATACGAAATATGGTAAGGTACCACGCGCTTAAGTAATTTTGGCATATTATAAGATATGGGCCACATACACTTGAGTGGACTTTTTAGCTTGCAACCCACACAAGTGGTTCTATAAATAGAACCCTTGTGTAGAAGCATTTGTGCAGTTGCAATTTCGTTTCTCTCTCTCTCTCTCCCACTCAAAGCCTTCATTCATAGCAGCTAGCATTGAGATTAAAGGGATCCGTTCGTGTGGACTGAGTAGAGGCGTTGTCATCGTTCAACGTTCGTGATCGCTCCGTAGATCTGCATCAAAGGTTACAATCGCCACAAGAGGTAACAATTCTATCACTGATCATGCCCATTCATAAGGATCACTAAAGGAGAAATTTTAAATTCCGTTGCGTTTTGGATCGCCCTTCTCCTTCATCGGTGTGTTCACTTTGTACCAAAATCACTTGTAAAAAACTTCACATTCCCAGCGCGAGAAAGCAAGAGTTTTTAAGAGTACTATGTACGTGAATCACCACATTTATTTCAATGCAACTTCCTTATTTTTCAATTGTTCCCGTTGAACACTTTATTTTAATTTCATTTACGTTTGAGTTATCATTTTACGTTGTCGTATACGCTGTCGACACTGATTCTATACGATAATAGAATTCACAAAAAACGTGTTCGTCGTGTACGTCTTTTGAATGTTGTAGTGTTGTCAGTCACGAGTCACCCATAGGCTATAGCATCATCATCATTTCGTGTGGAAAAAACCTGTGCTTGTTCAATACTTTGTCAAAAGCCGTTTCTCACAAAGTTAATAGTCTGTCGAATTGAATAAGTCACCCTGTTACACTAGCACGTGTCTTAGGATCAACTGGTCGATCCTGCAAGTAACCCTTAGTTTTAAGGCTTAGGGAGGACCAGCGGTTATTTATCAATTTCCACAGTAAACACAATGTCAGTCCAATCAATGTTATGGACATGTCACAAAATATGGATGTTGAATACATGTTTCCACCTCAGTATAAGAAGGGTCCAGGTAGGCCTAGGAAATTGAGGTTTAGAGAGCATGATGAAACTAGGTCCAGGATGAGGAGGCCTGGTGTAGCTTATTGTCATATCCCAAAATTTGTCCTACTTTTTTCCACTTTTCATCTGACTCTTGGTCCATGGTTCATATGCATACTCATGGTCATTTAGATAATTCATTTACAATTGCATTTTTCCAAATGGTATCATTGATTTAAAGAGTTTTTTTCTTATTTAAGATACAAGGCACTGAATTATGGTTTGTAAGCTTGTGGACTTCATTATGATTCACCTTGAAATTGTGGATTATGGGCACAACAAGATTTTAGGTGATATTTGTTCTTGATTTAAGTCTTTGAGAAACCCTAATATTGGCCTAGACATCTTGGAGCATGTTGAATATATAGGGGCATTGGGATTTGGAGGTTACTCTCCAAGTTTGACTTTAGTCAAGGTCAACCATGGGAGGTTGACTTTCATTGACCATTTTCTTTATGGACTTTTTCACATTTTAGTTGTTTGGCTATTTGTTTTTGGATTCAAGACAAAGCATTGGAAAATCAAGTTTAAATTCAAGATTTAACATTTCAAAATTCAAATTTGGAGGGAAACCACTTTTCTTAAGAATCAAGTCACACATTTCCATTCAAAGGATCATTTTCATTACAAACCTTTAAAGTATATATTACAAAAGAGTCCAAAAGAAAATTCTACAAAAAAACACATTTGACCTAAAGTTGACTTTTGGTCAACTGTTGACTTTTGGTCAACTGTTGACTTTTGGTCAGCTATTGACTTTTTGGTTAAATAGGTGACCAAAGTCAAACTAATCCTAAACCCTAGGTTACTTTGGTCATTCTCCCCAAAATCTCTGATCTTTGTACCTCCAAGTCTTCAACGACTTCAAACTTCTTCATGCCTTGGTGTTATGCCTCCATGCCATGCCAACTTTATGTGACATGCCTTCATGCGCTATGCTAAACCAAGTCTCATCCTACCATAGTTACACTAGCCCTGTAGCAAACAAAACCAAAATTCAACACGACTACACCAACACACAATCAAACAAGCCATGGTGGACACAAACCAATGCACATTTAAACCTAATAGTTCATTTCCAATTCCCACTAACATGCTTACTACCATAACTAGCAGTTCAAGTACCTCTAACCATTTCATAACATCTAACATTTCTTTCAATTAACATCAAGCACCGATATCCTAACATTCAGCTCCAATTAACATATTAACATACCAACTGCTCAACTCATTAATCAACTTGAACTAACAACTAACATTGCTAACTAATACTAACCTCATAGCTAATGTTATTAAATTGGTTCTAACAATTCCTATTAGCATTCAATTAACATAACATCTGGCTAATTTCTTTAACGCATAGCTATTCCAAATCCATAATTCATATTAGCTAACGTTTAACATTAACCAAGGTAATAATTCAGCTTAACATTCTATCCCTGCCCAAACTTCCAAAACATTCCAACATAATTAACCTTTTTCTAACTGATTAAATTGCACTAGTTCAAGCATGCCTTGATAATTAAATTAGCATAACTATTAACTATCACAATTTCTATCTACCCTAACTCATCCACTAATAGTTAAAATCACTAATAGTCTAGTTAGAATCCTAATAAGCTAAACTAATTTTTACTATATGTTTGAAACTCACGTTCCATAACCACCTTCAAGGCACTGAATTCTTCTAATTCATAATAATTCCTACTAACAACAATAATAGTTCAACTAACTTCCTAGTGTCAATTCACTTAGCTTAATCCACTAACAAGTTAACATAGCCTAACGTACTAACTCAATCACAACTGATTCACTAACCTATTCACTGAAACTTCCTCTTAACAGTTAACACATCAAATTTCAACATAAATTAACAAATCCCTCTTGATATCACTTCTAACACTACTAACTTCTTCTAATTTACAACACTTCATTTTAAAAATTACATCAATTAAGTATAAGTAACTAGTTCCTAACTGATTTCATTTTCCATATAATAACTCATTCAAGCTTTAAACTAATTCGCTAACTGTCAAAACCTACTAACTGTTAACAAACGGTGTTTAGTCCATCTAACCAATTTCTTCATGAAACTAACTAAACCTAACCTCTGCCCTAATATTTAATAAACTTTGCCCTTATTTCCCTAATTCAGTTACACTCCAATCTCTATATAATATCATTCACCTTCAATCAGCTTCAACCATTCTCACTCTGCAAAAATCACATTGAATTCACCCTAATTTTGTCTGCAATTTCTCAATTCAATCTTCACTCCCTCACCACACTCAAAGCTCCAACTCCTTCATTATTGAGAAAGATTCACCTTAAAGCTTGCTACAATAAGAGCATAAGCCTCACCTCACTACTCTCTACACTCTCCACTATACTCTAATAAATAACACAAAGATTTTAATTCCTACAGACTATCGTAGACGACGAAGAAGAAGAAAGTGTAATTGCAAAGAGTTGAGTGGCTTACATGGATCATATTATCTTGTATTTTCATCTTCATCTTCAATTTCAAGCGCTCTAACATCCAAGCATACACCTTGTAGGTAGGTCCTTCGAATCTTCACTTCTTTGCTCCAATTTTGTTACCACAATGTAGTGCTTGAATAGGCGAACCAAAGCCCTAAGGTTTGAGTTCAGATTAGTGTTTTATGGTGATTTAATTTATGTTTGAATGTCTTAGGGTTCTTGGTTCTTCTTTGGTATTTTTGACGTTTGAGTAAGTTTCAAAAGAGATTGATGCAAGAATTAGAAAGAGGAAAGTGAGAGGTTTCAAGTGTTAGCGATTTATAGTCATTCTAGGTTGCTCCGCCGCCTCCGACGCGGTGGACAATTTCCGGTGAAGAGAGTAGATTGAGAAGGAGAGAACTCTAGTTGTGTAGAGTGAAACGTTAATAAGGGAGTCTGAAGCTCCACTATTTCTTTTCCCTTCACACTTGGGCCTCCGTTACTGAGCCTATGGGGCTTTGCTTCCATACACCCAAGTTGATAATACACGCCCCATTCTGAATGCAAATAGCAACAACAACGCCTTGAGCCTTCAATTCTAGGCCTAACACCTTTCTCTTAATCAAACCCCTTGGCTCAATACACCCCCTGCAGAGTTGATTTAAACTATTGATTAATTATTGTTTTTTCCTCTTTATCTTTTAATTCTTTTGCCACATATTTTTCATATATATTTAATACATGGAAAAATACACAAAATACCTTTTTTAGTGACTTAGGCTAGATTTTAATTAGGAGTAGTTATTTTAACTAGAATTAGTTTTTTTTATAGAATTTATCTTTAAAATTCAATTAATTACACATTAAAGATTATGGTTTATTCTAATTTTTGATGACTTCACATTTTAATTAAATACATGTGCTTAATGGTTGATTCTTAGTGTGTTCATCTCATCTGATTAGTTGATCAAATTCAACTTTGATCAATTAAGTACTTGTTGTGATTAGTCTTGGCTTTTCATGAATTTTCATAAACATTTACATGATTTCCCTTAGGACTCACATTCAATTGAGTGATCATAAGTCCCTTAATCACTTGATTGAATTGGGACCTTTCCACTTGCATGTACCTTCAAGTCAAACTCAAGTCAAACTTCACATTCAAGACTCTAAAGGCAGAAGGATATCAAGACCTTGATCATGCTGAGCTTCATCCATTCAAGCACATTGCCTCATCTTTTTTAAAATAAACAAAAAGACTTTTCTCTTTCAAACACCTGTTAGTTATGATGCGAATTTTGCGGCACGAGCCTGAAGCAATGTAGAATGAATAAGAAAGAGTACGCCTATCCTTATTTTGAATATCTTTGGATAAAAGACACTTGACCCAGTTGTTCAAATTATTCACCTCCATTCATAAACTTTAGTGTAATTCAAATCAAACAATTTTCAAACTTTCTTCCTCACACACCAACACTTCAACAATCAACATCAAATATACCTTTATCTTTAGACCAAACACTATTCTCTTTGGACACATGTATACTCCTGAGGTTAATCACCTCATTTTGGTTATTCACCTCATATATGGGTTGATCACATTGTCATGGTTAAACACCCATCTTTGAACCATACCCCTCTCTTTAGGTTAATCACCTTTTCATGGTTAAAACATTTTCATTCATTGCCATGTGAGTTTCGTGCTCAGAAAACCTTCATACATTTCCCTGTGAACTCCATGCTCAGGAAACCTTCATGCATTGCTCTATGAGCTATGTGGTCAGGCAAACCTTTTTCATCCATTTCCCTGTGAGCTCCATGCTCAGGAAAACCTTTTCATGCATTGCCATGTGAGCTTTGTGCTCAGATAAACCTTTTCATGCATTGCCTTATAAGCTCTGCGCTTAGGTAATTCATGTGTTCTATGTGAGTTTTGTGCTCAGGGAAAACATTCATGCCCTGTAAGCTCCGTGCTTAGGCAACTTATGCATTTCCCTGTGAGCTTCATGCTCAGACAAATAATTCATGCCATATAAGCTCTGTGCCTAGGCAAACCCAATTTTTGTAGGTCTTCATTCCCTAGATCTAGGCAAAACCCTACAACTCTGCATTGGCTGATCACCATCTATTGGTTAAACGCCATACTTTTTGGTTCAAGTACACAACTTTATGGGTTCAAACAACACATTCTTGGTCTGGACAATACTCTCACAACACCCAACCAACATTTTCCTTATTTCACAACTCTTTTTCAATTCAAGCAACTTTTTTCTCTTTTTCAATTCAATCAACCTTTTTTTTCTTTCAAACTCTTTTCAAACAAACAACTCTTATTTTCATAAAAGAAATGTTATAATATATTCCTTAGGAGTCAGACTAAAAGCTTAGAGCACCTGAACAAGGGTCAGAATTAGCTAACGTCAAAGCACTTCTAGGATACAATTATAACGATTCGATAAAAATAACCAACAAATTCATAGTTTTCTACCACGAACTACAAAGCTCTAATTTTTTCATTGCACTGTGAGAATATGTAGGCACGAGGGTTTGAATCCTTGGAGTGCACATTAATTAATTACTTATTTTTTTCCTTAATTAAAATAAATCGTAAGTAACCTTTAGATAATAACACCCATTCACATAAAGAACAATCAAAATTGTTCCCGTTGAGTTTAATATATGTGAGGGGTGCTAATACATTCCCCTTGCATAACCGACTTCCTTACCCTTTTCTCTTCTCATTGGGTTTTATCGATATTTTAATAAAGTTCGGTGGCGACTTTGTTGTATCTTCAAGCATGCGATATACTTGGGTATTTTTCGCGATGCGACACTTATAGATACACAAAGTGTGACAAATTTGGCTACAATTCAAGGAAACGTCAGAGCAAAGAACAGAATCCTAATGCATTAAAGATAAAGGTAACAAATCATTCTTCTTAAGTATTTCTTATTTACAAAATGTTGATGTTTGAAAAAAAATGTTTGCAATCTCATTGTGTGCAGAAGAAAATACCAAGGACTAATGCCTCTTCAACTGCTGCTGAAATTGAAGGGGTGTCTAAGACAAATGTTGTTGAAAGTGTGCATGAAATAAATTACCCATATTTAGATGCACTTCTTTAAGAGATGATGACAGCTTTTGAAGACCAACCATCCCAAGATTGACAATCTCAAGTGTGCAAACCCACACTTGATGCTGCACAAACTGAGCAGACACAAGAAGAAGCTGAGAAAGTTGTTCCCTAAGTAGTTGACAAATTAGTTGAAAAAACAGTTGAGAAGAAGAAAAATGTTTCCAAAGTAGTTGAGAAGAAGAAAAAAGTTGATAAAAATAATACACAGGCGCCCAAGAGGAGTAGTGATAGGTTGAAATCTGTTTGGAGATCTAAAAACAATGTTGGGTCTGGTTCTACTTCAGCTGCAACATTGGTAGTTTATGAGGATCCTTGTATGAAGGAAATGAGGTCATGGGATTACATTTCAAGGAAATGAATCAGTAATGCTTATTATTCTAAAAGAAATGGAAAATATCTATAAACCCCAAAGGGAAGAGAAAAAGGGTAAGGAAATCGGTTATGCAAAGGGAATGTATTAGCATCCCTCGCATATGTTGTACTCAATGGAAACCATTTTGATTGTTCTTTGTGCATATGGGTGTTATTATCTAAAGGTTACTTGTGATTGATTTTAATTAATGGAAAAAATAAGTTTTTAATTAATGTGATCGCCAAGATTTCGAAACCTTATGCGTACGTATTCTCATGATGCAATGAGAAAATCAGAGCTTTGTAGTTTGTGGGTAGAAAATGAGTATTTGTTGGCTAATTTTAAGGGACAATGTTATAATCGTATCCTAGAAGTGTTTTGATATTAGCTGTTTGATCCTGGTTTAGATACTCTAAGTTGTTAGTCTAACTGCTAAGAAATGGATTATAATAAGTTCTTTTATGAAAAAATTGTTGTTTGGACAAAGAATTATAAAGGCGGTGTCTGAACCAAGGACAAAGAATTTAAAAGGTGGTGTCTAAACCGAGGACAAAATTGTAAAAGTGTTGTCTTAACCAAAGACGTAACTTGTAAAAGTGGTGTCTTAACTAAGGATAAAAAGTGTAAAAGTTGTGTCTTAACCAAGGACACACATTGTAAAAGTGGTGTCTTAATCAAGATTTTTTTTTGTAAAAGTGGTGTTTAAACCAAAAGAGTTGTGTTTAAATCAAAGGAGTTGTATTGGAACCAAGAGAGAATGATTATGGAATATCTTTGATGTTGGTTATGATTGATTTTAGTCGGAAGATGAATGTTGAAAATTATCTTAATTTTAATTGCACTAAAGTCTATGAATGAAGGTGAATACTTTGAACAACTGGGTCATACGTCCCGTACCCAAAGGTATTCAGAATGAGGATATGAATTCTCCATCTTCTTCTTCTCCATTCTTCAGGCTCATTGTGTATAATTCGCATCATATTTGTTAAGTATTTTAGTTTATACTTGACGTTGGGTCAAATTTATTTGCAAAAATTGGTTTTAATCTTAAATGGACAAAGAGAGAGATATGATTAAAAGAATGAGATATGATACCATAGATAGGGGATGAAGCTTGATGTTGCCATGCATCGATCTTACCTATTTTCTAGGGATTTAGCATGAGAATAAAAAAAAGAGTTTTAGTCTTATATGGATGAGAAAATGACATTAAATTATGGTATCAAATAAGAATAGTTCCTAATGTTCTCAAGTATTTAATCAATTAATCAATCAAAAGAATTAATTGATTGACTAAACAAAAATGGGGGAGATAAATCACATATCAATTGAATTGAATGGAGTTTTGGTTGAAAATGGAAGTTGGAATTTGTGTTAGTTTGATAGTTATGGTAGTTAAGAGTTAATTGTGTAATTGAATGATTGTGAATGTATAGGTAGTTAGAGACAAATGATGTTTGATTTTTGCAAAAGTACCAAGTTGGAATGTAATATAGAAGATCATTGGTGATTATACATGAAACTTAGAATTTTTGAATGTTTTTCCCTTTGTTTTTTTGCCACTTTTGCCATGAATTTTTGATGAATTATCCTATGACTTTAAGTGCTTTTGAGAAATGATTTTATGTTGAAAAATGCATTTGCGTAAACTTATGAATAAAATTCTGATTTTTTGGATACGAATCAATGTTGAAAAGTGTTGAAAAAACAAGTATTGAATTTAAGGAATAATGCATAATTTTTGTGAAATAATGCATAATTTTTTATAACTTTTCCATAGCATTTTGATGATTTTAATCCATGATATGAATGTCTAATTTGGTGTAACTTCTTCCTTGTAGCAAAGCAAACATTGTGGTGGAAGAATGAGCTTGGGGGGACACCGAAGAATGAAGAAAAAGCCATGAGAATGAAGCTTGATGGAAGATGAAATCTTGAGTTGTTGGAAATTAGAATTTGTAACATAATCATGGAATAATTGATTTTTGATGAATAATGATGAGTCATTTGGTCAAATCTTTGTAGAATAGGGCTAGGAAAATCCAGAAGTCAAAATCGAGTCAATGATCAACAGTTAACCAAAATTCAATCGCGGACCAAAAGTCAACTATACCAAAAATTTGTAGTTTTTTTCTTGTAATTGATCTCTTTCCTTGTAATAAAACTTGTGATGTTTGTAATGTAGTCCAATTACTCATAATGAAGACATTCTCTTTCTTTCTAAAAAGTCAACAAAACTCAAAGCATGATCAAATTGAAAATAATAAGGAAGTAATCAACAATGATTAATATTCATAACGATTCAAAGTCAATAACATACAATTAATGACGAAAAGTCAATAATAATTAAAATTCAATGGTAATGATAAAGTCAACAATTATGATAAAAGTTAATGCGTAGAAAAGTCAACATTAATGGTAAAAGTCAATATTTGCCTGAGCATGGTTAACAATATTGAAATGATCAAAATCATTCAATAGTTAATTATAAGTCACAAACCAACAAAATATAAAGATTAACGAAGAACCTTTGAAGCATTAAGTAAAATGAAATGTAAGATGGACTAGATGAAACTTTTTATGGTATATCAGATAAATTTAGCTTGAGCAAGAAAGAAAAAAAGAAAATAGAAAAAGAGTGGAAAAATTTTGGGGCATGACATTAGATAGTGTGTATTGTAATCTAAGAAACATATAATACGTAACATATATGTTATGCACGATATGTGCTACTTTTGAGAACATCTTTGTAATGCAAACTAGGTGCATATTTTGGATCAATATGTAATGACAATTAAAGAACATGTATTGTTAAATGCTCACCTATTTAAGAATTTCTATTGTTATATGATTTGGTGCACATTTGTGTTCATCTACTGTTATATGATTTTGTGCAGATTTATAAGGGAAACAAATTCCAATTTTATGCTCATTTGTGTTGAAAAGCAGGTTCTAATTTTGTGCTCATTTGTGTCGAAAAATAGGCTCCAATTTAATGCACATTTGTGTTGTAAAATTGGTTCCAAAAATGTCAAAATTTAAGCCAAAACTTGTATTTCAGGTTGTAGATGTCATAACATATGTGCACAAGGATACACCAATTACTCAGTTATACTAAATGTGCCAATTATGCACTAATGTCATAATAGATGTGCACCATTTATGCACCTAATATGCATCAATTACTCAATTATACTTAATGTGCCAACATATAATAATGTTTAATTCATTCAAAACAAGTTACAAATAATAACTTACTAAACAATTACATCAAAACAAGATACATATAATAGCTTACTACATGGTTACATCAATTTTTTTACATGATCCTAAACCTAGAAGAAAAAAACCCAGGAAGAAATAACTACAACTATTACAAAGTTCATATTTTCCCTTATGCAGTCAACATTTTTCTTTATATCTTTCATCTCTTTTGAACACAACTCAGTACCAATCTCTTTCCCAAACTCTTTCTCCATTTTCCTCATCATTTATATGATTTTTCCTTAAGTTAGAGTTGTTTCTCTTTCACCAAACAGTTCATTATCCTAATGGAACAAGTGGCAATCATCTTTTTTACCTCAATACTTGCACTTCCAATATTTTCTCCTAGGATTTGCATTCGACTTTGAAGCAAACATCATTATAGAAAGATTATGTCCATATTTGGAAGTGATTCTTCCGTTTGAAAACATGTTAGAGTTAGAACATTCTGAGATTTTCATTTTCGTTGAATAAATAGGGAGATTGAGAAGACAACTAACAATAACGATGAGATGAGGAAATAAAGAGAAATGAAATTGAAAAAAGAACGCAACACTTGGGAAAACTGCAAGAAACAAAAATGGAGAAGGGAATGATGAAGAAAAAAGTGAATTTAGGATTTTTCCTTTCAATGATTCACTCTCTCTCAGCTCTCAGGTTTTGTTTTTTAGTTGTGGGCATTTGGATCATTTTACACATGTGAAAACCACATTAAATGGAAAAAAAACATCATCACATCAACTTTTTGATGAGTTGGCCTGACGAAGGTTAAAAGTGAGAGAATCTTCAAATGTTTTGGGATTTCATCAAACTTTTTTTTACAAGGGGATTTTTCAGAAATGGCCCATATGACAGGGGGAGAATAAGTATTAATATATATATATATATATATATATATATATATATATATATATATATATATATATATATATATATATATATATATATATATGGATAAATTATATACAAAGTCTCTCACAATTCTACGTGAGCTAGCCCTAAACATAACTTGACACCCTAAAACACCAGAAATAATCATACACTACAATAGGTTATCCTCATTGTGCTTTTTAGCAAGTATACATACCAAATATGATTGTTATTGATCGCGATACCTCAATGATGAATTTTGTTGAAAGGTGTTTCCTACATCCTATGTTGTAATGTGTAGGTATTATATAAAAAAATGTGAGAAGTAAAATTAAAGGAATTTTGGGAAACAAATAAATCAAGGGAAAAGACGGGGAAATGCTAAAACATGCTCAAATATTGAAACCCATAATGGATGTTTGGAATGTTATAATCAATTCTTCTACATATGAGTGATATGTTGGTTTTGTTATGCAATTTAGAAGTGTGTGTGTGTGTGTGTGTGTGTGTGTGTGTGTGTGTGTGAGAGAGAGAGAGAGAGAGAGAGAGAGAGAGAGAGAGAGAGAGAGAAAGAGAACTATATACGGATAAGGTAAGAACACACTGGAAAAGGTTACAGTTTAATGATGATGATGATGGTATAATTAAGGATGGTAAATTAGATATCTCTATTATGATAGAATGAAAGGTGTTTCAAGAGAAATTTTTGGAAGCTGATTATAACATGAAGTTGCACATCAAAGAGCAGGTGTGCAAGATAACCTATCTAGAAACCAATGATATTAAACCACACACAGAATCAGTAAAAAGAAAGGTGCTCATAAGCAGGTCAAACCAACTCTTAGGAATAATTTTACCAAGCAGTCACCATTATATTTTGAGCATGTCATTCTTGACTTGGTTCACAATCCCATTTTTTGTTAAGGTGCTCGCATAAACTAATCCTAGCCTTCCCCACTTTTACAAAATATGAAACACATTGAGGAGATGCATGTTTTATGCACAAATATAGTGATCATATTATATATGTTAAAAGTGATGGTAATTGTAGATTTTGAGTTGTTTCAGCTTTGGTAGGTTTCAGAGAAAGAATCATACACTTGTTCGTCAGCACCTTATCAAAGAGTTAATGACTCATAAGGAAGATTACACGAGGTTGTACGAGAAAAATAATGATATAATATAATTCATGATACTTTGGTTCCTAGTGCTTTCAAGCACCGTTCGAAAATGGACACGTTTTCCTGAAATGGATCATCTTGGGTGTTCCTAAGAAGGTCAAACCAACCCTTAGAGATAATTTTACCAAGCAATCACCATTATATTTTTAGCATGTTGACTCACTTTATCCGGATTCTCGACTTAGTTCACAATCCAATTTTTTAAGATGCTCGTATAAACTAATCCTAGCTTTCCCCACTTTTATAAAAAATGAAACACACTGAGGAGATGCATGTTTTTATGCACAAATACAGTGACCAAATTGTAGATGTTAAAAGTGATGGTAATTACAGATTTTAAGTTGTTTCAACTTTGGTAGGTTTTGGAGAAATAATCATACACTTGTTCGTCAACATCTTTTCAAATAGTTAATGAACCATAAGAAAGATTACACTAGGTTGTACGAGAAAAATATTGATATAATGTAATCCATGATGCTCTGATTTCTAGTGTTTTCAAGCATTGTTGGAAAGTGGACGCGTTTTCCTGAAATGGACCATCTTGTAGAAAAAACATATGATAGAGTTTGTGTTGATATGACAAGATATGGTTTCTCAGAATTTTTTCCCATTATAGAGTGGCCCACCAAAAAATCTTGCTGGACATATTATCTGTATTGAATAACTTTCAAAATCTTTGCATTTTGTACAAGTTTATTTGAAATCATTAAATACTCTTCCATAAACATCCGTAGAATAGATAACCCATGCCATTAGTTCGAGCCATATAATATGGTGCACCTAAGCTTAATAACTGAATTTATTGGTCCATTATTTAAATACCAACATACAAGCCCATGAGCAACACATGAGAGTTATTCAAAAGATAATATGTAGGGAAAGACTTAATGCATCATATGGAATACTACCATATCATCGTGAAAATACAATAATACTCCCAAATTACATAGATGCATATTCGGACGCACCTTAACTCAATACATTTATGAATCAGGTCCTAAGCCAATGGGAAAAAAAGATGCATCCCCGTGTACATTACGGAGATGCATCTTTGGACACTGTTTTTTCAAAATCACTCTAGAACCCTTTCTCCTTCCCCACTTCTAAGAAAAACAACTCTAAACCACTAAAATTTCTCAAACTCTCTTAACTCACATTTTATAAAAATAATTCAACTAACATCAAAGCTTCTTCCATCAACATCAAGTCTATCAAAGATCTCATTCAACACTTAAGTAAACTAAAAATTATAAGTTTTTTATTTTTCTATTATTTATTTATTTTAGTTTTTGTATAAACTTGTAGAAAATTGATGATTAAGTTACGAAATAAATGGTTTATACATGTTTGATAGTTAAAACATAATGATAAGCGTGTTTGATAGGTAGTTTTATTGATCAATGCACTATTTTTGTTGTTTTGGTTGGAGGACTGCAATTCTGCCATTGACGCTGATGAGAGTTGCAGAAAATTTCGGAGATGCATCTCCGGAATTTCCCAACGTTTTAATTCCCAGAAATTGGAGATGTATTTCCGGAGTTTTTCAGGGCATTTATTTTGGCAATTTTTGCTTGTACCCATTGCGTAACGCTTGTGTGGTTTGCTTACATGCAATATGGTTGATAAGCAAGACCGATTGAGGCATGGTAGGATTACACAACATACATATGTTCAGTGGGGAAAAAGTCAACCATCATTGGCTTCTATTACTTATAGCCCGATTGGTGTGGAGATGTAATCTTTTGGGGTTCATGTATATCCACATTCTTCTTCGCGTAGAAGACGGGTGTCACCTACTCATGCATTTATGCCTCAGTTTTCCCGTAGGTGACATGTTTCACCTACTCAGGCATCCGAGACATCAGAGATACCCGAGTCACCAGATGTACCTTAGGTCCAGGAGGCAGCAAAGGTACCTGAGGTACCCCAGGCCCAGGAGGCAGTAGAGGTATCTGAGGCACCCTAGGTTCAGGAGGCAACATAGGCACCCCAAGCACCACCGACGCCGCATGGGTTTGGAGGAGGCCTGTCAGAATTGTCACTGCTGCCTATTTACCCGGGCCATACTACCATACATGTATGGAGTTGGGAGGTAAAATTTAGTTAAATTCATTATTTTTAAATCATGTTTGCTATAATATTAAAATTTTCTGACAATAATTTACTTTTCTGTAGGACCGTGATGCTCTAAAATTCAACAACCATGGGTGGAAGATTATTGGCATGCAGTTGCCTAATCAGTTGTGGTTTCAGGATGTTTTACAGACATCTGGGATGAGAGACTTGTGCAAGAATGGTTATGTTATGTTTAACCATGGTATGTTGTCTGCGTTTGTAGAGAGATGGCACACAGGGACGTCATCATTTCATCTTCCACACGGTGAGATGTCTATCACACTAGACGATGTCTCATGTTTGCTACATCTTCCGATTAGGGAGAGACTTTTAGATCATGGGAAGATTAACAAAGATAATTCACTAGAGTTGATCTAGAGGCTGCCATGAAGGAGTTTGAAACCACCCGAGGGGCTCATGCTAGGTTTAAAATCTTGGAGAAGGTGTATACAAATGAGCTACTTAGAGAATAGCAGGTTGTTAGTGATGATGAACAAATTGCACAACATTAAGCATACGTTATAAGAGCATACCTGTTGTATTTGGTTGGCACTGCCATTTTTATGGACAAGAAATCCACTTTTATGGATGCCATCTACATGCGATACTTCGATGACTTTGAGTTGATCCATTAGTACAACTTGGAGGGCGCTTGTTTGGTCTACTTGTACACCAAGTTATCCGAAGGCTGTATGTGGAAGATGAAATAAGTAACAGGAAGCATCACACTATTGACAACAATATTTTTTGGTCTTTTAGTGTCTATGTGCCATTTTCATAAGACTTTTGCAATGCCATTACTAATGATTCATGTGTTCCAACACTTTTTAGACTTGGATCCTCCAACACTTTCCATGCATATCCGGTTGGTCATGTGTACCGACCTATACCAAGGATATGCCACGTGCTGCTGCATTTGCCCAGCTCATAGTGAACCCGTTCGGAGTGCACCTTGACCACTTGGTAACAGAGGATATATATTTCCATACGTTCGATCATCGTGAGACGTGTTCCTTTGATGACATAGTGTTATACTTAGGATGATTGACTTGTGATTCATGTCTGACGTATCCTCATATGCCTGAGTGCGTCATGTGGTAGTTCAACTACATGCAGTATATTCCCGGAGTCCCTTCTATGTTTGCTCATCTCGCTATGAGGCGTAGAGATATGGATGTTATGTTTGATGATTATCTTAATCATCTAGTACCAGAGGAGACACGAAGTATCATATTTGATAGCGATTGGAGCTACATAGAAAATTACATACGATAGTTCTTTAGAGTGTCACATCCTTATATGAGATGTGATGCTACAAGAGATCCACTGAGGTCAACTAGTTAGGAGATACTATAGGAGGAGCAAACTATGGCAGATCATGTTGTTGATGTGTTACCTAGATGTCGTCGTATCATGGAGAATGAGTAGACAGGTATTGACAAAAGACTCTTTCTAGATGGCTCTAAGGCCATAGATGTTGTAGATGTCATGATGGTAGAGGCACGAGAGACACTACAATACACAAGACAACGTAGGAACATGGGGTCTTGAGTCTAATTCCGTCATACACAATAGTTTTTAGTATTTGTACTCTGGATTTATTTTTGGTTGTATTTTATTTTGACTTATTTATACTTCATTGTGTATTATGGATTTATTACTTTATATATGTCATTGTATGGCCTAATTCATCATAATATATATTTCCTATATCATCAATTTCATTTGAGCATCACTAAAATAAACTTAAAATTTAATGTTTGGTCTGGTTTCGGAGACGCATCTTCGATTTTTGTCTAGTGTGAATACGAAGATACATCTCTGAACCAATCTATAGTAAAAAAGGACGTTCAGAGAACTATGCATGGGATGTTTATTGATTTACTCCAAAGATGCAACTCTAGATTAAATTTTTGAAAATATACTGGATGTGACTCAATTTTAAAATTTTGTCTGAAGAGAATGGTGCGTTCGAAGATTTATCTCTAAAATCTAATAGATAATTTTAAATTTTCATAAGATGATTTTCTACCATTTATGATGAAATTATTAATTCCCTAATATATAATGATCATTGCATAAAGAGATATGTCTGGAGTTATCCGAATAGGATGTCTCACCAAGGATGACATGTCATGAGGATTACATATACCTCTATATATTTAGTGAAATACTTGACCTAATTCCTATAAAATTATATATATATATATATATATATATATATATATATATATATTATATATATATATATATATATATATATATATATATATATATATATATAATCAAATTAAATAATATTTTATTTTATGTTGTACTATAATAATATATTTTGTACTATATTCTAATTTTATTTTATGACTATAACATAAACATCTACAAACAAATGTTATATATGTTGTACTATAATAATATATTTTAATTTAATAACAACAAACATTGCATTTTAAGTAATATTTTTGAATCTAATCAAATAGTTGATTATTATTTTTACTTATCTTAAATAATATTTTATTTTATAATTATAACATAAACATCTTTAAAAGTAAGTTTTTTTAACTTACTTTAAATTATAACTTTTAAATTGAATCTAATTTAATAATTAATTATTATTTTTATTTAATTAATAAATATATTAAATTAATTTTAAATGTTATAATTTGAAGTAAGCTAAAAAAAACTTACTCTTAAAGAAAGTATATATATTTATTGTTATTATTATAGTAAAATATAATGTATTAATATTTTTAAATAAAATAATATTATAGAATTAATTTAATATGTTTATAATATACTTTCTAAAATGTAGAGTTTTTTTATATAGAAATTAACTTTTAATGGTTCAAAACTTAGTTTAGAAACTCGTATTTTTTAAAATATAGAATTTTATATTTAAAAAATTGTATTTTTTTTTAAATATAGAGAATTTTTTACCGTGTGATTCTCATTCATTCAATAAAGAGTTTTAATATAGAATTCCAGTGGTATGAACTTTACATTTTAAAAATAGATTGATTTACACTATTTTATACTGGTTCTTTTGTTTATCTTATTTATTGACTTAATTGGCCGATTTTAAAACATTTTCTTTTATCTTTTTACCCAACAAATTCAAAATACTAAAATAAATTCTCAACATGATTCATCATTAATAGTTATTATTATTCAACTTAAAATAATTAAAAATTCTATTAAATCGTTTTCTTTTATCTTTTTTCTCTGTTTTTTATAATAAGTCGTTTTTGACTTTTTACAAGTATCAAGAAATATAATAATTGTTGTATGAAAAAGATAAATTATGAAAGATTTTACAAAATTGTCCTTCATTAATGGTATTGAAAAGACAAATTAATATAATTTAAAAGAGGAAGAAACATAAATATTTAAAGGTATAATAAAAAAAATAAAATTAACGAAGTGGTATAAAATATTTTTTCAAAATGACATATAAAAAACGGATAAAATATTTTTCCAAAGCGACGTATAAAAACGGAGAATATTTATATTGTAGTATTAAAGTAATCTCATAATTTTGATTTTGATTCAAAATGGACAATGCTACATTATAATAATCTCAGAATTTTGAATCCAAATGGACAAATTTGTCACCATAATAGGAAATAGTAATATTTGTGTGACTATAGCGCTATAAATCTAAATTACTTAAACACACCCATAGGAAAATATATAGAAATAAAAGATTGTTATCACTAAAATTAAAGAAGTGTTAGACAAAAAAATAAATCAACTTAATATATTATTTTTAAAGAATAACTTTTCAAAGTGAGATTAATTACTCTATATTATCCGTATAAAATTTTTTACATTTTTGATTCATCACCATTATTCGTTTGTATTATTTTATAGATTTTTAAAATAAAAGTCAAACTTCTTTTAATATCCGACATCTATGATTAACTGATAGGGTAAAAGCCTTATACACTGTCAGTATATTTCAATTAAACTTATATATACGACATCTATGATTAATATAAAATGTATTGATAATTAAAATATTTAAAAAATTTAAAGGACAATTTTTTAATTAAAAACATTTAAAGAGTGATATAAAATATTAATTAACAAGACTTATTTTTTTGTTTGTTCTTAAATAACACTATATATTTATGACTTTTTTCTCTAGAAAAAACTGGCACCGTTGATGAATTGACTAAGTAATGAAAATCGACGGCATATTATCATTGCCTCCGCGGGCCCAAGAACGTGTCCTACCAGTTTGAATTCAAATAATCAACATAACGTTACGATTCCGTACCTAAGGTTCGGAACCCGAAGCTAAACCCGAACCAAAATACTACACTACTGTCCCATTTCCAGCTTCACAAAGCACACTCTCTTTTTTCACAAATTCCCTTTTTTTTTAATTTCTGATTCTTCAGCTTGATTGTGTTTCTTGAAGGAAAATGTCAAATTGCGCTTTTTTGATTGAAGATTAAATATTTTTTTAGATTAAAGATTTTAGGTTTCTTCCTTTTTTTTCTATTGTTGTTGATTTTGCTAGTTGATGATCATGATGGAGAATCCCTCAGTAAGCGGAGTTCATGATTTCAATATGGCTTCAAGAAAAGCTGGAGAAGCAGGTTGATTTCTAATGTTTTCATTGTTACCGTATATATTTTGATTTTGATTGTGTTGCATGTAACAATGTTGATTTGAATGGTGCAGCTTTGAGACGATATGAGGCAACACAATGGCTAGAAAGTCAAGTTGGTTCTCTTGGAATATCTAAGCAACCCTCGGAGCGAGAACTTGTTTCTTGCTTGAGAAATGGTCTAATTCTTTGCAAGGCCATTAACAAGATTCATCCCGGAGCAATACCGAAGGTATTGCAATCAAATATCTCGTGTATGATTATATTTTGATACCGTGTAGAATGATTAATGGCATATTTTGATTAAATTGAATGTTCTAATTGAGAAATTAGACTGTTTGAATATCACACTTTATTTTTAATTTTTACTTATATACCTTTATGTGATGTTAATTTTGTTAGATAGTGGATACTCAAGTACCAATGCAATCACTTGCCTGGGATTCACAGCCTTTGCCTGCCTATCAGTATTTTGAAAACGTTCGCAATTTTCTTAATGCTGCCGGAGAATTAAAGCTTCCAGCTTTTGAAGCTTCTGATCTTGAAAAGGTATGTTATTCATATGGTATCCACATTTTCTATATGCATGTCCAAATGCCACAGTGCTTGTTTTCATATGTGTGTGCAAACAGTGTAATTATGCGCGTGCAAACGGTGTACTTAAATAAATCTAGTGCTTATTGAAATGACAGCTGCGTTGTTGTTCTTCCTATAGCAGAAGTTGTTGAGTCAAATGTGGTAATGCGGCCTCAATGGAGGTTGCATTGTGATCATAGAGACATTATTACTGTCGCGTCTTAGGTCATGGACATTGTTTTGAAAACCCTGAATAAATCTAGTTGCTTTTTAAGCTTTTTTTGGTTTGGTTTTGAATTAGCATGGTTGAACAAGTGTGTTGGTCATTTGTTTGCAGGAAAGTGTAGAGAATGGATCAGCAGGAAAAATTGTTGATTGCATTCTATCTCTGAAATGTTTTCATGAGTTGAAGCAGATGAACAATCAGAGTGGAACCAGCAAACGCTTGAAGTCTCCTTTAGTTATGCAATCAATTAGTAGAATGCAACAAGGAGCCACAACTGCATTACCCTCTGAGGCTTGCAGGCGCTTGGATTTGTCTGCAGCATCTGAAAAAAAGCCTCCTGCCGAGAGTAATTTTCAAACACGAGAAGGTTCAATTTCTTAATCTTATGAACTCATATTAGTATCTTTTTCAGTGATTTGAATTTGAATTTAATTTTAAGCCTTTAGCTGATGGCTAGCAGCACAGTATAATATTAATCACCAGACTTTGCCAGTTGGCATTTTGCACTTTTAAGGAGAATTAGTTCAGAACACTGGAGACCTTAATTGATATGATTCTTGTCTGTATAATTAAATATGTAGAGATTTACTATAACTTTCACTAGTTATCAAATGGAAAGTTTTTATTTGAAATCACAACATTCAATGCATTAAGGAGTAAAAGCTGTACGTTCCATTTAAAAAATCCCTGCTTTGGATCTTATTTTCTTCATTTGCCTTGTCATAAATTTTCAAAACCTAAACTCCAAAAACAAATAGCTGAAAATATTTTTGACTTGTTGGGTACATCATGGGCTAATTTTCTACTTTAATTAATACTTCACCTTTTTCATGATTCACCCATTTCTTACCATTGGAAAAGTAGTAAGATATTTTGCTCCACGAAAGTTGACCAAAAAAGCATGTGTGTGTATGTGTATATTTTGTTTTGATGTTTATCTATACAAACCTTGATAAACTGTCCCTATATTCCTAATTTCACTTGAATAATTGTATCTATGCTACTACTTTCATCGTATGCGACAGGAAATATGGAGTCACTTGTCAAGATACTAGTTGACCGAATGCTTGATGCCAAAGAAAATGTCGATGGAAAGATTGTTGCTTCTATTTGCAATGGAGACCTGGTAATCATAAGTTACATTTGTAAATTATAATGTAAAAAATTAGCATTAACATATTGAAATACATTCGCCAGCAAATGAGTATTTTGTCTCCCACCTAATCATTACTTAGTCTTTACTGCAGGATCCAATAAACCTATTTAATCAGGTTTTGACTAATTGTTGTGGGGAACAGCCATCTAAGAAGTTCCCTGAGGTTAGTTGAAGATTATCCAAAGTAATCCTTTTTGGTGCTAATTCTTAATGAGTCATATGCTGAGGTTAGGTTAAATAATTGAAAACAATCATCCTTGGATTTTATTTCTGGCTGAAATATGCCCATGTTAATAATTATAATTCTTGATGTATGTTGTTTGTGGTCTTCTTATGCTCAAGAGCCAATGTTGCGGTCAGAATTAATTTATTGTTTACTAGACTCCCTCCCCTCATTAATCATGAGGGGAAATAATTCCTTAATCTATATAAATCATGTTATAAAACCAATCTGTTTTGAACATTATCAAGTATGTGAAAGGATATACATAAGGTTATTGTCTTATTCCATAGTCCATAGAATAGATTGCATGCTCATTCTATAACGAAAAAACAATTTAAATATTTTGAAAAGGATTATTTCATGAAATGCTGTGAATGTAAATATGTTCTTTATATTCCAAAGTTTTTCTTATGATACATAACAGAAGAGTTGTTGGTTAAAAAACAGTTGCCATTGCTACTAAAGAATTTTATAAAAGAAGGGAGTAGCTTACCAACTAATCTCACTACCAAAAGCACAAAATCAGATGTTTTCTCTACACCTAAAAGTTCCAAGGTACCATCTCTTTTCTGTAACTTTTCTTTTTTGTTCAAATAAGAATTTAGATTGATCATGTTAAGGTCTCTCTCAAAGTTCAACCGGCATTGACCGCAGATTGCGAGAACATTACATGTTGTGTGCTTTCCCTAAAAGAACTTTTAGTTAAATTCTTTTCCCTAGTATTTTCTTCACCACATTTATGTCAAAATTTGAATACTAATTTGCACATTGTGCATTTCATACAGTGCTACAGAGCTTGCCTTGGGAAGTGCACATGCAATCACAAGCTTCTCATAGACATACAGAAAAAAGAACTTCGGGTAGGCATTTGTGCAGTTTGCAAAAGCCTTCTACTGCATTTATGAGACAATATATAGTACATAACTTTAGGTTAAGCATGGAACAGCCTGCAGTTTTGAGAATATAATTGTAAATCACATGTTTATTCAGGATCTTAAGGCTTTGAAGTTGAGAATTAAGAGTGAGTTTGAAGAGATGCAATCACAGTTTCTGAATTTTTTCAATGATATAGGTATGCATATCTATTAACTTTGCCAGCTTCTTCTTTCTTAACTTTGATATCATCGTTAAGAAAATAAGAGATAGTTTTTAATGATTTTGCTTTGCTTCATGAATCCAGGAAGTCAAGTAAATGAGATGTCAGCCAAAGCTGTTGGATATCACAAAGTAGTGGAAGAGAACAGAAAACTATACAACATGGTCCAAGATTTGAAAGGTTGGTTTACTTTTATATTTATTTGTGCTTCAAATATAAATGGTCACTTTCTATTTTACCATGCTTGGCTTTAAGTTGATTTTGCCTACTTTTCAAATTGCAGGTAATATCCGAGTATACTGCAGAATCAAACCTGCATTCAGGGTCGAATCCAAGAATGTGGTTGATTTCATCGGTGAAGACGGTTCTCTATTCATTTTAGATCCATCAAAAACATATGGAAGAAAATCTTTTCAGTTTAATCGGATTTTTGGTCCAACAGCTAGCCAAGGTAGAGTTCTAAAAGCTAAATAGTTATAACTTGTGCGCTTATCTAACCAACGTTACTTCCCCTCTCTATTTTCCCTCTCTTTGTTGAAGTTTACAATTTTGAATTCAGATGAGGTTTATAGAGACACTCAACCATTAATTAGATCTGTGATGGACGGTTACAACGTTTGTATTTTCGCTTATGGTCAAACTGGTTCTGGGAAGACTCACACTATGGTAAGATACTTGTCATAAACTTGCTTCAGTTAAACTATAGATCGGTCTAAATTGAATTAAAAATAAGATAAATGTTATTTTATGTCTCTTTCTATTATTTATCTTAGCCATTAACCCATGCAAGAACCAACAATGACTGTTTTACTATATTTGCACACTTATAGCCAAAATGTGCCTTATCTAACATTTTTCCCATGTGGCAGAGTGGTCCTTCAGGTGGAACATCCAAGGATATGGGGATTAATTATCTGGCTCTTAATGATTTGTTTCATATGTCTAATGAAAGGGAGGCTACCATAAAGTATGACATTTATGTCCAAATGGTTGAGATTTACAATGAACAAGTAAGAGACCTACTTGCAGAAGACAAAACCGAAAACAAATATCCTTTCTCATATCAATTATTATTCAATAGGGTGAGAAATAGTTTTTCATTCTGTTGTTCTAAAGACAAGGTAGAGAAATCTGCTTTATTGGTATTTTGATCTTCTATGTGCTAGTAGTTTGTTTTCTTAACTAACCTCAAATTAGAGATCCGGAGCTGCAACGAAGATGGTTTAAGCCTCCCTGATGCTAGATTGCGGTCAGTGAAGTCTACAACCGATGTTATGACCCTTATGAAACTTGGCGAGGTTAATCGTGCTGTCAGTTGTACTGCAATCAACAATAGGAGTAGTCGCTCCCACAGGCAAGTTTTCATTTTTCAGGAATGCTAGTGATTTCATTTTTTTCTATAATGCTTTTATTTAATTTAGGCACTTATTGATAAAGCTTTTCGTGTTTCAGTGTACTTACTGTCCATATTAATGGCAAAGATACGTCTGGCAACGCCATTCGCAGTTGCCTTCATTTAGTAGATCTTGCCGGAAGTGAAAGAGTGGACAAGTCTGAAGTCACAGGAGATAGACTAAAGGAAGCACAATATATTAACAAGTCTCTTTCTTGTTTGGGTGATGTGATCACATCACTGGCTCAAAAGAATTCTCACATTCCTTACAGGAACAGCAAACTCACACTTCTTTTGCAGGATTCCTTAGGTACCACAGACAAGTGTACATTATGTCAGAGAAAAACTTTCGATACTCTACTTTGATTTTTTCACCATATGATATGACAATATGTTAACGTTTTCTCCGAAAATTTCTGCATTATAGGCGGACATGCTAAAACTTTGATGTTTGCGCATGTGAGTCCCGAAGCAGATTCCTTTGGTGAAACGGTGAGTACTCTTAAGTTTGCTCAGAGGGTTTCCACTGTAGAACTTGGGGCAGCCCGGATAAATAAAGAAAGCAGTGAGGTTATGCAACTCAAAGCACAGGTAAGAATGTCTACTTTAAGTCACAATACAGCTTTTGGTTGCTTCACTGTGATGTAAAAGTTAAAGTAAACATTTCCTGTTTTTTTTTTTTGGTATGAATGCTAGGTTGAGAACCTTAAGACTCAGTTGGCCAACAAGGAAAATTCAAAACCGATGTTCAATAGAACTAAGGAACCTCGGACTCCATTAGAAAAAACTCCATTACGACCTCGAAGACTTAGTATTGAAAATTCTAGCATGTCAAAGACTGACAAACCTGTGAAAGCTGAGGATAAAAGTGGAGCCAAGTCACCATCTTACATTCCCCGTTCAAGAAGACTAAGCTTGGAAGGTCCAAGAACTATAAAAAAAGCTGCTGATGTAAACAAAACTTTACAGTTTGAGCCAATGTCTCAACAGAAATATCATCCACGGCAAGATCTAGAAGCAGCAGTGTCAAGTCTAAGTGGCCAATTGAGCAATGAGAAGTCCATATCCGAGTTGCATGCTGAGGATAAAAGTGGAGCAAAGTCGTCCTCTTCTTACATTCCCCGTTCAAGAAGACTAAGCTTGGAAGGTCCAAGAACCATAAAAAAAACATCCGCTGATGTAAACAAAACTTTACAGTTTGAACCAATGCCCCAACAGAAATATCATCCACAGCAAGATCCAGAAGCCGTATCAAAGCTAAATGGCCAATTGAGCAATGAGAGTTCCACATCAGCGCTGCATGCTAAAGTTCCTCCAAGTGCTACAAGCATCTACCCGAAGAGTTTGATAGAAGTTGATTATGCGGTCCAAACCCACCCTCATAAACTACCTCAAACACCTGAATCAACATTGTTAGATAAAAATGATTCAAACAGAATTGTGACAGGTGACCTTGCTGATTCCACAACAACAAAGGGAAAAGGGTCCCAGTTAAGAAGATCCCTGAGAACAATTGGCAAACTGATTAGTGGCCCTGATAAAAGGTATTTTTTTGTGTTTTTAACCTTTTTCACTTTGAAATATGTTTTCAACTCTTGCTGAATCTTCTACTTTGAAAAATATGCAGAAGCCAACAAACTACGGTTGAAGTGAAATCACCTATCAAGGGAAGCATTCATGCAAGTCAGATGAAGTCTCCGGTAGCATCTAATGAGAGGACAAAAAGGAGGCAATCTTTAACAGGAATTTCATCTGGGCCCAGCAATAGCCGAAGATCCTCTCTTGGAGGGAAGCCAGACCCTGTAGCATGTAAGTTAAAACGACAGAATTGCAATTTTTTATTTCTCAGTAATACAAATGAAGATTGCAAAATCATATAGACTTATTTGATTTCTTGAGAAATAAAAAGTACTTATTTGCAAAAAGTCATTTATATTGTCAAGAATAATTTTGTATCCTTTTATTACTCTTAATTGTATTTGGTTTCACGTGTGTAGATGAGAAGGAGAGAAATGCCAGAACGCCTCCTCCTGTTCGTTCAGAAAGCAAGACTGCAAAAAGGTGGCAATAGATATTAAGTGCTTTGACTTGAAGCACACCAACAAGCTCCAATTTGGTTGGAGTTTTTCTGTTTTTACATCAACAAAGATGCCTTTGTTTTTACAATATTACCAAGATGACAAGATAGTCGGTGTAGATAGGGGTTTAGTGATTTTGGACTTTGGTGACTTTGTAACTTTCTCTATCTCCCTCTAAATCAATCAATCTCAACAAATAACTTATTTTAATTATTCTTTCCTCTCTCAAATATTAAAGTTACAAAGTCACCATACAAGCAAAGTCACTCAGTGTTCTCCTCTCTCCTGTGTAGTTTCAGGATTTAAAAAAGAAATCCAAAGGGGCTTGTCTCACCTTGTAATAATAGTGACATACAAACACAAAAAGTTGAAGATTTCAATTTGATCACTGAGATTAATAACTTGGTGTCTTACCTTGTAATAATAGTGACATACAAGGTTTTCCTATATTAAATCATCACAAACGAAAACTATCTTAAATTGTAGATTTTTGTCTTCTATTCTACGAATTGAATTGGGTCATATTCGGGTAAGAGTGTGGCCTGTTTTACACTAACCGGGGGAAGAAAATGACGGTGTTTTGTAAATTTTTTAATGAAACCTACATGTTACTCATGCACCACACAAAAATATAAAATTGTCTTTTAAATTTTGGAGATTCATCTCCGGACACATTATGCACCAATGTTATGGCGTATAAAATGAGTGTCACCCTAGATGAATATTAAACAAAATTTCGGAGATATATCTTTGGAATTTTCAACAAATATGTTGATATTTGATCAGTTTAGTGGATATTCTGGAGATACATCTTCAAAAATTTGGGGCGGGATTTTAAAATTTGATGTCACCTTTACATGTCAGATATTTCCGGAGATACATCTTTGAAATTTGATCACACAGTCATACCTGTTTTTCACTTTAAACCCTCATGAAAAATCATTTCATTCTCAATCCACATTTTCACTACAAATCTTCAATCTTGTGTTTCATCACATCAAAGGGAGTAAAAGAAATTAGAATTTTAGGTAAAAATCATTTATTTCAAGCCTCATTGCTCACATTAATCTTCTTTTCTGTCTGAAAAACCAACATTTTGTCCGGAAATACATTTTCAGTATCTGTCTGAGTTTATTTTTTCAGCCCTGTTTACAACATTAGCGCTTAATTATTGTTCTGTTATAATTTTTTTCATTAGATATGGTGCACCCCGATGTTTCTCCCAAATAATTTGTGTCTCTCACAGCTAAAGGTGTTGTTGTGAAGGCGGTAGATGTTGGCAACCAATTTAAAAGTGAGCAAGAGTTTGAATCTCGTGATCACATGCTCCAATGAATTCGTACAGAGACCTCCAAATTGAGATTTGGTGTGGTTATCAGAAGGTCCGATGGTTCGGATAAAAGATGTGTTTTTGTGACAATGACGTGCGAAAGAAGCGGGAAATATAGATCTTATATCCGAAATGAGATGACAATGGTTCAAGAAAATGTGAGTGTTCCTTTAAGGTGTGTATATGTTGGCAAATAATAACTGGAGATTTAATGTCATATGTGGTTTGCATAACCATGATTTGTGTGAAAAGTTAGTCGATCATCCAATTGCGTGTCGTCTCATGCTAGAAGAGAAGGAATGTGTTGCTGACATGACATTGAATTTGGTTCAATAGAAAAATATACTTGCAACTTTGAAACGTAAAAGACCAAAAAATATCTCAAATATCAAACAAGTGTACAATATTCGGTATCAAACTAACAAGGCGTTGCAGGAGAATAGAACTGAAATGCAAAACTCTTGAAACTGTTGGATGATAACAGTTATGTGTCTAGGTACCAAACGTGCAAGGATGGAGTTATCATTATAGATATATATTTTGGACTCATCTTGATTCCATCAAGCTTTTCATCATGTTTCCTACTGTGCTCATACTTGATTCAACATACAAGACCAACAAGTATAGACTTTCATTATTGGAGATGGTTGATGTCATATCTATTGAGAATACCTATTATGTCGGGCTTACATTGCTAGAGAGCGAAAAAAAGGAGAGTGTTACTTGGGCCTTAGAGGTGTGTCGGGCAATGTTAAAGGAACAAGAAAAGATGCATAAAGTGATTGTTATCAACCGCAATACCGCCTTGATGAATTCGGTTGCAAAAATATTTCCTACTTTTTATGCATTACTTTGTAGGTATCACATAACAAATAATGTGAGAAGTCAAGTTAAACCCGCGGTAGGGACGAAACAGATAGAGTCCGAAGATGAAAAATGGTGAAAACGGGTGTGGTTGTGGAAAAAATAATGGATGAATGGAATCGTATAGTAAATTCTTCCACAAAATAACTATATGTTGATTCCGTTATTCATTTCAGGAAAAGGTTGTGAAAATTATTCTAATTTATTGAAATATGTTGAAAGCATAATTCTTGGCTAGATGATGGAGAAAATTGTTTGTGCTTGGACTGATCAGATTAGACACCTTAGAAATACAACAACTAACCGATTTGAGTATGCTCATGCTAAATTGAAGAATCAGTTGGAAAATAGTAAGCACGATTTGTGTAGAGATTGTGACTCTGTGAACCAAATGATTCCGAACCTGCATAATGAGATACAAACATTATTTGGTCGGAGCATCACAGTTTTTGAACAGAGATTTAAAGACAACAATCTTTATTCTCAGTTGGTCAGCAACATATCTCGAGCGGGTTTGAATTATATTTTTCACGAGGCTAAACTAGTTTCTAATGTAGGCTCAGATAACGCAAAGTGTTGATGCACAATTGTGAAAATATATGGTCTTCCACGTGCTTGTGTTATTCCAAAAAAGGTGAAACTTGGTATAAGAATAGATGAGGTTTTCACTCACTTGAAGAGACTTAGGTTTGATGATAATTGTGTGATGAAAGACGGTAAATCGAATATCTCTTTGATCGAATGAGAAGTGATATAAGAGAGATTTTTGAAAGCCGGTGACAACATGAAACTCCACATCAAAGAATAATTGAGAAAGATTTCTTATCCGGAAACCACTGACTTGAAACCACCCTCTCAACCGGTAAAAACAAAAGGTGCTCCGAAGAAGCTCAAACCTACATCGAGTAGCAATTCAACGGTGCGGTCTTCTTCGTATTTTGAACATGTTGACAAAGTTTTAGATTATAACACTCATCCGTGCAAAAAAAAAAATGATTCTCATTGAGTACAATGAATGTGAGGGGTGCTAATACATTCCCCTTGCATAACCAACTTCCTTACTATTTTTTTTCTTCTTCTTGAATTTTATTGATATTTTTCCTTTCTCTTAAAATAAATAAAATTCAATTGTGACTTTATTGTTTTTCAAGCGTGTGATGCGCTCGAATATTTCTCGCGTAGCGATAATACCCTTAGTTAAGATTTTAATAAGTAAGAATTATCTTTAAACACAAATAGTAATTTTCCTTTTTTTTTTTCTTCATAAAAATAAATGGCAATTCTCTTGTGATTGAAATATGTTTACTTGACACAGTTATGATGCGATAAAACAAGATAGTGGAGTATCTATTTAAATTATTTTTAAAGTTTTAGATTAATAAATCAACTATTATTTTCTATGAAGTGCACAAATTTTACATGTCATTGATGTAGAACAAGTAAAAAATACTTTTTATTTAATTATAATATTCTTTTATGGTATGAAAATTTATATTAAAAATATTATAATCTTATATTATTAGTAAAGCAACTATTTGTGTTATATACTCAATAATAATTAAAATAAAGTCTCATATATTCCATTGTGTGTAACTTAATATTTTTCTTAAATACATGTGATTGTATTTGTACCATCTAAGTTTTAAGCAAATTATCTATTATATTTAAATTAAAACGAATTTCATCTCACTCATATCTAGAATGTGACTTTGCTTATAAGAATTGTTATAAATTTTTAATTTCTAATAAATGATTCTATATTATAAATGATTGTATGAAAAACTTATTCTCTCATAAATTCTCTATGAAAAAGATGTGTTTGAATATCAAACATAAATCTTAATAAAAGGAGTCAAATTTTAAATTAAAGGGGAAATTACATTCATCTTTTCTGAATTTTGTTAAAATGACACTGACATCTCCTCTAGTTTTAATATATACATTAACATCTTGTTCAGCATCGGCAAAAAGCTCAATAAGACAAGACCCACTCATCTCGTCTACTTCATTGAGTCTAAGGTATAAATACAATTATAAGAGTGTATTAGGTATACAATCTCTAATCTTCATTACCATTATGATTATCTTAAACCCTAAACTAACTTGCGCGTTGGAGTGTCAACCGTGCAGACACCCCCTTGGACCCACCATACCAGATATTAGCAAAACCAGTTCAAGATCAACGTCTCCGATTTAAGATGCATTACAATCGCAACCTTTTGTCCAAGAAGTCGTATAATTGAATTGCTTACGAAGCTTCGTTCCACTGATTTATGGTTCTGAAATAGATCAACGGTGCCTTCTGTAAGAATTGACTTCTGATTCCTACGATTTCCATGTGTATCATGTTCACTTTGCAAATGTCTGTCATACCCCAAAATTTACCCTTCTTTTTTCATTTTTATATGACTTTTGATTTGTGATTCATCTACACATACATACCATTTGTATTCATTCACAATTGCATAGTAATAACAAACATCATTGATTCAAGGGTTGCTAATTATGATTTTGAAGTGATGTTGACACGATAATGATGGTTGGTTCATTTCTTGTGAATCAAATATGTGGAAATCTAATATTTAATATATGTTTGTGGTTATGTTGATTACATCATGGCATTGGATATTGAAGTTACTTAGTGATTATCTTGGGCTTCATCTCCGGACACATTATGCACCAACGTTATGGCGCATAAAATGAGTGTCATCCTAGATGAATATTAAACAAAATTTCAGAGATATATCTTCGGAATTTTTAACAAATATGTTGATAGTTGATCAGTTTAGTGGATATTCTGGAGATACATCTTCAAAAATTTAGGGCGGGATTTTGAAATTTGATGTCACCTTTACATGTCAGATATTTCCGGAGATACATCTTTGAAATTTGATCACACAGTCATACTTGTTTTTCACTTTAAACCCTCACCAAAAATCATTTCATTCTCAATCCACATTTTCACTACAAATCTTCAATCTTGTGTTTCATCACATCAAAGGGAGTAAAAGAAATTATAATTTTAGGTAAAAATCATTTATTTCTGTCGCATCCGTGAAAAAACAACCGGCGAAGCTCAAATAAAAACACAACACAGAGCCGCCACTGCGCGTTAT
The DNA here is from genome assembly GCF_024323335.1 of Lathyrus oleraceus. NCBI lineage: Eukaryota > Viridiplantae > Streptophyta > Magnoliopsida > Fabales > Fabaceae > Lathyrus > Lathyrus oleraceus. Next base: position 208,238,251 of record NC_066581.1, read on the forward strand.
TTATCCCAAGATAGGGAAAGGAAACGCTCAGAGAAACCTGGAAAGGAAATGGTCTTGCGACCAAAGAGAAAGGGTAAGGGAGTCGGTTACGCGAGGGGAAGGTATTAGCACCCCTCACGTCCGTCGTACTCGACGGGATCCACGTTCTAAAATAAAGAATAGGTTGCTAAAACATCACACACACACACAGGGGAACGCAGGCGGGGTTAAGAGAAGGGAGATCGATAGGACATCGCATCCTATGCCTACATATCTCGTCTGGAACGAGAATCAGAGCCACTGTAGTTCGGCTTACGCACGCCAAACAACACAAAACGCACAAACAGATGGCAAACATGGAGCCCGACAACCACTCGATGGAATTACGTCAGCATCTGAACCAAAACACACACAAAAGGCAAACGTGGAGAAACGCTCAGAGAAACCTGGAAAGGAAATGGTCTCGCGACCAAAGAGAAAGGGTAAGGGAGTCGGTTACGCAAGGGGAAGGTATTAGCACCCCTCACGTCCGTCGTACTCGACGGGATCCACGTTCTAAAATAAAGAATAGGTTGCTAAAACATCACACACACACACACAGGGGAACGCAGGCGGGGTTAAGAGAAGGGAGCTCGATAGGACATCGCATCCTATGCCTACATATCTCGTCTGGAACGAGAATCAGAGCCACTGTAGTTCGGCTTACGCACGCCAAACAACACAAAACGCACAAACAGATGGCAAACATGGAGCCCGACAACCACTCGATGGAATTACGTCAGCATCCGAACCAAAACACACACAAAAGGCAAACGTGGAGCCCGACTGCCAATCACTGGGCTTACGTCGGCATCCGAACCAAAACACACGATCAGATAACAAGCAAACACACGCAAAAAGAAAAAAGGTTGCCCGGAGTGGTCTCGCACGACCACCTGCCTACATACCTCGTCTGGAACAAGGATCAGGGCGATGTAGTTCCCCCTCAAGGGAAAGAAAATCTAGCCAGAAACCGAGGGAAGACACACTACCAGGGAGCTGTACTCGAGCCTAGTGTTGTCATGCATCGTTACCCTACGTTCAGGTTTCTACCTACTTGCACAACTGCAAGCTACTCCTATCCAGGAAGAAAGCAAGCATACAAGCATACAATCATCAAGCATTTCAAACAACCATGTCAAACAAATATTCACAAAGCACACACTATAACCAATCAAGTGGGCTCAAACAATGGGTTTGACTGCCGAAGCAAGTCGTCTGTACATGGGTATTATTCGCTCTTAACCTTGCCATTACGAGGCTAAGGTGAAGCAGATGAAAAGGTGAAGTGAGGATGGGACCTCACAGCTCTTATCCCTGACCAGGGAGAGCTTCTGACAAAGGAGCGTGGGTCCAGAATGGAGGGACCCTTCTACGCTCAAAGACTCTGACTCGATTGTGCAACAGCACAAGATCTTGGGTTCGTGTCCCAATGCATCAACACACAGCCGTGTGAGCAGAGGGACGACTCACAGAATAGTGGGGGATAGATTGCATATCCCTTGGCTTCCACCAATTGCCTTGATTAAGGACTTTACCTGCTTAGGCACAATATTAAACAATCACAATCATCGCCTCTTAAGGAGGACTTCAGACAGTTTGCCCGACCAAATAACAGACCGGGTCTCCAGACTACATGAAGAATAGAAGTCCTACCTCAAGTGGTTTAAAAACCAAGCAGCAGCAAGCAAGTTCTTAAAGAACTGTAAGCAACTAAAGGTACCTGAAAACAATCAAGTATTATCAGTGCTCAGACAGACAATCATAAACAGCAAATGTTAACCAGTCAGACTATACAGATAACACACAATCAAGCTATAAGCTCAAGCTCAAGCTTCACAACCTACAAAACAAATTCATGTTAGTTCTCAACATCAAACAATGTCAATTAATCCACTTGGTTCAATCTCCCTAAGCATGGTGCTTTTCATCCTGAAAAATCAAGCAAATGTGAGAGACAAGACCACTAGGCCAAGCCTAGGGTCCAAAAAGTGAGAAAAAATCTAAACAGCAAGCAATCTTTAACCAAAATCAAATTAATGCCAAACAAAAGCAAATGCAATTGGTCCCATGCTTATATCATTTACCATATTCATTTCATGACCAAAACAAGCCAAACTAGGTCAAACATAACACCAAACATCCAACCAGAATAACTTCAATCAAAAGCATATCAAAACAATTCCAAAAATCCTCAAATAATTTACACCTAAACAGGACATATTCAGGGTATAGCATGTCAATTTTCAGCTCAATTGGACAAAAGGAACTATGTCAATGAAAATCAAGAAAAACAGACACAAATATATGAGCCAAATCACAACATCAACACATGCATTCACTTCAAAAATTCATAAGTCAATGAAAACAATAAAGAAATGAATGGGACCAAAACAGGGATGTCCTACAATGTGTCTATAACCAGCATACCAAATTTCATCATCATCCAATACCATATGAGCATTTCACAAAGATATTCCAAACATGTACCACATGAACTTGCACATTTGACCAACAGAGATGAAAAATACCAATCAAATTGAAAATGCCACATAAAAATCCAGAAATATTCACATAACATCTTAACATGTTAATGATCACACATATAAAATTTCAAGTCATTTAAACAAGTCTAGGTCATGAAAATAAATCCAGAAAGTTGACCTAGCTAGGTGTGACACAAATTGTCACACCTAGATACAAAAATTCATATCTCAATCACCAGGTATCCAAAATTCACAAAATTTACATGTAAATCACCATTGGCATGTCTACAATCACCACAAAAATTTTCAAGAATTTCTTTTTAAGCATGAGTATTTCACAATAGAAATGGCAAAAGGTGTCAAAATATACCACAAGTCAAACACCTCTAGGTCAAACCAATTTTTCACCAAACACAATTTGCAAAATCATACTCATAAAAAACTAGAGGAAAAATGGGAACTATAGAAAAAAACCTCACATTTTTTGGATAAGCCAATTATTTTTTCTGATTTTTCTAAGATCTATGTGATTTTTAAATAATTATTTAAGAGTTCTATTAATTAATTAGAAATAATGGCGTTTTTGTAATTATCTCTTCCGGTCCCAAAACACAGTCGTTTTCATTAATTGAAGTGGAAGCACGCTATTGGCTAAGGTTCCGCGGGAAACATGATTTGAAAATTGGCAAGGAGAACACACGAATCAAACAGTGCAAAAATCCAGAAATCATCGTCTTCTTCAACCTTTTTTCCAAATTGTGATTTCGCTCAAACCTCAATGAAAATGGACAAACTCACATCCGTTGGAAAGGTCTCACTCTCAGGATCTCAAATATCACAATGATTTCTCCTAATTCTTCCTAAATTCTCTGGATCGAGCGTTTTAGGTTTTGCTCTCAAGACTTCTAATCGACCTAACTCGAGCCACAATTCACTATTTCTAAAACTAATCACATCAATGGATTCTACATGAAAAGTTCTATCAAACGCACATAAGCATTGGAGCAATAGTGAGATTCGAAATATGAGCACCTGGATATGGCAGTAGTGATATTGATGATCTTTGCGCGTGTAATGTCAAAACAGATGTAGTAGAAGCTCCAAGAAGTCGAATGCAATGCTCAGGTTCGATTGATTTTGCTCCTAGTGCACGAAATCCGGATTCACCATGGAAGCACCTTGTATGAACAGTTGCGATTTGGTGTGCATTTGTTGTTGAATTACCAAAACAGATGGAGTATGAGAGGAATGAAGATCAACACAAAAAGAATCTTCGAATTTGATCAAGAATTGAGAGAGATTTTGTGACTTTTGCTTTGATGTGTTCTTGAAGAATTTGGAGAATTTGGAGAATTTGGATCTTGATTTTGGGAATTGTGATTTTCTGTTATGAATTGGTTGTGATTAAGAATATATACTCTTGATTAATCCACACTTAATCACTCTAATTAACCAATTGGAATATGATTAGTGAAAATGTCATTTTCAAGCTAGAGGCAAAAATGTACTTTCATATGCCAGCTCATTGACAGCTCAATGCCAGCTCACACAAACCCTAAACACCTGTCATGAGCTGTTGCCACCTGTTTCATGTTCATTGGATGAGTATTTTGCATTTTCCACATGTGATGGCTATGTGTTCACTTTTTCCAAGCTCATTTCAAAAGCCAATTTTCAAACCATGAAGCCTCGGCATGTTATGAGCATTCCAACAATTTTCAAATGTCATTTGTGAAGTGTTGCAAAAATCCCCATTCAAAAATTCTCATTATTTCTCAAGTTGGACAATTTTGCCCCTGGACTTTTAACTGTACAGTTGAAATTTGACTTTTTGCATTGACCATTTTTGAGAAAATCCAATTATACACCATGAAAGTACATGTCAAATGGAGTTTGTGCATAAAAAGAACATCCAATTTGGACACTCCATGAGGAAGTTATGCCCCTCTAATTATGGGTCATTTTTGAAATTCACTGGACCATATCTTGACAACCATACATGGGATTTTCAAGTTCTTGGACTTTTTGGAAAGGTGAGACCAAGATCTACAACTTTCATGTTGAACAAATTTTCATTTGAAGCTTCCTTGGACATGTAATTTTGAGATCAAAAACTTTCCATTTTTGGAAACTTCCATTACAAGTCACTTTCTATTTTTGGCAATTCTTGTCCTGACTTGATTTTCTCCATTCTTAAGCTTTGAAAAGTCAAATAACACTTGTTCCAACATGAATGAAGTGTATCCAACTCATTTCCACCTCCAAATCCATTAAATCAAGCACAGTTGACCACAGTTGACTTTTTCAACTGATAGATGAATTTGGCACTGCATAGATCAATCTGAGCTCCAATCCTCTGATGAAATGGCTCAAGGATGAAACCCTAGCCTCAATAAGCTCAATAAAACCATAAGATGATCCCCATATACATCATAGACCCCATCTCCTGATCATGCCATGACTGGCCCAATGCAACTGATTAGGGTTGACCAGTGGTCAAAACCCTAATCTCAAGGAATATGCTTCAATCACTTGATGATACCAAGACATGATGATGATGATGTATCATTCCAAACAAGATGAAGACCAATATCCTTTGAGAACCATGAAACCCTAATTTGGACCTCCACATCCTCAGATGGCCAATGATCAGTCAATAAAACCCTAACTTTGCTCTTTGACTTCCTCATCTTCTGAACAAGACTTGGGAGAATGACTTGCACAATGTAACCACATGATATGCAATATGCAATGCCTAATGACCTAAAAATGTATGTAATATGTTAATGCTAGTCCCAAGAGAGGAGGGCAAATTTTGAGGTGTTACAGCTGCCCCTATTCAATCCACTGTGAACCTGTCGATATGAATAGCCTCGGCTTTCAGATGATCAGGATGAAGAGTGATTGAATACCAAGAACAGACGAACAATTTGCACTCTGATGGGATATAATCAGCAACGCCTGTCAGAATCGGCGAAGAACACAATCTCTGACCAATCCGTCTGGTACGGAAAAAATCGGCCTCATCACCGCATCCGCTCGGGATTATTATTTCTTTCTTCTTTTCTCTCTTTTTTTTTTCAGTTTCTTGAACCCCGAAATTTTCTTCTTTGCTTTTTTTTCATTTTCTTGAACCCCGAAATTTTCTCTTGCGCAAATGATCCTCGGATCACCGCATTTGAACCCCGCTCTCCTGTTTGCCAAAATAATGAACCCCATTCTCCGATTTGAACCCCAGTCGCCTGACGATAACTCGCGATCGCCAATATGAACCCCGTTCTCCAGAAAATGCCGCAACATGTCCTTTTCTCCGTTTGAACCCCATCTCCAGAAAATGCCTCAACATTTCCTTTTCTCCATTTGAACCCCGTTCTCCAATCTCTCGTGATAATCCCGCTGGCAACGTCGGAAATAACACCAAACCACTCTGAGGGCGACATGTCAGAGGGTATACCTTCACAAAAGAAGGTAGCATGTGTATCTCTTCCTCAGAAGACACCTATAACGACCTCCATTGGCCTCAGCCAGAGTCTAAGGTAACACATGAACAGAAGATAATCCTAAGGACCTCATCCCGGATACAATCTTCAACTTCAATCTTCATTTGAACCCCAGAAAATACCTCAGTATCTCCTTTTTCTCCATTTGAACCCCAGAACATGCCTCAGCATTTCTTTTCTCCATTTGAACCCCGAACATGCCTCAGCATATACTCTTCTCTGATTGAACCCCGATCTCCAGAAAATGTTGCAACATCTCCTTTTCTCCATTTGAACCCCGGAATCGCGCTGATCGCGTAACGTCTTCTGATATTATTTCCATCTCTGTCCGACGGAAACATTTCCTCCAATATCGCACTACTGGGGAACATTGCTGATCTGACGTCGTGATACTGAACTCCTCGGAGTACCATCTTCACCATATGATGAAACCAAACCTTCAAGCGGTAACCACGGCTTGAATCGCGCTGATCGCGTAACCTTTCCATCTCTGCCCGACGGAAAAACTCCTCCCGTATCGCACTACTGGGGAAATACCTTTGATCAAATCATGAGGCCAAACTCCTCGGAGTAACACCTCTACTTCTGGTAAAACCACCTCTCAAACGGTAACCACGGCTTGAGACTAGCTTATGCATGCAATATGATGCATGATTGATTTTTTCTGCGTAATGCTCCATACTTATGGAAATGCTACGCGATTATTTATTTTTCTATGCAACATGCTATGCTATTCTACATGATGAATGCATAAAAAGTATCCCCCTCAAGGGACTCTGCTGAGGAGCTCGAGACTCTCTGCTGAGGAACTCGTCAATACTCCAATCTCCACCCTGCTGGGGAATAGCACTACTGCTGGGAATAAGGCAACCCTTGCTGGGGAAGAACCTCCTTTGCACCCGATCCACTCGAGAAACTGTTGGGGATAAGAACCACCAACACTCTATGGGGATATAACAATCTTTGACTTGCTGGGGATATCAATCCCGACTTTGCTTCGGGAAACCCTCACAGATACCTGTCGACTTTACTGGGGAAATGCTTACAGATACTCCGCTGGGGAAACAGCCACCTCCAGACCTGGCGACTGGGAATCATCGATCCGACACCTGCTGGGGATAACCATCCTGACCCTGCTAGGAAAACGAATGCCATTCCGCTGGGGATTACCCATGCAATCCATAGGTAGAATCAACTCAGCTGGGGATGCCAAAATCCGTCCGCTACGGAAACTCGTCCAATCCCCTGGTAGGAGGAACACTGCTGGAGATATATTTCATTGAAACCCGCTCCACTCGGGGATAGCAACCTTCGGGCCTGGCTGCTGAGGAAACATCGTTTACCTGTCGGGGATAACCATCCTGACTCGGCTGGGGAATCCACAGACCTTTGGTCTGCTGGGGAGTTAGTCCTCTAATTCTGCTTGGGGACCTAGTTGGGAAATGAGAAAAGTCGGTACAGAACACCCGTCGACTCGTCGAACCCTGGTATCCACCTCCCAATCTCGTATCAGCTCTCCACTTTTGAGAACTCACAGACTCGTCTGGACCTTTTCTGCTCCATCATCTTGTATTCCCAATCGCTCCACGCTCGACGAGACGTACTCCTGGATTATACAGAAATTTCAATTATCCGACTTTGAAGAGTCTTCTTGATTAATTCCAAGGGTCGTCGTACACCTCGACGTCTCTTCGTCGCCTCTGTACCCATTCACTCATCCCTGATTGGACTCTGCGGGAACCTCTACAGACTTTCCAATCTTCCGACTTTGAAGAGTCTTCTTGATTATCATTCAAGGGTCATCGTACGTCTCAACGTCTCTTCGTCATCCCTTCACATTCATTCGTCCCTGTTTGGACCCTGCGGGGAATTGTTTTTTGTCGACAAGCTTCCACATCACAACCTGCAAGTGAGTGAAAATAACTAACAGCACCTGCAAAACAGATCGTTAGATAAAACCGTACCCCAGGCGTGTCAAGATTTCAACACTTGGGTCACTCAATCTTCCGAATAAGATTTCAAGCTTTCAATCTTATAAACATGCACTGGAAGGAACTTGTATGTCTTAAAATGCAAGATTCTTTATCAAAATAATCGAGATGTTTTTGCAATCAAAGCGGTAATGAAAAACAAAAACAAAATTATTTGGCTGAATATGCATTTTATTGATTGAAAAAAAGTGTGGCTCAAATTGAGCAATACAAAGGAAGCAATTCCTGAAAAGAGGTAATTGCGCACAAAAGGAAAAATCTATCCTAATGGCAATGTGAAACCCGTGATCTCATCGAGTTCCAACTCGGTTACACCCCATATGTCCTCAGACTCTCCGTGCTTTCTGCCTTCTGAAAAAGATGATTCCAACTGATCCCTACCGGGTATTCTCCATGATGCTTTAACCAAAGCGCAAACGATCATGCCAGACGCAGTTGTTCGTTTCAATCCCTCTTTTGCCTGGACCGCCCTGCCGGGTTTTCAGCCCACCGGGATACCCTTTTTTGCCCAAGTCGCCTTTTCAGGTTTTCGACTTGCCGGGTGTACAGTTTTTCATTTTATCCCTAACTTTTGCCCGAACCTTTCTTTCTGCTTTTGGTTCGCCGGGATGCCCATTTTTGCCTGGACTATTTTGTTCTTTTCGTCCAGCGGGTCAATTATACGAAGTATTTTTTAACTGCGTCCGCATTCACAGGGGATGGAAAATCCTCGCCATCCATGGTCGTTAGCAACAAGGCTCCACCCGAGAAAACCTTCTTGACCACGAATGGACCTTCATAATTGGGTGTCCATTTGCCCCTTCGATCGTTTTGAGGAGGAAATATCCTTTTCAGCACCATATCACCTACGTGATATACCCGAGGTCGTACCTTCTTGTCAAAAGCACGCTTCATCCTTTGCTGATACAACTGCCCATGGCAGATGGCTGCTAGCCTCTTTTCTTCAATTAGGCTCAACTCCTCATATCGGGTGCTTACCCATTCAGCCTCTTGCAATTTGACGTCCATCAGGACTCTCAAAGAGGGAATCTGAACCTCAACCGGTAATACAGCCTCCATTCCATATACCAATGAGAAAGGAGTTTCCCCAGTAAATGTGCGCACTGACGTTCGACACCCAGGATACAAGCTTCGTACTCAGCCACCACCGTTGGTGCATTCAAATGTTATCCGGGCAACAAAAGCTTACTCACCTTAACCTTAACCTCCCCATCAGACATCAGAATCCGTTCGGATTCGAGGTCATGCCCCTCCTCCGGGATCGGTTCCTCACAATCTTTCGATTTGAGCACCTCGAGATGTCCTTATCAGGGAACTCAAACTTCATCGGTTGATGACCCCTAACGGGTCGTTGGGTGAGGTAATCAGACAATACCCCTTGATCGCTTTCTGAGAGTATCCCAAATCCGTCAACATTATTTTGCACTCTCACAACCCATCCGGTCGATGCTGGCTTCTCAAACACATACTCGATCGGACCCATCTCGGAAATCCACAAAGTGGTATGAACCAGCATATACTGTCTCAGTCGGCGAGCAGCCTATGCCAAAGTACATCAGGTTTTCTCGAACAGTGAATGTATTGTTTCACAGTCGGTAAACTTTTTGCTAAGGTAAATTACATGCTCTTTTCGACGAGACTCGTCATGCTGACCCACTTCACCTCGTAGACCCCTCGAGGGCTGTTAAGTACCAGATTAACGGTTTTTTCTTCCACGGAAGGTAACAGAATCGGAGGCTCCTGCAACTTATTCTTTTATTTTTTCGATATGCCCCTTGGCAATCATTATTTCACCTGACCGTTTGATTTTTTTTCAACATCTTGAATATGGGTTCACACGTGGCTGTTAGATAAGATGTGAACCATGACAGGTAGTTCAATCTTTCTAAGAAACCACGAACCTCTTTCTTTATCTTTCTCGGTTCAGGTATTTCTCTTATTGCTTTTTTTTTTTTTTTTTTTGTTACAGGATGAACCTCGATTCCTCCCTTACAATGAACCCCAACAGCTTACGGGACCGCACTCTGATAGTGCACTTATCTGAATTCAACCTCAGTTTGAATTGTCTCAACTGGTCAAACGACCTGCCCCGGTCTGCCAGATGCCCCTCTTCTGTTTGGGACTTTGCTATCATGTCATAGCATTTGATTTCATGGCGAATCATATCATGAAACAAAGTCACCATAGCTCTCTGATAAGTAGCACCGGCGTTCCGCTTCTCTAGAGGACAATCTTCTCTCCATGGTAGCTTGTGCACAACGACATCGGTATCCGACCCTGGCATATCCTGACATGACCAAGCGAAGGTATCCACATGCTCTTTCCGCAGGGCTACCATTCTGCTCTCGACTCGCCTCTGCAGCGGCTCCAATTTTCCTTTCCTTCCTGACCTCGGCAGTACACAGGTTAACAATCTCAATTCGCTCTTCGAGCGGCTGAATCACCTTCTCCTCTTGTTTCAACAACCTGGCTAATCTCCCAGCAGATCACAATCTTCTTCGTCTTCTTCTTCAGCCTGATTGCTCGGATTGTCGAAGTCATATGAGGTGTAACCAAATTGTTATCAACGAGATCCGGAGAATTATTTTTCGACTTTGGGACGAGACAAATCAAAAAAGAAAAATGAAAATAAACATTGCCATTTTTATTTGTTTTAAAACTGCAAAAATAAATGAAAATCAGGGAACACCGCTTTTTGACTGAAAAACATCCATTTATTAATGATGCAGAAAATGCAAATTTAAACATGAGGCCCTTACAATGAACCATTACGTGTCGGGCAACACGTACGGCTTTCATGCAAATAACAACTGAAAATAGAAAATCATTACTCTTCCGGATGAGTGACAGTGCTGATCTGTTAGGCCTTCCAGCTTCCTGGTACGCACGATTTTATCCATTGATCAATCTCCCAGTCACTGTCAGTTTCTTTACCCACTGTACAGGCGTGACCCGAATCTTCAACAATTTCACTCACCATTGCCTGACCATGCGCCGGCATGGGATTAGCATTAACATTCGACGATGGCGCAAAACTGATAGCCTTGGAGTCTACCAGATCCTGGACAACATTCTTGAATGCTCTACAGCCCTCAATGTTATGCCCCGGTGTTCCAGAATGAAATTCACACTGGGCATTCTCATCATAGTTAGGAGGCTTCTGATCTGTTCTCATCGGAACCATCGCCCTCGGCTGAACCAACCCAAAATCCATCAACTTTTTAAACAGAACAGCATATGTCACGGGCGGCTTGTCAAAATGGCGATCGACCCCCTTTCCTCTCACTTGGCTCCCAGCTCCCTGTGCTCTCTGTGAGGTTGGCTGATGTTGCTGTCGGATTGACTGATTGCCAGCAGGGATGGTTACTGCAGCAGTGTGCTGGTAGTAACGACCCCTACCGTGTCCTCTCTGGGCATACACAGCACTTGGTTCACCCCCATCCTTGCGCTAGTCATTACCAAAGGATTTCTTCGGTCCAGACGACGAAGCATTTCCTGGTATTTTCCCTTCCTTCAACCAGTCTTCAATCCTCCCCACCTTCTCGGCAATCACTTTCTGCCCTAAGGCGAACTCTTGCATGACACTGATCAGCTCTCCCATCTTCTCTTTCAGCTCGAGAATGTCGGTGTTGGATGGATTCATCAGTCTATGTCAATCAAACAGGTTAGAAACTGACACCTGCAAAATAGAAAACAAGTTATTATGCATGAATGCAATGTCCATCCACATGAGGAACACTTTGTCTCTTGATCCTGGCTTCATTGAGACAAATAATAATCCGGCAGCAATATTCTGACATTCAGCATTTGACTTCCCCGTTCATATCAGAGATATATGATTTAGCAGGAATACCCCGACCATGTGTGTGCTTGTGTGAGTGCATACGGTAAAGCAAATAAAGCTTGAAGATCAACCACTGAATGAAAAATACCATCACATAGCAAAGTGCACAATAAGTGCCATAGTCATACATCAAATCAGATAAAATTCAAATTCAATCCTCCAGAATCAAGAAAGAAATACAAGCAAGTAAATTCCGTCAACAAGCCTGACGGTAATCCACAACAAATGAAAGAACTAGCTGGATGAGGGTCCCACAGATGGCCCTATCTCGTCTTCCATCTTCGCGAACTCCGCGGCGAACCTGAGCTCGGTGTTCTCCTGCTGCAATCTCCCCACTTCTTTCTGATGAATCTTCATCTGTCTGAAGTAGTGGTCTCTCTCTGCCATGTAGTGATCTCTCTCGGCGACGATCTTCAGACTCTCTGACTCCTTAACCTTCAGCTTTGCCTCCCACTCAGTAATAAGGACTCGGACTCTGTTATCCCTCTGTTCTTTCACCAAGACTTGCCTTCTCTTCTCATCTTCAATGACTTTTGAAGCTCTAGCCAATCTCTCTTTGGTGATGTCGTGCTCCCTGTTGGACGATGCTAAGGCCTCACTAATCTTCCCATAATAGGCAGTATCCATCTCAAAGCGCTTTGCTTCCAGGGCGTGCCGCTTGTCTTGATCTTCCATCTTCACTTTGATCTCCTGGTTAGCTGTCTGAAACCGAGCAACACTCCTCTCCAATTCAGCTTTCTCTGCAAGTAACTGATCTCTGGCTCTCTTCATCTCGAGGAATTCTTCCATACTGACAGAAGAACTTGGACCCTCAATCCTAGGACACCCAAGATCACCCCCAGGAAATGGTAGAAATGTAATCTCAATTCTTTTCCGCAACCAATCTTCAAATAATGGAAAATACCGACAGTTGACCTTACCATAAGGAACCTTACCCTTCCTCTGGATATCTCGCCACTCCTCCAATACTTGCCTCAACTTGGCCTGATTGCCATCAATCGGGAAGTAAAAGGACTCCTGGATCTCTCGCCCGAGAGGAGGCCCTCTACAGCAAACCCCATCTGTCTCCTGAGAAGCGTCGGGTTGTAATTGATGCAACCCTGAACTCCCACAAGAGGCACATTAGGTAGACTCCCGCAACTGTATATAAAATCTCGGCCTGCCAAACCATTGTGAGTCCATGCTATATCATCAGCCCGCAAACCCATCAATCTGAAGGACCACTTGACAGAAGGATCAAGATGAGCAAAAGCACCTCGAGAAGGCAAATACCCCATAAACCACCTGAAGAGCAACTGAGAACAACACCGGATCAGACCACCACGCCGCTTCTCGTTCCTGTTATGAACCGAGTAATAGACATCTCCGATCAGAGTAGGAATAGGGTTTCTCTGCAGGAACAACCTGATAGCATTATGGTCCACAAAATTCTTCTGATTAGGAAACAGAATAATCCCATAAATGCTCACAGCAATCAGAGCACAAACCGTCTTCCAGTTACCCATAGCAGCATGTTCCTTGGTATTAGCCTCCAAGAAACTCAAATGAAATCCAGGTAACTTCCCCTTTTCCTTCAAACCCTCTTTGATCATCCCCGGACTCAAATAAAGAGCACGGGAAATCCCAAGGACATCAGGCTCCGTCCTAGTGACATGGAAAGGAATCTGATCACGAATCTGCATACCCAGGATGCCAGCATAGTCCTCCATCAGAGGTCCCAACAAATAATCTGGAAACACAAAACATCTCAGTCCCGGATCATAGAACTGGAGAAGAGTATGGATGGCACTTCTGTCACTGTCAGTGAGTCTGAAAACTATCTTCAGGATACTACCGTATGACTCTCTGAACATCCCCACATGGTCGGGTGTGATCAATGCTATCATATCCTTCAGCACACCAATCTCAGGATCGAAGAAACTGTAAGCAATGTTGTCTTTCCGGCCGGTCCTCATATCTGAACAGGAAGTCTCTCAACCAGGATCTTGATCAAAAATGTCCCTGCATATGGATAAACATGTGTTAGATGTAATTAATGCAAGATGTAATGATGCTGATGAATGCATGCAATGCGTTGCCATCCTCTAAGCCATCTGATCATCTGTTGCTCTGAATCACGGCTCGGATCTCTGAACTGATCATAACCATCTGAAGAATGTACAATCACAAATCCGACCCACGGGTTCCGAAATAAACGGAAGACAGATACATCATCATCATCATCAGTCTCTGAGCAGACACTCACAACCATCTGAATCGGCCCGGGGAATCCCGAAATAAACGGATCCCCACTGATAAACTCGGCCCAGGGAATCCTGAAATAAACGGATCCCCACTGATAAATCTCGGACAGCACTCCGGCGTCTCTGACATAAATGACCATAAATCCTACTTATAAATATGACTCTGATCCACGGAACAAAAAGTCACCATCTGAGTCACCATCTGAACATGCATCTGAAAGAATCACCCTCCCCTCACAGGTAAATTCTAATCAGGTCATCCTAAGGCGGATAATAGTCTCGACAATCGGGCAAAGATACTCAATGGGTTTGCCCTTTCGGGTGTGCCATTGTAGCTCTCCTGAGATCGTCTAAACCAAAGATCCGGGAAATGATCGGTCACCAGAGTCAACAGTTTAGATGAAGTAACTCAACCAAAGCGGAATATCCACAGAGGCAAGCACTATCAAATGAACCTCGTCCGGCTTGTGGTACATCATGCTGCCAGGCACATGTTGACTTAACATGAAAGAGGCGACATGAGACCACACTAGTCCTAGGTGTATACTCGGGCCTGGGTTTTAGCCCCACTCAGAACACCCACCCCAAAACAGAGGAACCACCTGCACAGAGGACAGCAACAACATGATAGTATGATGCATGCAAATATTTATGCAAATATATACACTGTTAGAATAATCAATGCAATAAATAAAACAAAACAAGCAACCTAAACTATCCTAAAACGCTAGGAAGGACTCGCTCGGGAAAGATGGACCAGCACAGGTCGACATCTAGTTGCCTTATCCCCAGCAGAGTCGCCAGCTGTCGCATCCGCGAAAAAACAACCGGCGAAGCTCAAATAAAAACACAACACAGAGCCGCCACTGCGCGTTATTTATCCCAAGATAGGGAAAGGAAACGCTCAGAGAAACCTGGAAAGGAAATGGTCTTGTGACCAAAGAGAAAGGGTAAGGGAGTCGGTTACGCGAGGGGAAGGTATTAGCACCCCTCACGTCCGTCGTACTCGACGGGATCCACGTTCTAAAATAAAGAATAGGTTGCTAAAACATCACACACATACACAGGGGAACGCAGGCGGGGTTAAGAGAAGGGAGCTCGATAGGACATCGCATCCTATGCCTACATATCTCGTCTGGAACGAGAATCAGAGCCACTGTAGTTCGGCTTACGCACGCCAAACAACACAAAACGCACAAACAGATGGCAAACATGGAGCCCGACAACCACTCGATGGAATTACGTCAGCATCCGAACCAAAACACACACAAAAGGCAAACGTGGAGAAACGCTCAGAGAAACCTGGAAAGGAAATGGTCTCGCGACCAAAGAGAAAGGGTAAGGGAGTCGGTTACGCAAGGGGAAGGTATTAGCACCCCTCACGTCCGTCGTACTCGACGGGATCCACGTTCTAAAATAAAGAATAGGTTGCTAAAACATCACACACACACACACAGGGGAACGCAGGCGGGGTTAAGAGAAGGGAGCTCGATAGGACATCGCATCCTATGCCTACATATCTCGTCTGGAACGAGAATCAGAGCCACTGTAATTCGGCTTACGCACGCCAAACAACACAAAACGCACAAACAGATGGCAAACATGGAGCCCGACAACCACTCGATGGAATTACGTCAGCATCCGAACCAAAACACACACAAAAGGCAAACGTGGAGCCCGACTGCCAATCACTGGGCTTACGTCGGCATCCGAACCAAAACACACGATCAGATAACAAGCAAACACACGCAAAAAGAAAAAAGGTTGCCCGGAGTGGTCTCGCACGACCACCTGCCTACATACCTCGTCTGGAACAAGGATCAGGGCGATGTAGTTCCCCCTCAAGGGAAAGAAAATCTAGCCAGAAACCGAGGGAAGACACACTACCAGGGAGCTGTACTCGAGCCTAGTGTTGTCATGCATCGTTACCCTACGTTCAGGTTTCTACCTACTTGCACAACTGCAAGCTACTCCTATCCAGGAAGAAAGCAAGCATACAAGCATACAATCATCAAGCATTTCAAACAACCATGTCAAACAAATATTCACAAAGCACACACTATAACCAATCAAGTGGGCTCAAACAATGGGTTTGACTGCCGAAGCAAGTCGTCTGTACATGGGTATTATTCGCTCTTAACCTTGCCATTACGAGGCTAAGGTGAAGCAGATGAAAAGGTGAAGTGAGGATGGGACCTCACAGCTCTTATCCCTGACCAGGGAGAGCTTCTGACAAAGGAGCGTGGGTCCAGAATGGAGGGACCCTTCTACGCTCAAAGACTCTGACTCGATTGTGCAACAGCACAAGATCTTGGGTTCGTGTCCCAATGCATCAACACACAGCCGTGTGAGCAGAGGGACGACTCACAGAATAGTGGGGGATAGATTGCATATCCCTTGGCTTCCACCAATTGCCTTGATTAAGGACTTTACCTGCTTAGGCACAATATTAAACAATCACAATCATCGCCTCTTAAGGAGGACTTCAGACAGTTTGCCCGGCCAAATAACAGACCGGGTCTCCAGACTACATGAAGAATAGAAGTCCTACCTCAAGTGGTTTAAAAACCAAGCAGCAGCAAGCAAGTTCTTAAAGAACTGTAAGCAACTAAAGGTACCTGAAAACAATCAAGTATTATCAGTGCTCAGACAGACAATCATAAACAGCAAATGTTAACCAGTCAGACTATACAGATAACACACAATCAAGCTATAAGCTCAAGCTCAAGCTTCACAACCTACAAAACAAATTCATGTTAGTTCTCAACATCAAACAATGTCAATTAATCCACTTGGTTCAATCTCCCTAAGCATGGTGCTTTTCATCCTGAAAAATCAAGCAAATGTGAGAGACAAGACCACTAGGCCAAGCCTAGGGTCCAAAAAGTGAGAAAAAAATCTAAACAGCAAGCAATCTTTAACCAAAATCAAATTAATGCCAAACAAAAGCAAATGCAATTGGTCCCATGCTTATATCATTTACCATATTCATTTCATGACCAAAACAAGCCAAACTAGGTCAAACATAACACCAAACATCCAACCAGAATAACTTCAATCAAAAGCATATCAAAACAATTCCAAAAATCCTCAAATAATTTACACCTAAACAGGACATATTCAGGGTATAGCATGTCAATTTTCAGCTCAATTGGACAAAAGGAACTATGTCAATGAAAATCAAGAAAAACAGACACAAATATATGAGCCAAATCACAACATCAACACATGCATTCACTTCAAAAATTCATAAGTCAATGAAAACAATAAAGAAATGAATGGGACCAAAACAGGGATGTCCTACAATGTGTCTATAACCAGCATACCAAATTTCATCATCATCCAATACCATATGAGCATTTCACAAAGATATTCCAAACATGTACCACATGAACTTGCACATTTGACCAACAGAGATGAAAAATACCAATCAAATTGAAAATGCCACATAAAAATCCAGAAATATTCACATAACATCTTAACATGTTAATGATCACACATATAAAATTTCAAGTCATTTAAACAAGCCTAGGTCATGAAAATAAATCCAGAAAGTTGACCTAGCTAGGTGTGACACAAATTGTCACACCTAGATACAAAAATTCATATCTCAATCACCAGGTATCCAAAATTCACAAAATTTACATGTAAATCACCATTGGCATGTCTACAATCACCACAAAAATTTTCAAGAATTTCTTTTTAAGCATGAGTATTTCACAATAGAAATGGCAAAAGGTGTCAAAATATACCACAAGTCAAACACCTCTAGGTCAAACCAATTTTTCACCAAACACAATTTGCAAAATCATACTCATAAAAAACTAGAGGAAAAATGGGAACTATAGAAAAAAACCTCACATTTTTTGGATAAGCCAATTATTTTTTCTGATTTTTCTAAGATCTATGTGATTTTTAAATAATTATTTAAGAGTTCTATTAATTAATTAGAAATAATGGCGTTTTTGTAATTATCTCTTCCGGTCCCAAAACACAGTCGTTTTCATTAATTGAAGTGGAAGCACGCTATTGGCTAAGGTTCCGCGGGAAACATGATTTGAAAATTGGCAAGGAGAACACACGAATCAAACAGTGCAAAAATCCAGAAATCATCGTCTTCTTCAACCTTTTTTCCAAATTGTGATTTCGCTCAAACCTCAATGAAAATGGACAAACTCACATCCGTTGGAAAGGTCTCACTCTCAGGATCTCAAATATCACAATGATTTCTCCTAATTCTTCCTAAATTCTCTGGATCGAGCGTTTTAGGTTTTGCTCTCAAGACTTCTAATCGACCTAACTCGAGCCACAATTCACTATTTCTAAAACTAATCACATCAATGGATTCTACATGAAAAGTTCTATCAAACGCACATAAGCATTGGAGCAATAGTGAGATTCGAAATATGAGCACCTGGATATGGCAGTAGTGATATTGATGATCTTTGCGCGTGTAATGTCAAAACAGATGTAGTAGAAGCTCCAAGAAGTCGAATGCAATGCTCAGGTTCGATTGATTTTGCTCCTAGTGCACGAAATCCGGATTCACCATGGAAGCACCTTGTATGAACAGTTGCGATTTGGTGTGCATTTGTTGTTGAATTACCAAAACAGATGGAGTATGAGAGGAATGAAGATCAACACAAAAAGAATCTTCGAATTTGATCAAGAATTGAGAGAGATTTTGTGACTTTTGCTTTGATGTGTTCTTGAAGAATTTGGAGAATTTGGAGAATTTGGATCTTGATTTTGGGAATTGTGATTTTCTGTTATGAATTGGTTGTGATTAAGAATATATACTCTTGATTAATCCACACTTAATCACTCTAATTAACCAATTGGAATATGATTAGTGAAAATGTCATTTTCAAGCTAGAGGCAAAAATGTACTTTCATATGCCAGCTCATTGACAGCTCAATGCCAGCTCACACAAACCCTAAACACCTGTCATGAGCTGTTGCCACCTGTTTCATGTTCATTGGATGAGTATTTTGCATTTTCCACATGTGATGGCTATGTGTTCACTTTTTCCAAGCTCATTTCAAAAGCCAATTTTCAAACCATGAAGCCTCGGCATGTTATGAGCATTCCAACAATTTTCAAATGTCATTTGTGAAGTGTTGCAAAAATCCCCATTCAAAAATTCTCATTATTTCTCAAGTTGGACAATTTTGCCCCTGAACTTTTAACTGTACAGTTGAAATTTGACTTTTTGCATTGACCATTTTTGAGAAAATCCAATTATACACCATGAAAGTACATGTCAAATGGAGTTTGTGCATAAAAAGAACATCCAATTTGGACACTCCATGAGGAAGTTATGCCCCTCTAATTATGGGTCATTTTTGAAATTCACTGGACCATATCTTGACAACCATACATGGGATTTTCAAGTTCTTGGACTTTTTGGAAAGGTGAGACCAAGATCTACAACTTTCATGTTGAACAAATTTTCATTTGAAGCTTCCTTGGACATGTAATTTTGAGATCAAAAACTTTCCATTTTTGGAAACTTCCATTACAAGTCACTTTCTATTTTTGGCAATTCTTGTCCTGACTTGATTTTCTCCATTCTTAAGCTTTGAAAAGTCAAATAACACTTGTTCCAACATGAATGAAGTGTATCCAACTCATTTCCACCTCCAAATCCATTAAATCAAGCACAGTTGACCACAGTTGACTTTTTCAACTGATAGATGAATTTGGCACTGCATAGATCAATCTGAGCTCCAATCCTCTGATGAAATGGCTCAAGGATGAAACCCTAGCCTCAATAAGCTCAATAAAACCATAAGATGATCCCCATATACATCATAGACCCCATCTCCTGATCATGCCATGACTGGCCCAATGCAACTGATTAGGGTTGACCAGTGGTCAAAACCATAATCTCAAGGAATATGCTTCAATCACTTGATGATACCAAGACATGATGATGATGATGTATCATTCCAAACAAGATGAAGACCAATATCCTTTGAGAACCATGAAACCCTAATTTGGACCTCCACATCCTCAGATGGCCAATGATCAGTCAATAAAACCCTAACTTTGCTCTTTGACTTCCTCATCTTCTGAACAAGACTTGGGAGAATGACTTGCACAATGTAACCACATGATATGCAATATGCAATGCCTAATGACCTAAAAATGTATGTAACATGTTAATGCTAGTCCCAAGAGAGGAGGGCAAATTTTGAGGTGTTACAATTTCAAGCCTCATTGCTCACATTAATCTTCTTTTCTGTCTGAAAACCCAACATTTTGTCCGAAGATACATTTTCGGTAGGAGTATGAACTTACTCGAAAATGCATTTTCGGTATCTGTCTGAGTTTATTTTTTCAGCTCTGTTTACAACATTAGCGCTTAATTATTGTTCTGTTGTAATTTTTTTCATTAGATATGGTGTACCCCGATGTTTCTCCCAAATAATTTGTGTCTCTCACATCTAAAGGTGTTGTTGTGAAGGCGGTAGATGTTGGCAACCAATTTAAAAGTGAGCAAGAGTTTGAATCTCGTGATCACATGCTCCAATGAATTCATATAGAGACCTCCAAACTGAGATTTGGTGTGGTTATCAGAAGGTCCGATGGTTTGGATAAAAAATGTGTTTTTGTGACAATGACGTGCAAAAGAAACGGGAAATATAGATCTCATCTCCGAAATGAGATGACACTGGTTCAAGAAAATGTGAGTGTTCCTTTAAGGTGTGTGGTTATATGTTGGCAAATAATAACTGGAGATTTTTAATGTCATATGTGGTTTGCATAACCATGATTTATGTGAAAAGTTAGTCGATCATCCAATTGCGTGTTGCCTCATGCTAGAAGAGAAGGAATGTGTTGCTGACATGACATTGAATTTGGTTCAATAGAAAAATATACTTGTAACTTTGAAACGTAAAAGACCAAAAAATATCTCAAATATCAAACAAGTGTACAATATTCAGTATCAAACTAACAAGGCGCTGCAGGAGAATAGAACTGAAATGCAACAACTCTTGAAACTGTTGGATGATAACAATTATGTGTCTAGGTACCAAACGTGTAAGGATGGAGTTACCATTAGATATATATTTTGGACTCATCTTGATTCCATCAAGCTTTTCATCATGTTTCCTACTGTGCTCATACTTGATTCAACGTACAAGACCAATAAGTATAGACTTTCATTATTGGAAATGGTTGATGTCATATCTATTGAGAAGGCCTATTATGTCGGGCTTACATTGCTAGAGAGCGAAAAAAAGGAGAGTGTTACTTGGGCCTTAGAGGTGTGTCGGGCAATGTTAAAGGAACAAGAAAAGATGCATAAAGTGATTGTTATCAACCGCGATACCGCCTTGATAAATTCGGTTGCAAAGATATTTCCTACTTTTTATGCATTACTTTGTAGGTATCACATAACAAATAATGTGAAAAGTCGAGTTAAACCTGCGGTAAGGACGAAACAGATAGAGTCCGAAGATGAAAAATGGTGAAAACGAGTGTGGTTGTGGAAAAAATAATGGATGCATGGAATCATATAGTAAATTCTTCCACAAAATAACTATATGTTGATTTCATTATTCATTTCAGGAAAAGGTTGTGAAAATTATTTTGATTTGTTGAAATATGTTGAAAGCATAATTCTTGGCCAGATGAAGGAGAAAATTGTTTGTACTTGGACTGATCAGATTAGACACCTTAGAAATACAACAACTAATCGATTTGAGTATGCTCATGCTAAATTGAAGAATCAATTGGAAAATAGTAAGCACGATTTGTGTAGAGATTGTGACTCCGTGAACCAAATGATTCAAAACCAGCATAATGAGATACAAATATTATTTGGTCGGAGCATCACAATTTTTGAACAGAGATTTAAAGACAACAATCTTTATTCTCAGTTGGTCGGCAACATATCTCGAGCGAGTTTGAATTATATTTTTCACGAGGCTAAACTAGTTGCTAATGTAGGCTTAGATAGCGCAAAGTGTGGATGCACAATTGTGAAAATATATGGTCTTCAATGTGCTTGTGTTATTGCAAAAAAGAAGAAACTTTGTAGTCCAATAAGAATGGATGAGGTTTTCACTCACTTGAAGAGACTTAGGTTTGATGATAATTGTGTGATGAAAGACGGTAAATCGAATATCTCTTTGACCGAATGAGAAGTGATATAAGATGTATTTTTGAAAGCCGGTGACAACATGAAACTCCAAATCAAAGAATAATTGAGGAAGATTTCTTATCCGGAAACCACCGACTTGAAACCACCCTCTCAACCGGTAAAAACAAAAGGTGCTCCGAAGAAGCTCAAGCCTACACCGAGTGACAATTCAACGGTGCGGTCTTCTTCGTATTTTGAACATGTTGACAAAGTTTTTTCAAACTCACCAACTCCGAAATTTCAAAAATGTGTTTTCAAAGAAGCTCGCATTAGCAAACCACCTCCTACGCCGCCTCCACCAAAGTTTCTATTCATTAACGAGATATCCTTTTTTATGCACAAATAGATCGAGCGGATTATCAATGTTGAGGGGGACTGTAATTGTGGTTATCGAGTTGTCTTGGATTTACTCGTAAAAGGAGAAGATAATTATACACTTGTCCGCCATCAACTTATCCAAGAGGAGATGACTCATAAAGAATCATACGCACAGATGTACATAAAGAAAGACAACTTCAATGAAGTTTATGAGTCTCTTGTTCCTTGCCTTGGTGAACCGGCACCAGAGGCAAAATTGATGCGCTTCTCTAAAATGGTCACCTGATAGCATGTACGTATGATAGGGTGTGTGTTGATCTTACAGGATACAGGTTTTCAGAAGAAAAAATCCCACTATGTACCACCCCACCTCAAAATCCAAATGATTGTATTATCTGTTTGGTTGGCTTTCAAAATCACGGTATTCTGTTCAAATTTACTTGAAACCGGGATGTCATATACCACTTACATCACCGGAGTGAACGACTTATTCAACAACAAAAGTCGAGACTTGGACGAACCATTTTATGGAAATGATGCAAGAGTTCGAGAAATTGAGCAACATTGAAAAAGAATTAAATGCACAAAAGTCAAAGGGGGTACCCCATAGATTTAGCGGGCGACAAATGTTTCGATTCATTTTAATTTCCTATTTATCCAGAAAAATAAGTGTATGTAATTGTGTCTCAATATTAATGAAGTGTAATATAATCAATTTCTTAATATTTTAATACATTTTTTATCTTTCCCATAACATTTGTTCATTTGTCAAAAAAATCTTCAATTAAATTCTATTTTTAAAGGTTTTATTTTCTACCTGTTCATGAGAGGTTCCAAATATGCATCTCCGGAACAAGATAATGGAGTGCAGACCCGAAGAT
Source organism: Lathyrus oleraceus (assembly GCF_024323335.1). Classification (NCBI taxonomy): domain Eukaryota; kingdom Viridiplantae; phylum Streptophyta; class Magnoliopsida; order Fabales; family Fabaceae; genus Lathyrus; species Lathyrus oleraceus. Next base: position 208,261,685 of record NC_066581.1, read on the forward strand.
ATATATCTGGAATCAGCATGCCAGATTTTGAATGGTCCACATTTGTCTACAACTTCTATAAATTAATGTGCTCTTGTTTTTTATTTCACACAAATTGAAAATGTCTCAAATGTCACAAATAAACATCATCTGGTATGTCACAAATGTCTTCTTCTCCGGCGCGACACCCAGGAGAAAGTTTAAGCTCAACGAGTACACATCTCTTGCAGATATTAAATACGAAATTCATAATCTCCTCCTTATGGAGACAATCGAAGAATTGTGAAGCTCAAGTACCGTTCACCATCGATTGACAACGGATGAAAGATTGAGTTTAACAACTTTGAGCTCAAGACGAAAGCAGATGTAAGGGATATGTGGAATACATATTTATGTTTCGAAACAAAAGTTCCGCTTGAGTTGGAAGCGACGATTTCAAGATCGGTCAAAAATATTGTGAAGGTGTTGAAGCGTCCACCTGAATATTGAAGCGTAATGTTGCATTTTATGTTGAAATCATCTATGTAATGCTTATTTTCTTTTATAAATATTAATTTTATTTTTATTAAATTACAAGTTTTTAGTTATTGTCTCCGTTACTGCTGTGTATACATTACAAAAATATATTTACAGAAATATACCAAAGATACATCTCAAATATTTAGAAAATTCAACTAACAGAGCGTCATTTAAAATGGTCTACGTTGAGTGTGTATTAAATATATCTGAAGATATATTTTCGAAATCTAAAAAATATTTTAGTATTTTTGTGTAATACATAAATAACATTATATAATATATTAATAAATTCCCTTTTGTAATTGGGGCTGAGCGCTTGAATGCGCGTGGGATTCCTTCTCGCTTCCAAAAGATTTCTTCTGTTATGAATTTATAAATTTTTATTTTACTAGCTATGATTATGAATAGATTATTTATAAAATTTAGCAATTTATTTATTATTTTATTAATTTATTTTTCATTCGATTGAGTTAACATTGAATATCAGATTTCTCTTAAATTAGTCATAATTTATTTTCAACCTCTTGATCATTGCATATAATTTTTTTATATATAAACTAACTATCCTTTTGAAATTATGAATGTGTAATTATATACAAAACAATACTGTTATTTTCTATAATATTCTTAATTTAAAAACACTTTTTAATATTATTAATTGATTTATTGTTATATACTCCATTTTTGTGAGAGTATTTACAATCTTATTATTTGAAAAAAATTAAATATGAGTAACCATTTTTAAGTTACAATTGTGATTTCACATATCAAAATATAATTCTATAAATTGTTAGTAAAAAAAATTAGTTTATTTTAATTATAATAAATACTAACTAATAATAATCATATTTTATGAATATTTATTATTAATATAATATGTTAGAATTGAACATACTTATCATATTTTATGAGTATGTTATTATTAATATAATATGTTAGAATTCAACGTACTTATGATTTTATGTTAATGTAAACAATTTTAATTCGGATAACATATCAGTAATATGAAATTTTATTTGTGGACATAGTATTTGGAAATTGTCATTAGATTTCTTACTTTTCTTACTTATTTATTATAGTTGATATATGTTATATTCTAATTTTGTACCTTTTTTTTCTTTTTTTCTGACAAATGTTTAAATTATTTGTATGTATGATTATCGAGTTATCCAATTAGATTATTCGTTTTAGTGTTTCATTCATCGCATTTCGTATAATCTGTCAATGGATCAAATATTCGATAATAACATATTTAATCAGTTTAAAGTGGATTTTCGATGCGGATATTATTTGGTGGTTATTCGGATTTATTTTTCATATCATTTGTGGTGCATATCATTTTTTTATTTGAGATTCATGGTTATCAGGGGTTGAAATGATTGTTACTTAATTCAGAAGATTGCTTGAATTAAAAAAAAAATGATAAAGTTGGAATGAAAAAGAGATTTCAATCATTTATTGGAAATTCATTACAAGGAAAGAGGATAAAAAATACATATTTTGGGTCCGGTTGACTTTTTGGTCAACTATTGACTTTGATCAACTGTTGATCATTGACTTAATTTTGATTCCTGAATTTTCTTAAACATAGTCTACAAGCATTTGATCAAATGATTCATTATTATTCATCAAAAATGACTTATGTCATGATTATGATAATGCTAATTTCCAACAAATTATATCTTTCATGATTTGTTCTCCACTTTTCAATGTTGCTTCAAGTTCATTCTTCCACAATAATGCTCACTTTGCTACAACGAAGAAGGTACATCAAGTTAGACATTCATATCATGAAGTTAAATCATCAAAAAGTCATGGGAAAAGTCATGAAAAACTCAAGAAACAAAAGGAAAATTCTGCATTATTCATTAAATTAAGTACTTATTTTTTCAACACTTCCCAACATTGATTCATGCCCCAAAAGTCAAAATTTAATCCATAACTTTACACCATTCAAAAGTGTTTATGTTCAATACAAAGTCACTTCTCAAAAGCACTTAAAATCATGAGATAATTTACCAAAAATTCAAGGCAAAAATGGTGAAAAATCAAAGGCAAAAGCATTCAAATATTCCAAATTTCATGCATAATTACTAATGACATTTTGCCATACATTCCAACTTGGTACTTTTGCAAAAACCATACATCATTTGTCTCTAACTACCTATGCATCCACAATCATTCAATTACACAATTAACACTTAACTACCATAATTAACAAACTAACACAAATCCTACCAAACAAACACAAATTTCAACTTCCATTTTCAATTTTTTTATTCAATCCTAACCATTATTAACAATCAATCCAAGGTGTAGCGGGAAATTCATGATCATCAAACTATTGACAAGCTAGAGATCAATTAACAAGAGTCGTCACCGCGCTTTTATTGTTTCCAAGGAAAAAGGAAAAAAAGTACGAACAAAACCCAAAAAGTAAGAAGTTTTCAAATAAAAACTACTAAAAGTCAGAGATCACAAGTAAGGGGGTTGATTACACAGAGGGAAGGTGTTAGCACCCAAAGTGTCCTAGGTACTCCTAGGGAGCCCTTTTTGTGTGCATATGTATTTTGTACAAAGTGATGTTTACAAACAAATAGAATGGAGGGATGAGAAAAGAATTCATTAATTATATTTTTGTGTTTGACAAGACCTTCGGACTTGTGCCTACGTACCAACATAAAAATGAGGGATCAAAACCTCGTAGTTCATGATACAAATTTCAAAGTGGGTGCATTGATTTTTACAAAATTTAAGTTTGAAAGGCACAAATGCCTAAAATGATTTGAATGAGTTAGTTCTTTTTGCCTTTTTGAAAGTTTAAGTCAAGTATAGTTAAGTTTATTTACAAGTTTGATTTAAGAAAATAAGTTTGAAAATGCAATGGCATAAGGCCAAAGTTTCTATCTTTTTGCAAAAAAAATGGTCAAAGTTTAGAATAAGAGTAGTTCACACAAAGAAGATTTTGAAAAATGGAGGGAGAGATTTTGAAATTAAAGAAGTGGGGAGAAGATGAAGAGACTATCATATGCACAAAATTAAAAGTTTAGAGTTGAAAAGATCTGACCAAGTGAGTAGAAATCCAATAGAAAAAAATGTCAATAGAAACCCAGAATTCCCTTGGACTTTTAGAATCAAGCAACACACAAATGCACAATTATACTATCTTGAAGAGCAAGGCATCAAATAAAGATGGCCTCATCCAAGCTTATCCATTCCATGATCTTCTTCAAAATAGCCCATGCAACAAATGAATTCCACAAGTCACAAGTTTAAAATAACAACTTCACAATGATCATGTTGCAGATGAATCTTAGAGAGATCTTCAAAGATGTATCAGATGAATTTTCAAATTACAAGTACTTGGTTACATGATAGTTGGCATTGGCCAAGTCCTTTTGCATAGAGATGTTGTCTAGACTCTAAGTCCAATTGCTCAAGATCAAGCCAACAGTCCACTTAAAAGTTTTTTAGGGTTTTTGTTATTATTATGTACATTAATGGTCAAAGACCACACAAACAAGCAAAGTATACACAAACAAAATATATCACACAATATGGTCCAAATGGACAAAGTGAAAATTACATTAACATAAACAATTAGAATGATATGAACAATGGCAAATGAAATATAGTGCTAAAAGTAAATTGCATTAAAGTAAAAACTTGAAATTAAAAGTTAGTAGTTAGTAGGTTAGAAGTTAGTTTTGTTTTGCTTTTGCTTTTTAAGACATTCTTTGGAGAACACTCAACCCACTTATCACAAACATGAATCCTTGAACCAAAACATCTTCCGAAGGAAGGAAAGAAGGCCAAGTTTCCACACAATACCATGAAAGAGGGGAGACTTACAATCTCACTAACTAGAATGCTTATGCCTTTTATGTCACAAATTTAGCGCCATGTTAAGCAATCGTAATTGGACTTATGTAGAAGTCACAACTATTTGAGGTCAAGCAATAGAATTTTGGTGTTAATGCATGTTAAAGACATAGTATAATGGACTATGCTCATGAAACATACCACACACAAAAAAGAATATGCAAAAGGTGTGGCTTAATCTCATCCATACTCATGTCAATTTTTCAATCAACTAGCATTAGAACTTTGAGATGTCATAGGCTAAATGGAATGAATGAATTAAGAAGAGGAATGAGATGAAGTGGGAAGGGGATGAATGAAATCACAAATTGGTCAAAGGAGGACTTTTACCAAATTAATATCATTAATTCATTTTGGGAGATGGAATGTACATTCCATCAATCTCCTAAATCCAATGATATTAATTTGACAAAGTCAAATCAACCTTGACCAATGCCCAACAACAACAAGCAAACTCAAACAAGTCAATACAAGGGGTCAACAAAAATAATTGGTATTTATTTAATTAAAAATAATAAAATAGTGCATTTAAATCAAATATGGTTTGTCCAATTCCTAAAATCTCATCAAAACACCAAAGAAATGGCCATGAGATTTATCATAGGTCAAACAAGGTCAAAGGACCTTGGAGAAAAAATTTCTTAATTTTTGGACATTTAAAAATATTTTTAAACAATTAAAAACAAATTCAAAATCAATTAATTCATGAAAAATATTAATAATGATCCAAAAAATAATTTTAATTCAGAATATGAAAGAGAAAAATATTTGAATTTTTTTGGTGAAAGTCCCATATTTTTTGGATCAATATTGAATTTAATATGAATTATTCAAAATAATGCAATTAAAATAAAAATTCAGAAAATCAAAAATACGTGGACCATCTGATCTCCCTCATTAATTGAGGTGGCAGATCAGATGGTCCCTAGCGCGCGTTCCACATGGTCTTGAGTCAACATTGCTACACATGTGGTAATTACAACCAACGTCCAAGATTAAAACAAAAAGAACGGATCATGTGGTTCAGAGTCTTGCCAACTCATCGCCGGAGTCAGAGCTCCGGTCATCTTCTCCGGTGGACCTCACCGGACTGGTCCACCATGAAGCATCACCAAAATGAAAAAAAAGGACATGATCTTAAAGAAAAAATGGCACTGAGCTCGAATCTGACCTCAATTCACTCCAACTCCAAGTATATTGAGAGATACATGGAGTTGAAATTTGAGGTACATGAACCGAGTTGCTTCGATTTAGCCTAAAAGCAGCTCAATCTTCTTGCCTACATTGGTAGGACTTCAAACAACTAAAGAATCAATAGAATTGAGCAAGAATTTGAGAGAATCGAAGAGTTTAAAATTTCTGGAAAATACCTTCAATGGAGGTCTAGATTCAATTGATCTTCATCTTGCTTGTGCTTGATCTCACTCCACTTGCTTGCAGAAGAAGGATTGAATGGTTAAGAAGCTATGGATTCCTGGAGAATTGAATTTCAAAACAGTGGAAATTCAAGCTCAAATTCAGGAGAATTTTTCAGGCTTATCCTTTGCAAAGTGAGGGTTTGAGATGGGGGATCAAAGCTGGCGCGAATGTGTCTGAATTTCTGAGCAATTGAAGCTCTATTTATAGTTGAAACAGTTAATAATTGCACACTTCAAATTACTTTCCAATTTTGACAAATGGTGATGCAAGTGTGCATGGGCGCATATAGGCCCATGAAATGATTGCTTGAGGTCCACAAATGAATATCAGATGCTCTGAACTAAGCTTGGATTGCAAGGCAAGTGTGCATTGATGTTTGAAGTTTGATCCTTGCCAAGTGATGTCACCCTGTTTATGCCATGCGCAACATATGCATTTTTTGTAAAAAATGAATGAATTTGAGCTCTTTGGAAAGGTGAGATCAAGAGGAACATCTTTCATGTTCAACACTTTTTCATTTGGAGCTTGGAACTTGGAGAAATTTGAGGTGGAATTTTGGAAATTTTTGACATATCAAAATTTTTCTAAGTGTCAAGCCATATGTCTCAATCTTCCACCTTGCTTAACTTTTTATATGAGCTTCAAATGAGAAATGTGTATTCATAAAAGTTGTAGCTTACTCAAATACCTTAAAAATGGTCACCAATTTCATGTCATTTGGATTTGAAATGATAGAGTTATGCATTTTTGAAGTTTGGAAAAATCACTTGATCAATGGTATAGGTCAAAAGTGACCTATAATGTAACCTCATAACACATGCTCAAAAAAGTTGAATTAGCTCCAACTCCAAAAACCAAAGTTGAAGTAGACACATTGAATTTGATTTTTCAACTTGGAAATCTTTCATCTCATAAAAATTGAGCAAGTTATGGCCTTGGGAAGTTGACTTTCACATTAGGGTTTAGACAAAATGACCTATAATGTTCCAACATAGAAAATGTTTTTCCAAGAAAAACTAGCTCTAGGTCTCAACATGAAAGTTGTTTAGAATGTAATTTAGAGTAAGTTTTATCTTAGAATTATTTTCATATGGTGAAAATTGTAGGAGATAGGGTCTAGGGAGATCCAGTTTTGATCAGATGAATTCATCTGGCCAACCACCATCAACCAACTTGCTAATTTCCAATTCTCCTGACTTTCTTGGCTCATGGTAGATCATATATTCATAAGATGATGAAATTTTAAGTGTCCCTTGATAAATTTGATCAATTGGTGAGATAGCTTGTTGGAGAAGTTACTCAAGATACCCAGTCAAACTAGGGTTTCCAAGGCAAATCACCCTCAAACTCTTGAAGAAAACTTGATCAATATAAAATGTAGAGATCATTGGGACTCATATATGATGTTCATAACCATTCTTTAATCAATTCTTGGTTGTGCCCTTTGTTCATGAGTGTCTCAAACCCTAGATGTGAACTTCATGAATCAATGGAGATCATGCCCTACCTACAAAAGAGTTAGGCAAATGCAAAGACATATTTTTGGTATTCTCCCAAAACAAACCCAATGAAAGAGGGGTAAGGAGGATGCCAAGACATGATCCCAATGTTGATGCTTATGATGAAATTGCATGAGGGATCTTAGGGTCAAAATTGGGGTCTTACAGCTGCCCCTATTTAAGGATATTCTAATTGAGGAGGTGAAGGTTAAAATCTTCGACTCGACTCAGTAGAATGGGATTAAATAACAACATATAGAAATAAATTTTGGTCCCTAAGAGACCTTATGATGCATATGACATGAATGCAAAAGTTAATGCTCTGTGGGGAGATATTGCCACAAAGGAAAAAGAAATCAGAGAGACCGAAAGTCCGTAGGAGTATAATGCATTCCTTGAGGAATACATGCTGGGGAGACAGAGACTCTGGGGGGGGGGGGGGGAGGAGTTATGCATAGGCCAGGCTACGACTTAAAACTACTGGGGGACTAGAGGGATTCCACACAAAATGGAAAGACTCAGCCGGGGAAACAAAAACATCTGCAGGGGATACGAATAAGTCAGGATAAAACTGAGGTACTCGAATCATGCAGGGGAAAGCGATTTCACTAAGGAAATACGCACTCAACTCAACTGGGCAGAAATGAACTTCAACACAGGAGGAGCAGAAATCTATTATCTACTACCTGTTACTGGGTAATTAGATAATAAAGATCTGACAGAGAGAACATCTGTCATCGGTTAGGATGAACATATCAAGGATGACTCGTTGTGGACCACCAGGAGGGAGTATTCATTACCGGTTACCGGGTAAGAATAACTTTGCTAGGGAGAAACTGCAGAAATAGGATTTACAACTACCAGTTACTGGGCAGAAGACCAAAAATGAGAATATCCGTCACCAGTTAAAGTAAACATATCAAGGATAAACTCAACAGGGAAGAAGATCCATCATCGGTTAAGATGAACATATCAAGGATAAACTTGCCTGGAAATGCCAAGGAGGATACCTGTCATCGGTTAGGATGAACATATCAAGGATAAACCAACTTGTCATACCCCAAAATTTGCCCATTAATATTTCAAGACATTTTTCAGGGCACTCCGACTCATTTTATGACACTGATCTTAAAGGAACAAAGGCCCAGCTCACGAGTGGCCCAACCCAGAAAATGGCCCAAACTGGCCTGCTCGCTAGGCGAGCAAATCCTTCGCCTAGCGAACGTTCGCTGCACGCTCGCCTAGCGAACGTTCGCTACACGCTCGCCTAGCGAAGCTGGCAGATAACAGAAAATTCTGGGCTTCACTCTGAGCCCATTAGGTCATGAAAAAGGCATTATAAATACCACAACTCCATTCAGAAAAAGGGAGGACAAAAAAGGACGAAAAAGGACGAAAGGAGGACCCTAGCAAGCAAACCCTAGCGCTCACAGACGGAAAACCCTGGAGGCCAACCCTGAGAATTCCGAGTAACCCTAAAGGAAACCCTGAAGGAAAAGCCGGCGGCAGCAAGGTCACTTCCGCTCAATTCGATCCGATCGGCCAATTCAAGGTTACAATTCGATTACAAACAGGTTGGCATTGCTATTACTACCTTATGTTCTTAATTTGCACATGGTATCATGATTGAATTTATGAAACTATCTTAAGTTTTACATATGAATTTAAGTATGCATGAACATCTGAATGTCTAACCACATAATCTCTGTAATGAATGCTATAAGGTGTGAAGCTTGCTGCCATTATATCGTTATTAAAACCGGAATCCGCAGCCGCTCGCTAGCACATCGCTAAGCGAGCATGCAACGAGTGTTCGCTAAGACTTCGCTAGGCGAAGCAGGAGCGAACGCGACAGCAACCGACTTTTCTGTTCTGACTTTTGCCCACCTGTCATGTTTTTATCATAGCCATGCATTGTTTATCTGACCCTACTGCTGTTCTGGTTTCTTTTGTGGTGTAATTCTCGATTGCACCCTGATTTGGTATTCTGACATGTTTGCTGAGTTTTGCAAAGGTTCACACATCGCGGGAAAGCTAGCTAGATAGGTATTCCACTTTATTTGTGGGATGCCCTTTGTGGAGTTTCACCCTAAATTACCTAATTAATTTTAATGTATTAATTTTAATGTGGAGATCCACCCTCAATTACTTAGCTGATTTTAATGTATTGATTTTAATGTGGAGATTCATCCTAATTGCCTAATTGATTGTAAAATACGGCCTTTAAATATGTGATCTTGGACCTCTCTTTGCTGCCCTACGGTATTACGGTATAACGGTCGTGTCCCACGAATGTAGGGATACACTTAGCAAAGACCCTTCGGTTAAATCATCATAAAATAAATCATGGTCCCTCGGATGCTGCCTTCGAAAATACGATTTTGTCCCTCGATGACCCTTCGGTGTAGCCTACGGTTAAATGATGATCGTCCTTTCGAATGCTAAGGTATCCTTACAACTGTTGCCTTCAATGACCCATCGATGACCCTACAATGACCCTTTTACATCCAAAGGATAAAACTACTTACTTCTCAATAGTAAGGACAGTTTTACCCTCATAAGGATAGGAAATGCCCATAACGACCTTAGGAAGGTATAACTCTCAATTACTGGATCATAACCTAAAACATTTTCCACCCCTCACACTTTGCAAGTCCTAGAAAATCACCACTTGGTATACATTCATACTAGAATCATTACCAAGTTATATTTTCTAAACTGTTTTTCAAAATCAAACGAGATAAATACTTTGTATACATTCATACGAGAATCATTACAAAGTTAAACTCTCTTTTCGAAACATTTTTAAACAATTCACCAACACTTTTTAGACAAAAATATAAGTGATCCAGCAATTAAGAGCCCATGGATAACCATGGATACAAAGGGTGCTAATACCTTCCCTTTGTATAATGTACCTCCCGAACCCAAAATCTATTGAGGTCTTTCCTGTTCTTTTCCACCTTTCCTTATTGGATAAAAGAAAAGTCGGTGGCGACTCTTGTTATCCGCGACATTGCGATAAAAAGCAAAATACCCCAAGTCAGTTCACCGTATGACACAACTGTCGACTCTGCTGGGGACGATTACAAGAGAGGTTACCTTAAAAAACAAGATCACTTATTTAAAATTGTCTGATTTACTTTTAAGGGATTGCTTGGGTATTCTTGAGTGAAAGATCCTACACCCGGATCTAGTGTACCTTAGGTAAGTAGCAATAGATCATCGCGACTATCCGGCGTATACTGGAATGGTTAAAATGATGGCTACGGTTAATGTGACACTTTGGATGTCCTGATGTTCCTCATGTTTACTTGAGGAAAAATTTGGCATTTGCGTGGTGTCATTAAAGCATTAACCAGACCTTTAGAACCCTAATTGACTCATCCTGGCCATTAGAAAGTAGTGAGATAACTGACTTCGGTTCCGACTGGGGTTGGTTGAGACTCGATACTACACTCCTTGAGATTGGACTTTAGGGAAGCTTCGGTCAACCACTTGGTGTTGCACTGAAGTGGACTTGAAGGAAGGTCAATGATTGGAGATCCTTTTAGAACCCGGTTACTATTCTAGGACAGGTTGAACCAACCAAACTTCAGTAGGGAGGGTACTTACCTATGGAACTCATGCAAGCCTTAAAACTTAGGAGTGATTGTTGTGTGACTTGCTTGTGTTTGTTTACATAACATCATAACATAATAACATCATAACATCATAATATCATGACATTATAACCATTTCAAGGACTTAGGGATTTAACTTTGCTCTGTTTTGTAAAGCTATGGCTCCCAGGAAGACCATCCGGATTAATCTTGTAGCAATCTCTCCTCAACTCAAGAACTTAGTGTCAGAACTTTCCGATCATGCGCAGTTCATCAAGAGACATGGTTCTCTTCTCAATTTAGTTACCACTGGGTTCAAAGAAGATATGATGAGAGTTTTATTCCAGTTCTTCGACCCTAAACATCATTGCTTCACATTCCCAGATTATCAGTTGGTACCCACATTGGAAGAATTCTCCAGACTGCTTGGGATACCTATCCTTGATCAACTACCGTTCAGTGGTTTAGAAAAGGTTCCGAAGTCTGAAGAAGTTGCCGCAGCTTTACACATGACGAAGTCCGACATTGAAGCTAATTGGATAACAAGGAGTGGAGTTAAGGGTTTACTTGCCAAATTCCTGACAAATAAGGCCCGAGAATTCTTAAAAGTTATGAATGTCCGTGCTTTCGAAGACATCCTGGCATTGCTAATCTATGGCTTGGTGTTATTCCCTAATCCAGACCAATTCATAGACATGAATGCTATTAAGATATTTCTCACTCATAACCCTGTACCTACCTTGCTGGGAGACATTTTGCATTCCCTCCACACTCGTACCATGAAGAAGCAAGGGACTCTCATATGCTGCATACCTTTGTTGTCTAGGTGGTTTATTTCGCATCTTCCTCAATCGGTCTTGAAGAACGAGCAGAATTTGAAGTGGTCTCAAAGGATAATGTCGCTCTCCCACCCAGACATCTGTTGGTGTCCTCAGTTCAAGGAAAATGTTACCATCATTGACCGTTGTGGCGAGTTCCCTAATGTACCACTCCTAGGAATAAGAGGAGGTATTACTTATAATCCTGCTTTAGCTCCGCGACAGTTTGGTTGTGCTCGAAGGGATGGTCCACATGAAATGATCACCGAAGGCATTGTGTTCGACTATGACAACGATTCCCAAGGCCTCCGTCAAAGATTTGTACGAGCTTGGGGCATGGTGAAGAGAGGTACGTTAGGACAAAAAAATTCTATTCCTATGGAACCTTATCTCAGATGGGTACGCGCCAGAGCTCGTGAACTTGTCATGCCATATCTTGCAATCGGACCTCAGATTGTCGAACCTGAAGCTGAAGGAGGTGCTCCTCAGATCATTCCTTATCCAGATATGCCTACCAATGTTGAGGAACTAAAGAGATCCTGGATCCAGTTGAGAGAAGAAAGGGATACTTTCGAGACTCAGTTCGTCGCAGAAAGGAAGAAAGTGTTAGAACTTACCAGTCAGCTTAATGAGGAACGAAGACTCAATGCGTATCTTCGCCCAAAAAGAAGCCGCCCCTGGGAGACTTGAGCTTTCATTGTATTTTTATTATTATTCCTTTTGTAATGAACATTGGTCAAAGAAATTAGCAATAAACATTTCTCTCTTGTTGGTGATTTACGCAAAGTTAAATTCCAAAAGTCCTTGAAAACATTTCATACATTGCATAGCATAACATAACACTGCATAACAGGTATTCTACAAGTTCAATGTTCTCACGGTCTTCCTTCTAAACAGAAAAATGGATCTCGAACAAACTGTCAAAGATCTCCAGACTCAGAATGCTCAATTCAAGGAGATGATGCTAAGCTTATCCAAGGGGCAGGAGGAACTGAAGGCTCTTTTGCTCGAAAAGAAGAAAGACAAGAAAGCTGTGAGTTTCATTAACCCGGGAAGAAGGCGTAAAGGACAGGCGCAGGAGTCAAGTTTGGGATCCCGAATGGTCCAGAAGAGGAGACAGAGAATGATTCAGAAGAGGAGAATGTCGATCTTTTCAACCCTGAGGACGACGATGAAGATTATGAAAATGAACAGTACTCTCCAAGAGATGATAAGTACAAGTTGCTGGAAGAACGTATGCTAGCTATGGAGGGTCAGAAGGCGCCCGGTCTGGATTTCGAAAGTTTGGGTCTGGTCTCCGATGTGACCATTCCTCGCAAATTCAAAATCCCCACTTTCACTAAGTACGATGGTGCGTCCTGTCCTCAGATGCATCTGAGAGCTTATGTGAGAAAGATTCAGCCGCATACCACTGACAGGAAGCTATGGATCCATTTCTTCCAAGAGAGCCTGTCTGGCACACAGTTGGAATGGTATTATCAGCTCGAGAGCTCTGACATCCGCACCTGGACTGATTTAGCAACAACTTTCTATAAACAGTACCAGTATAACTCTGAACTAGCGCCTACCCGGCTACAGCTGCAAATATGACTATGGGATCTAAAGAAAGCTTTAAAGAATATGCTCAAAAGTGGAGAGATTTGGCTGGCAGAGTCAAACCCCCTATGACTGACAGAGAATTGGTGGATATGTTCATGGGCACACTGACCGGCCCATTCTACAGCCATCTACTGGGAAGTTCTTCATCAGGTTTCACTGAACTTATATTGACAGGTGAACGTGTTGAAAGCGGCATCCGAAGTGGAAAGATACAGGCGGCTGCCTCTGCAAGCACCAAAAGGTCCTATCAGGGGAGGAATGAATCAAATGCTGTGTACGGTCAAAAGGGTCGTAACAAGAAAAACCGTGACCATGACATCGGAGCAGTTACGATTGCAGCACCACCATCTCAAAACTTCCAGCCCAAACAAGACAGGCCAAGAAGGCAGTTTACCAGGATCAATATGACCTTGGCACAGGCACTGCAGGGAATGCTAAAGGCAAATTTGATCACCCTCAGAGATCCTCCTACGAATCCCAACACTACTTCTTCTCGTTATAACCCTAATGCCAGGTGTGCATATTACTCCGATAGCCCCGGGCATGATACAAACGATTGCTGGTCATTGAAGAATAAGATTCAGGATATGATCGAAGCTGGAGAAATTGAGTTTGAGCCTCCGGAGACCCCTAATGTCATCACTGCTCCTATGCCTAATCATGACAAGACGGTTAATGCCGTGGATGACGACGATCACGTTTCCAATGTGGCGGACTTAACATCTCCTCTCCCGATCATAAAGAGGAATTTATTGCAAGCTGGTTTATTTCCAGGTTGTGCTGAAGATTGCAATCTCTGTATATTCCAACCAGATGATTGTTGGGATTGAAGAATGGTATTCAACGGCTGATGGATGATCGTACAGTTCTCTTCGAAAGGATTCCTAAGGCGGAAAACCCTATTGAAGAAATATCTGTGATTGCTAGGTCCAAATTTCCAGTGAAGATTACCGCTACTAGGGGCGCCTGTGAAGATTACTGTTGAGCCCAGGGTAGCTCCCCTAATCATTACTGCACCTGGCCCGATCCCGTATTCCTCAAGCAAAGCTATTCCGTGGAATTATGGCGGTGATGTTTACGTCCATGGCGTAAAGCAAATTGACAATTCTACTAATCCTAATGGCATCGTTGGGACTAGTAAAATTACTCGAAGTGGAAGGATCTTCTCTCCAGAAATCTCACCTCCTGTCCTTGAAACTCGAGGAAAGGAACCAGTCAATCCTTCTCAGTCAGAGACACCGGTCGAAGTTACTCCCGAAGATGTTGCCAAACAGGAAATGGAAGAAGTGCTGAAAATCATCCGCAAGAGTGATTTCGATGTGGTAGAACAGTTGGGGCATACCCCGTCTAAGATCTCGATGTTATCCTTGCTGTTATCTTCTGAATCTCATGCCAATGCATTGATAAAATTCTTGAAGACTGCTCATGTGCCTCAGGAAACATCTGTCGATCAGTTCGAAAATTATGTTGCTCACTTGGCTGTTGACAATGGCCTAGGCTTTTCCGATGCTGACCTGACACCAGCGGGAAAGAATCACAATAAAGCCCTGCATATCTCCATTGAGTGTAGGGGAATCACTTTGTCTCATGTGTTGATCGATAATGGCTCTTCCTTGAATGTGCTGCCAACAGCTGTGCTGGATAAGCTGGACTGTAAAAGCATCGAACTAAGACCTAGTGACATTGTGGTACGTGCTTACGATGGTGCGAAGAGTGTTGTCCATGACGAAGTAGTCCTCCCTATCAAGATAGGACCTCAAGTCTTCAATACTACCTTCCATGTAATGAACATTCGTCCTGCCTATTCCTGCTTACTGGGACGCCCTTGGATTCATGGGTCAGGTGCTGTAGCTTCGTCTCTCCATCAAAAGCTGAGGTATCCCACAGAGGGCAAAATTGTCACCGTGTGTGGAGAAGAAGAGTACATTGTCAGTAGTGTGCATGCCTTCAGATACGTCGAGATGGATGGTGAATTCATTGAGACTCCTTGTCAGTCATTTGAAGTAGTTCCTCCGACCAATCCTGTCCTTAAGCCAACTTCCGGTGTGCCCAAGGTTATTCGGACTCCTCCTGCTATGATTTCCCTGAAGGACGCTCAAGCTGTGGTTGAAGATGGTGGCTGTACTGGCTGGGGTCAACTGATCGACGTACCGTACAAGTCTGACAAATTTGGCCTGGGGTTTAGCTCTGAGAAGGTAGCCAAGAGTCAAATTAATGCTGTAGAAGACGCTGACAGCGATTGCGACCTGGATAGCTGGATTTTCCCAACAATTGGCGACGGACTCAATAATTGGAAGGCTGAAGACACTATCCCGATTTCCTTTAGTCAGGAGTAATTGTTATTGTCTATTTTGGTGTTGCAAATTTTTGTTTTTTTACAATTGAACTTCTCCAAGCGTTGTGTCTATGCCCGGGGCACAATAGCTAATTTGTTAAGGGTTTTGTCATTTTCATAAGCATATTCATATTCAATAAATCAATGGACTTTTTGCATCCAAATATTGCGCTCTTTGTCTTTTCTGCCATCTTCCAAACAAGCTATGTTTTCTTACACACACTCACGTAACGAATTGCAGACCCATACCCACTCTGGATCCTGTTGATAATAGTTCTACTACTGTTCATTATGACTTTGAAAATACGATCTACCAAGCCGAGGATGGAAGTGAGGAAGATTGTGAAGTACCTGGAGAACTTGCCAGACTGTTACTGCAAGAAGAAAGGGCTATACAGCCGCATGAAGAGTCAATCGAAATTGTAAACCTGGGTACTGAAGTGGACAGGAGAGAAGTCAAAGTAGGAGCAAGCTTGGAAAACAGTATTAAAGAAAGATTGATTCAGATGTTACATGACTATGTAGAGATTTTTGCTTGGTCTTATGAAGACATGCCAGGATTGGATACTGATATAGTAGTGCATCGTTTGCCAACGAAGGAAGAGTGTCGTCCTGTTAAGCAAAAGGTTCGTCGCATGCGCCCTGAAATGTCTGAGAAAATCAAATCCGAGGTTATGAAACAATTTGATGCAGGTTTTCTGGCTGTTACTTCTTATCCTCAATGGGTTGCTAATGTGGTACCGGTACCGAAGAAGGATGGTAAGGTACGAATGTGCGTCGATTACAGAGATCTGAATAAAGCGAGTCCCAAAGATGACTTTCCACTCCCGCACATTGATGTTCTGGTAGACAATACCGCTCAACACAAAGTATTCTCCTTCATGGATGGGTTCTCGGGTTACAACCAGATTAAGATGGCACCTGAAGACAGGGAGAAAACTACGTTTGTGACGCAATGGGGCACGTTCTGTTATAAAGTAATGCCATTTGGTTTAAAGAATGCAGGGGCAACGTACCAGCGTGCTATGGTGGTTTTGTTCCATGATATGATCCATCATGAAATAGAAGTGTATGTGGATGACATGATAGCCAGATCTCATACTGAGGGAGAGCATCTCGATCATTTATACAAACTGTTCGAGAGGTTGAAGAAATACAAGTTGAGGTTGAACCCGAACAAATGCACCTTTGGAGTAAGATCCGGTAAACTCTTGGGATTTATTGTCAGTGGTAAAGGAATTGAGGTTGACCCGGCTAAGGTGAGAGCTATCCAAGAAATGCCAGTGCCCCGTACAGATAAGGAAGTCAGAGGTTTCTTGGGACGTTTGAATTACATTGCCCGGTTTATCTCCCATTTAACTGCTACCTGCAAACCCATCTTCAAACTACTAAGGAAGAATCAAGAGATGATATGGAATGACGAATGTCAAGAAGCTTTTGACAAAATCAAGAAGTATCTCCAGGAACCTCCGATCCTGATACCACCAGTTGAAGGAAGACCTCTAATCATGTATTTGACCGTATTAGAAAATTCAATGGGGTGTGTGTTGGGGCAACATGACGAGTCTGGTCGAAAAGAGCATGCCATATACTACCTTAGCAAAAAGTTTACCGACTGTGAAACAAGATACTCACTGCTCGAGAGAACTTGCTGTGCTTTGGCTTGGGCTGCTCGCCGACTAAGACAGTATATGTTGAATCATACCACTTTGTTGATTTCTAAGATGGATCCCATCAAATACATATTTGAGAAACCTGCCCTCTCTGGAAGAATAGCGAGATGGCAGATGATTTTAACAGAGTATGATATCCAGTATACTACCCAGAAAGCAATCAAAGGAAGCGTGCTAGCCGATCATTTGGCTCATCAAGCGGTGAATGATTACCAATCTATGAATTTTGAGTTCCCGGATGAAGATGTCATGCTTGTTACTGATCAGGAAGAACATGGACCGGATGAAAGACCCGAACTTGGATCCCGATGGACTATGGTTTTCGATGGATCTTCTAATGCATTGGGCAACGGTGTTGGTGTTGTAATTATATCTCCCCGGGGTTGCCATACGCCCTTCACTGCCAGACTATGCTTTGATTGCACCAACAATATGGCTGAGTATGAAGCATGTATTTTGGGACTTAAGGCTGCTATAGACCTGAGAATCAAGTTTTTGAGGGTGTATGGAGACTCGGCCCTAGTAGTCAGTCAGATCAAAGGAGAATGGGACACTAAACATCTGAATCTCATCCCTTATCGAGAGCGGGTGTTAACATTAATCCCATACTTCGAAGAGATTACATTCGAACACATTCCACGAGAAGAGAATCAGTTGGCAGACGCATTGGCTACCATGTCATCTATGTTCAGAGTCAGATGGGGCAACGAAGCTCCCATGATCACCATTGAACGGTTAGATGAACCAGCGTATTGTTATGAACTTAACGCTGATGGAGTAGAGGAGAAACCTTGGTTCCACGAAGTAAAAAGATATTTGGAAACTCAGGAATACCCTGAAGAGGCATCTATCAATGACAGAAAATTTCTGAGGAAGTTCTCCGCTAAATTCTTTTTGAGTAATGGATTATTATACAAACGTAATCATGATTCGACTTTGCTTCGCTGTGTGGATAAAAAGGAAGCAGAAAAGATTATGGAAGACATGCATGATGGTATTTTTGGGACTCATTCTAGTGGGCATACGATGGCCAAGAAGATTCTGAGATCAGGGTATTATTGGTCTACCATGGAAGCTGATTGCCATCATCACTCCAGAACCTGTCACAAGTGCCAGATATATGCGGATAAAGTACATGTGCCTCCTGCTCTATTGAACGTGTTGACAGCACCTTGGCCCTTTGCAATGTGGGGCATTGATATGATTGGAGAGATTAAACCTACTGCTTCTAACGGGCATCGTTTCATCCTTGTTGCTATTGATTACTTTACAAAGTGGGTAGAGGCCGCCTCATTCGCTTCTGTCACCAAGAATGTGGTGGCACGATTCATCAAGAATAATCTCATTTGTCGATATGGCATCCCTGAAAGAATTATTACTGACAATGGTACTAATTTGAACAACAAGATGATTACTGAACTCTGCACGCAGTTCAAAATAAAACACCATAACTCTTCTCCGTACCGGCCAAAGATGAACGGTGTCGTGGAGGCTGCTAATAAGAATATCAAGAAGATCATACAAAAGATGACGGTGACGTACAAAGACTGGCATGAGATGTTACCATTTGCTCTTCACGGTTATCGCACTTTAGTACGCACTTCGACAGGAGCAACTCCTTTCTCTTTAGTCTACGGAATGGAAGCCGTTTTACCAGTGGAAGTCCAGATTCCCTCTCTAAGAATCATAAAAGAGGCGTGCTTAGATGAAGATGAATGGATTCAGACTCGACTCGACCAGATAAACTTGATCGATGAGAAGAGACTTGCGGCTGTGTGTCATGGACAGATATATCAGAAGCGCATGACCCAGGCATTTAACAAAAGAGTCAAGAGACAGGTATATCGAATTGGCGATTTGGTAATAAAGCGTATCATTCTACCACAGGGTGATCCCAGAGGCAAATGGATTCCCACGTACGAAGGGCCGTTTGTAGTTAAGAAGGTATTCTCTGGTGGAGCCATGATACTAGCTACAATGGACGGCGAAGACTTCCCGCATCCCGTGAACGCAGACATAGTCAAAAAATACTACGCATAAAAGAGACCTGCTAGGTCGACGTACCTAGGCAAAAGTAAGGGCATCCCGACAAACCAAAAAGGTTCGGGCAAAAATTAGGGATAAACATAAAAAAATGTGCACCCGGCAAGTCGAAAACCTGAAAAGGCGGCTTGGGCAAAAAGGGGTATCCTGGTGGATTGAAAACCTGAAAAGGCGGTCCAGGCAAAAATTAGGGATCAAAGCGTATGACTATGTCCCGTTCTCAGACAACTTCATCCAAGTTCAAAGGACTGAACAAGCTAATCACTTCTATCCGACAGCAGGAGATGAGAGGCTTGAAGACATAATAACAGTAGGGGAATTAAAGTCAATAGGACGTTTTCGGCATAGCTTTCTCTTTGTTTTCTTGACAATTTCCTCTTACTAGGATTTCTGTCTCCTTGTACACAAATTGCCTGTTTATAGGCCCTCTTTCGAAATCAATATAATTTTAGTTTAAAAAAAAATGCTTTTGTTTTACTGTCTCTGTTTTGTTTGCATAAGCGTCCATTGATTTAATTCGAATTAATATATGCATTTGGATATGATCGATGTTTACGAAAAATGCGTGCATAAAATAGAAATAGCGATTACTACTAGACTTCAGGATCGAGGAGAAGGTCTAATCATGCTTTCCAATGAATCTGTTGCTAATCCTATCCCCCAACAGAGCCAGTCATTCCCAGAAGAGAGTGGCATTACTAGACAAATGGGTCATCTCTTCCACCCCCAGCCAGGCTTCTGTTGAACATTTCTACCATCAGACAAAAATCAAGCATCCCCGGCTAAGAAAGGGTCATCAATACCAGTATCTCCCAACCAGAAGATTGAGATTTGTTTTCCCCAGTAGAGTCCTCTGGAAGAACTTTTCAGATGCATAATTCATTCATTACATCATTTCACAGCATACGCATGCATACATCGTTCGCAGTTATTTTCGAAAGCATAAAACATCTCATGCATCATGACATGGCATGAAGATAACTTTATTTTTCAGGTTAATTATTCCCCTGATACAGTCAAAACAAAGGTCCATTCAGACGGACATCCTCATCAATTACGTTCAGGATTCAACTACATCTTTCAGATATACTCCATGTCAACATTCATTCTGACATCCTCCTAACGATGGCATCTATAAGCCCATCCCAGACATTTATTGCAAATACAACATATACAAATACTATCAGATATAGCCTAGCGTACGGTTCATTCTGATTCAGCTCAACATATGACTCTTTCAACTCAGATGCGATCTAACGTACGATCCATTCTGACCTTCAACAACTCCAATACGGTCTAGCATACGACCCATTTGGACCTTCAAGGCCTCAAATGCTACCTAGCATACGGTACATTCTGAAGTGTAGTCTGGCGTATGACTACCCCCTTCATCATCAGGTACAGCCTAACGGACGGCTCAGTCTACAACTCAGATACGATCTAGCATACGATCCATTCTGATCCTTCACCCCCAGTAACGATACAGCCTAACGGACGGCTCGTTCCGCAACTCAGATACGATCTAGCGTACGATCCATTCTGATCCTTTATCCCCAGCAGTGTATGACTCATTCGGATTCTTATCTCATTTTGATTCGGCACAACATATTACTCCTCCAACAATACGGTCTAGCGTACGACCCATTCGGATCTTCACTCCTCAGATACTACCTAGTGTACGGTACATCCCGAGGTGTAGTCTAGCGTA
Organism: Lathyrus oleraceus; assembly: GCF_024323335.1. Lineage (NCBI taxonomy): Eukaryota > Viridiplantae > Streptophyta > Magnoliopsida > Fabales > Fabaceae > Lathyrus > Lathyrus oleraceus. The sequence goes on from NC_066581.1 coordinate 208,282,761, forward strand.
CGACTACTTTTCGTCAGATACAGCCTAACAGACGGCCCATTCTGCAACTCAGATACGATCTAGCGTATGATCCATTCTGATCTGTTATCCCCAGCGGCGTATGACCCATTCTAACTCCCCAGTGAAGTCGACGGCCTAATGAATGACTCACTATACGGTCTAGCGTATGACCCAGTGACACCCATGACTTCAGATATCTTCTAACATACGACGTAGTCTGAAGCTCTCATCATCAAACTTCCTAGATGACATCTTTAAACCCATCTCCATCAAGACTAACTAATTGACAAGTGCAAATTTTTGGGGCATCCTAAGTGTTCAATAATCTTCCACCTCTAGACCACGAATGGCGTACATACCATTCTGACTCTCTCCGTTCAAGAATATTGAACAGGGGCAGCTGTCATACCCCAAAATTTGCCCATTAATATTTCAAGACATTTTTCAGGGCACTCCGACTCATTTTTATGACACTGATCTTAAAGGAACAAAGGCCCAGCTCACGAGTGGCCCAATCCAGAAAATGGCCCAAACTGGCCTGCTCGCTAGGCGAGCAAATCCTTCGCCTAGCGAACGTTCGCTGCACGCTCGCCTAGCGAACGTTCGCTACACGCTCGCCTAGCGAAGCTGGCAGATAACAGAAAATTCTGGGCTTCACTCTGAGCCCATTAGGTCATGAAAAAGGCATTATAAATACCACAACTCCAGTCAGAAAAAGGGAGGACGAGAAAGGACGAAAGGAGGACCCTAGCAAGCAAACCCTAGCGCTCACAGACGGAAAACCCTGGAGGCTAACCCTGAGAATTCTGAGTAACCCTAAAGGAAACCCTGAAGGAAAAGCCGGCGGCAGCAAGGTCACTTCCGCTCAATTCGATCCGATAGGCCAATTCAAGGTTACAATTCGATTACAAACAGGTTGGCATTGCTATTACTACCTTATGTTCTTAATTTGCACATGGTATCATGATTGAATTTATGAAACTATCTTAAGTTTTACATATGAATTTAAGTATGCATGAACATCTGAATGTCTAACCACATAATCTCTGTAATGAATGCTATAAGGTGTGAAGCTTGCTGCCATTATATCGTTATTAAAACCGGAATCCGCAGCCGCTCGCTAGCACATCGCTAAGCGAGCATGCAACGAGTGTTCGCTAAGACTTCGCTAGGCGAAGCAGGAGCGAACGCGACAGCAGCCGACTTTTCTGTTCTGACTTTTGCCCACCTGTCATGTTTTTATCATAGCCATGCATTGTTTATCTGACCCTACTGCTGTTCTGGTTTCTTTTGTGGTGTAATTCTCGATTGCACCCTGATTTGGTATTCTGACATGTTTGCTGAGTTTTGCAAAGGTTCACACATCGCCGGGAAAGCTAGCTAGATAGGTATTCCACTTTATTTGTGGGATGCCCTTTGTGGAGTTTCACCCTAAATTACCTAATTAATTTTAATGTATTAATTTTAATGTGGAGATCCACCCTCAATTACTTAGCTGATTTTAATGTATTGATTTTAATGTGGAGATTCATCCTAATTGCCTAATTGATTGTAAAATACGGCCTTTAAATATGTGATCTTGGACCTCTCTTTGCTGCCCTACGGTATTACGGTATAACGGTCGTGTCCCGCGAATGTAGGGATACACTTAGCAAAGACCCTTCGGTTAAATCATCATAAAATAAATCATGGTCCCTCGGATGCTGCCTTCGAAAATACGATTTTGTCCCTCGATGACCCTTCGGTGTAGCCTACGGTTAAATGATGATCGTCCCTTCGAATGCTAAGGTATCCTTACAACTGTTGCCTTCAATGACCCATCGATGACCCTACAATGACCCTTTTACATCCAAAGGATAAAACTACTTACTTCTCAATAGTAAGGACAATTTTACCCTCATAAGGATAGGAAATGCCCATAACGACCTTAGGAAGGTATAACTCTCAATTACTGGATCATAACCTAAAACATTTTCCACCCCTCACACTTTGCAAGTCCTAGAAAATCACCACTTGGTATACATTCATACTAGAATCATTACCAAGTTATATTTTTCTAAACTGTTTTTCAAAATCAAACGAGATAAATACTTTGTATACATTCATACGAGAATCATTACAAAGTTAAACTCTCTTTTCGAAACATTTTTAAACAATTCACCAACACTTTTCAGACAAAAATATAAGTGATCCAACAATTAAGAGCCCATGGATAACCATGGATACAAAGGGTGCTAATACCTTCCCTTTGTATAATGTACCTCCCGAACCCAAGATCTATTGAGGTCTTTCCTGTTCTTTTCCACCTTTCCTTATTGGATAAAAGAAAAGTCGGTGGCGACTCTTGCTATCCGCGACATTGCGATAAAAAGCAAAATACCCCAAGTCAGTTCACCGTATGACACAACTGAACAAAAAGGGTAGGAATTACATCTATCGAAAGCTGGATAGAAAATCGTCGGAGAGAAAATCCGTCACCGGTTAAGATGAACATATCGAGGATTAACTCTGCGAGGGGACACAATAGGATTTATAACTACCGGTTACTGGGTAGAAAACTAATCAAAGAGAAAATCCGTCACCGGTTAAGATGAACATATCAAGGATAGACTCTGAAAAGGGGAGCAAAAATAGGGATTACATCTATCAGTTACTGGATAGAATACCAAAGAAGAGAAAATCTGTCACTCAAGGATAGTCTCCGCACAGGGGAAAAAGTAGGATTTACAACTACCGGTTACTGGATAGAAGACCACCAAGAGAAGGAAACCCGTCATCGGCTAAGATGAACATATCAAGGATTAACTCTCTGAGGAACAAAATAGGGATTACAACTACCTTTTTATTGGGTAGAATACCAAAGACGAGAATATCCGTCACTGGTTAAAGTGGACATATCAAGGAGAGACTCCTGCGGGGGAAAGAAAGATATCTGTCACCGGTTAGGATGAACATATCAAGGATATATTTCCTGGGGACTCCACTGAAGAGAAAAAAGGGTACTTTTGTCGGGTATTGGGAAAGAAGTAACAAACTGCAAACTAAGAAGAATATTACCAGTTACTGGGTAATAAACTCTTAGGGGACCAAAATATATATCTAGGTAAGAGCTAGAAAGAAACAATCAATCAAAACTCAACCTATTGAGGACATAACTCAAGGGGAGTAATTCCATCCAGAAAATTCACTAAAGAGGAAACTGAAATAACAACCATCCACGAGGAAACAAACTCAGTGGGGAAACAAAGAAAGGTTAAAGTCTTTCTGCTTAAGGGGCTGACACTCTACAATTGAAGGAGGATAGACACCAGATTTGGTATGGGGATAAAGTACCGCCATAATAGAGAATGAGAATCTCAAACAAATCAAATATGAAGATACGAGATATGCAAATTATGAAATTTTATGAATGTATATGTATATGTGTATATGATGATTATGCTGACAAAATGATCATAAAGGATACAGAGGTGTCGCAAAGAAATTGAACCACCGGTACAATCCTCGATCAATCCACAAAATATAGAGACAACTGCCAGAGAACAGAGAGATCAACCTCCCAAAGGCTCAACCCTAGTTGAGGACGGAGGGGATCTGCCGAGGATAGGACATCCAATCTGTGGGGAATTTTAGGTCAACACCATAAAACAATGGGAGACAACCCTACAGAGAAATAAATCAACAAAAGCTACTCAGAAACCAGGAGGAAACTCTGACTGGGAGCAAAGATAAATGGCGATTGGTGGGGACACCAAAGCGATATACTGGGGAAGATCAAACATCTCTGAAGATCAACCTTGCAAAGGAGATACAAGCTTAGATGGAGAAGGCAGAAACTCCGCTGGGGACGACAAAAATTTTGTTGGGGAAAACAAAATTTCACCGAGGGTCAATCACTACCAAGGAACTGAATCAACACCAACGTCTAGGGATACCAAAAGGGTTAACTGCTTGGGGAACCTCTGATGCTTCACACTTAAGGACTTGTTATTTACTGAAATGTTGTTGATATTCTTTTTACTTGCTTTGGAAAAATTCTTGCTTTTATATATTAAAGAAAACTTGATTTTGATTTAAAATTAAATTTTAAAATGATCATAATAAAATTTAATGCTATTGGCTGAAATAAATAAGAGTAGAATCAATTGGATAAAAGCTCAACTTTATTTAATAGAATGGTAGTCTGTAAATGACAAGACTCCATAGATTTTACAAAGTTGAAAATGGTAATGTACATGGAAAAAGGTTACATTGAATACAAATGATCCTTAATCCCTCTACCAAATCTTGATATCCACTGTGCTCTTGACCGCTCCTGGAGATGAACTAATGTCAACCCTTGTGCTCAACCAAGTCTTCAAAACACTGAAGATCAGCAGAATGCAGTTACTTGCCATAATCCCTAATTTTTGCATAAGTTTCCCCAAGGTGGGGTACTCAACTTATCAGGAAATTCTTTCTGTTTTATGTCTCTAATTTTTGCCTGGATCACCCTTTCGGGTTTTCAATCCACCGAGACGCACATTTTTGCCTAAGCCGCCCTTTCGGTTTTTTAACTTAACGAGTTGTTGTTTTCTTTTTTAGGAGAAGTATTTCTTGATTGCATCTATGTTCACAGGACGGGTGAACTCTTCACCATCCATAGTTGTAAGAATCAATGCACCGCTTGAAAAGGCTCTCTTGATAACTTATGGGCCTTCATAATTAGGAGTCCATTTTCCTCTGGAATCCGGCTTGAATGTCAAAATCTTCTTGAGCACAAGGTCACCTTCTCTGAATACACGAGGTTTGGACTTCTTATCAAAAGCTTTCTTCATCCTTTGCTGATATAACTGACCATGACACATGGCAGTCAATCTCTTCTTTTCAATTAAATTCAGACGATCAAACCTGGTCTGCCACCATTCAACTTCAGCCAACTTGGCTTCCATGAGCACACGTAATGAAGGAATCTCAACCTCTACGGGGAGAACTTCTTCCATACCATATACAAGAGAGAAAGGGGTTGCCCCTGTTGAAGTGCAGACGGATGTACGATACCCATGCAAAGCAAATGAGAGCATCTCATGCCAATCCTTATATGTGACAACCATCTTCTGGATAATCTTCTTGATGTTCTTATTCGCAGCTTCAACAACCCCATTCATCTTGGGTTTGTAGGGAGAAGAATTATGATGTGAAATCTTGAAGTCTTTGCAAAAAGCTTCCACCATATTGTTATTCAAGTTCGATCCATTGTCAGTAATGATCTTACTTGGCACACCATAACGACATATGATCTGATTCTTGATAAATCTTACAACGACTTGTTTGGTTACATTTGCATAAGATGTCGCTTCAACCCATTTTGTGAAGTAGTCAATTGCCACTAAAATGAAACAATGTCCATTCAAAGCTTTGGGCTCAATCATCCCAATCATATCAATTCCCCACATGAAGAAGGGTCATGGGGAAGAGATAACATTCAAAAGTGTCAGAGGAACATGGATCTTATCAACATAAATTTGACACTTGTGGCATTTCTTCACAAATTTGCAACAGTCAGATTCCATTGTCAGCCAACAGTAACCTGCTCGCAACATTTTCTTTGCCATTGCATGTCCATTGGAATGAGCACCAAAGGAACCTTCATGCACCTCAGTCATCAACAAGTCTGCTTCGTGTCTATCCACACATCTGAGCAAAACCATGTCGAAGTTTCTCTTGTACAATATATCACCATTCAAGTAGAAATTACCGGCTAATCTTCTCAAAGTCTTCTTATCTTTCAAAGATGCCCCAGGCGGATAAATCTGACTTTGGAGGAAACATTTGATGTCGTAATACCATGGCTTCTCGTCTTTGATCTCTTCAATAGCAAACACATGAGCTAGCCTATCAAGACACATCACAGATGAATTGGGAACTTCATTCCAATATTTCACTACAATCATTGATGCCAACATTGCAAGAGCATCTGCCATCCGGTTCTCATCTCGAGGGATATGATGAAACTCAACCTTTGTAAAGAAAGTTGAAATCCTCCTCACATAATCTCTATATGGTATCAAACCGGGTTGATTTGTCTCCCATTCACCTTTGATTTGATTCACAACCAAAGTCGAATCACCGAAGACATCCAAATACTTGATTCTGAGATTCATGGCCTCTTCAAGCCCCACAATGCAAGCTTCATATTCTGCCATGTTGTTTGTACACTTGAAAGTCAATCTAGGTGTAAATGGTAGATGCGTGCCTTGAGGAGTAATAATCACTGCCCTAATGCCATTTCCATATTGATTAACAGCTCCATCAAATACCATGCCCCAACGGGAACCAGGTTCTGGCCCTTCTTCAAGCAATGGTTCATCACAATCATTCATTTTCAAGTACAAAATCTCTTCATCAGGGAAGTCATACTGCACTGACTGGTAATCTTCAATTGGTTGGTGAGCCAAATGGTCAGCCGAGATACTACCTTTGATCGCTTTCTGAGATCGGTATTCGACATCATACTCTAATAACAACATCTGCCAACGAAATCCTCCTAGTTAAAGCAGGCTTCTCAAATATATACTTGATTGGATCCATTTTGGATATCAACCAAGTGGTATGATTCAACATATACTGACGCAAACGCTTAGCAGCCCAAGCCAGTGCGCAACAAGTCTTCTTAAGCATTGAATACCGAGTCTCACAGTCGGTGAACTTCTTACCGAGGTAGTAAATTGAAAATTCTTTCTTCCCAGTCTCATCTTTCTGACCAAGAACACAACCCATACTATCTTCTAGCACAGTCAAATACATGATCAACGGTCTTCCTTCAACAGGTGGAGACAAAATCGGAGGCTCAAGCAGATATTCCTTGATACTATCAAATGCTTTCTGGCAATCTTCGATCCAATCACAAGACTGATCTTTCCGAAGAAGCTTGAATATAGACGCACATGTGTCAGTCATGTGGGAAATGAATCTAGAGATATAATTCAAGCAGCCGAGAAAACCTCTAACTTGTTTCTCAGTTTTGGGCGCAAGCATCTCTTGTATTGCTTTGACCTTGGCAGGATCAACTTCAATACCCTTCTCGCTGACAATAAAGCCCAACAACTTACCAGAACGAACACCAAAAGTACACTTATTGGGATTCAAGCGGAGTTTATACTTCCTCAAACGCTGGAATAGCTTCAACAAATGCTCAACATGTTCCTCTTCATCAATTGATTTAACAATTATGTCATCGACATAAACTTCAATCTCTTTATGCATCATATCATGAAAAAGAGTAGTCATTGCTCTCTGGTAAGTTGCACCAGCATTCTTTAGACCGAAAGGCAGCACTCTATAACATAATGTTCCCTAGGGTGTAATAAATATGGTCTTCTCCATATCTTCGGGTGCCATCTTGATCTGATTATATCCAGAAAATCCATCCATAAACGAAAAGACTTTGAATTTATCAGTATTGTCTACCAACATATCAATGTGTGGTAGAGGGAAATCATCTTTCGGACTGGCTTTATTCAAATCTCGATAGTCGACACACATGCAGACTTTTCCATCTTTCTTCGGCAGAGGCACAATATTGGCCACCCATTGCGGATACTCAGCAGTTACAAGGAAACCAACATCAATCTGCTTTTGAACTTCCTCTTTAATTTTTACAGCCATATCAGGATGCTTTCTTCTCAACTTTTGCTTGACTGGCGGGCATTCGGGCTTCAACGACAATCTATGCTCTACAATCTCAGAATCCAGACCAGGCATGTCTTGATAGGACAAAGCAAACACATCTGAATACTCTCGAAGAAGATCAATCAACCCCTTCTTAGCATCTGGATACAGTCGAGACCCAATCTTGACTTCCTTCACATCATCTTCGGAACCCAAGTTGACTAGCTCAATCTGCTCTTCAAACGGTTGAATAATCTTTTCATCTTGCTCAAGAAGACGAGACAATTCATCACTCACTTCTACATCACTTTCCTCCTCGGTCTCAAACACAGGGAATTCAAAATTTGGAGAAGGAGAAGGATCATTGTATTCAATGGGGTTAGGAATCAACCTGCATAATGATTTGATATTTTGATTTTAGAGAAGTGGATTTGTGACCAAATATTATGCAGATGGACAATTATATTGTTTATTTATGTTTTTTGTGATTACCATTTTCAGAATAAAGCAAAAAGTAAAAACAAACATCAAAGACGTGGATGAATAGAATTAATTTTATTGATGATCAACTTAAAATGCCCAAACAATGCTCACTTCTCCCTTATGCATAGGAGAAGGATTTTAAAATATAAAAGCAATTACTTAGATCGGTGCAAAATAACAGGAATATCAATGGCAGTCCAATTGTTGCATGTCCTTCCATGCGTTACAAAGTTGATGCAGTCTTCCTCTTCGCTATCCTCTAGCACAACAACTAAGTGTTGTTCATTGCCATGAATGAACCCTCCGCTATGGAAGCTAAGTTGCATTTCTTCAGATCTAACAGTTGATGAGCCTTTCTGGAACCCCAAACCGGTTCTGCCTTTGTTGTCAGAGACCTCTACCATGCGCCCCCACTGATCAACAACACCTTCTTCCACAATCTTCTTGGCATCTTTCAACGAGGACATAGGTGCCCTAACTCTCTTCTTAGCAGTAATAGATAAGGCTTGGAATGGAGTTCCAACCTCATCCTCAGCTTCAACATACGAGAAAGATGACAGATGGCTAACCAACAGCGCCTTCTCTCCTCTAACTATTACAAGCTTGCCATTCTTGACAAATTTCAATTTCTGGTGCAGGGTGGAGGTAACAACCCCCGCCTCATGAATCCATGGCCTTCCCAATAAACAATTGTAAGCCAGACGAATATCCATTACTTGAAAAGTAATCTGGAAATCACTCGGACCTATCTTGACTGGAAGGTCCACTTCACCAATAACCGTTTTGCGCGAGCCATCAAAGGCTTTGACAATTACCCCACTATACCTCATGGGCGCTCCTTGGTAAGATAGCTTTGACAAAGTTGACTTTGTAAGCACATTGAGTGACGAACCGATGTCAATAAGAAAATTTGACAAAGCATCTTCCTTACAGTTCATTGAAATATGCAAAGCCAAGTTATGATTTCTTCCCTCCTCAGGGAGTTCTTCGTCACAGAAGCTCAAATTATTACATGAAGTGATGTTAGCCACAATGTGATCAAATTGATCAACAATAACATCTTGCTCTACATATGCTTGTTCAAGAACTCTCTGTAGTGCTTCTCTGTGCGCTTCAGAATTCAAAATCAGAGACAACACTAAGATTTTTGAGGGAGTCTGAAGCAGTTGCTCAACCACATTAAATTCACTCCTTTTGATCAATCGGAGTACCTCATCATCATCCTTGGCTTTCAAGTTGCTGGATTCACTAGACTTATCCTTTGAAAAGCCAACTGGTTCTACATTAGGTATCTCCACTTTCTTACCAACAATCATTTCCTCTTTACCTTCTGGGACGACCGACCCAAACACTCGACCACTGCGGGTCACCTTCGTAACATCAACAATGCTCACCACTGAACTAGTCGTAGGTAACGGGACCTGTTGACCATTCTTTATCATTATAGCATTGTACTGGTATGGTACAACCTTATCAGATGATTAGAGTCACGTCAAGAAGCAGAAGCAGAGAGAATATTGTAACAACAATATATCGTCTTTCCAGAACTTCTTAGGAGTGAATCAGAACAGAAGTAGAAAGAACATTGCAACATCAACTTTACATCTTTAAGAACTTCTCATGAGTGATTAGTGCAAAAGCGGAATTCAAAACAAATATTCAGAAAATGATGATGTTGTATGTCATATAATCAGAATCAGAACTGGTTGTTAAAGCTACACAATAACAAACCATTAGGGTACCAAAATTGTTCTCACACAAATACAACATTATTATCATCAAAACTCTAGGTATAAATGCATAACCAAATCTTGTTATAACAATCTCCCCCTTTTTGATGATGAGAAAAACATGTATTTTGATGAACATTTTTGTACAGGATAATCATAGAAAGATACATCTTACAGAAGCACAAAACTCCCCTTGAGATGTATAATCCTAAAAAGATAAAATAAGAATGAAAGATCACTTTCATGATTAACCGTTTTGAAGTACCAGAATGATCTTCCATCGGAATCTGGTTTGTCTTCAGAAGTTGCTTGAACTTATCCAGAACACTGGTTGTCAAAATCAACATTCTGATGAACTTCACTTTAGAAGCTTGGTTGAACTCTTTTGAAGAAGCTTCATAGAATGGTTCTCTTTGAAAGAGTTTCAGAGTCTGGTTACAAATTCTTCTTAAAGAGCTCTAGAGCCTTGTTATAAACCTTAGGACCTGGTTGAATCAATTTTGATTAACATGGAATTAATAATTCCTTAGAACTTGATGCCTGGTTATGATTTCTGGTTGAAATCTTTCTCAAACAGCAAAGCTAAAGCTTCAGACTCAGAGAGTAGACCATTTCTTCAGAAACTGGTAACTTAAGTTCTGATCTAAAAAATTTCAAGAGCTTCTGATGTTTTTGACTTTTCCCTGAAATATAATTAACAAACTATTCTTCGAAGTAGTTATTATTATAAACTTTAAAAAATGTTTGGATTCTGATTCACGAATATAGATATATAAAAATCAATTATGTTTCTCCCTCTAAATTTGTTTCTCCCCCTCTGTCATCGATAAAAAATAAATAGACAAAAGTAATGTAAAGAGACAAACATGATTTCATTGAAATATGCCAGAACATAGAAAATAGTATAATCATGTTAAAAAGACAGAAACACAAAACAACATAAACAAAATAAAAACCCAAAAGTGCTAAGACTATTTTGAAAAAGATAAGGGTTTTGTGACGGAGGAGGAGGTGGAAGATCTGTGTAGTCATCAGGTAGATTGAAGGGATCCACCAAAGGGCCAATGTTATCCTTGAGGCATCTTTCCATGTAGTACGCCAAGACTTTCGGAGGATCAATCTTGGTGAAGATAGAATATTTTTATGATGGGATTCTACTACCACAGATTTCTTCCTTGGAGATATGAGTGTTCTTATCGATGACTGAATAAGGAAGAGATTGAGGTTGTTGTTGTTGTTGTTGATCGGCCATTTAAGAATGTTGAAGATGAAGAAGAACAATTGCCGAGAGGGTGTTTAAAGGTTTGAAAGAGAGAAAAGTGTGGGAGTAATTGTGAGTGTAATGTGAAAAAGTGAGTGAAGTGGGTTTATATAAAGAAAAAAATTAGTAATGATGACAACAAAAGGAATATGCCGTCATAGGGGGAAGCGTAAGAGATTTTAACATGATTCCAAGAAATGTGAAACCTAATATGTCACGCCAACATCACGCATGCTCAGAAAGTGGGACAAATGTCACCACTAAGAGCCACATGATATCACCCGAAATGACAATCATTTAATGCAACAACTGTTCAAAATCAAGAAGAAAAATCGATAAGATTGCTTATGATCAGAACCTTTCTGATTCCTGAAACTTACTCACTTCAGAAAGCTCATGTCTCAGAATCAACAAATAAATTCTCAGAACCTAATCAAGAGTCCTAGAAGCTTAACATTCTGAAATTCATCTTTTCATTCTGGACAAGAGTCCATAAACAAGTTTTCAGAATGGAAACGAATCTATCTTCATCAAATTTTAAATGAAAAATACCCTTCTGAATATAGTCACGTAAAAAGTGATGTTTAATTTCAATATGTGTAGCCTTAGAATGCAAGATAGGATTCTTGGATAAACAAATAGTAGAAGTATTATCACAGAGAATAAGAATGTTACTCTCAAATATCTGATAATCTTTCAGTTGACCCTTCATCCAGAGTATCTGAGGGCTGCATCCAAAAGCTGCGATATACTTAACTTCGGCTGTTGAAAGCGCAATTATTGACTTCCTTTTGCTAGACCACGAGATCAGATTGTGACATAGAAATTGATAACTTCCATAAGTACTTTTCCTTTCTATTCTGTCTCCAGCATAGTCAGTGTCACAATAACCTACTAACTTGAAGTCACTTGATTTTCTATAAAACAAGTCAAGGTTAGTAGTATTTTTCAGATACCTAAAGATTCTCTTCATAGTAGTTAAGTGAGTCTCTATAGGATCTGATTGGAAGCGGGCACACAAATAGAAAGTGAATAAGATATCAGGTCTAGGAGCGGTTAGATAAATGAGAGAGTCTACCATACCTCTGAAAAGCTTTTGGCTTACCTTAATACTTACCTCTTCCTTCTCTAGAATGCATGTAGGATTCATTGGAGTTTTTTCTAGCTTGCATTCTGACAAGTTAAACTTTTTCAGAAGTTCCCTTGTAATACTTGCTCTAGTGAATGTACGTTCCTTCTGAACGTTGATCAATCTGAATCCCCAGAAATAACGTGAGTTCTCCCATCAGACTCATTTCAAATTTTACATGCATTGACTTGGCAAAATCATTGCACAACGAAGCATTAGCAGAACTAAAAATAATATCATCAACATAAATTTGCACAACCAGAATATCATTCTTAAAGGTTTTGCAAAAGAGAGTTGTGTCCACTTTACCTCTGGTAAAATCATTTTCCAAAAGGAAGTTACTTAGTCTGTCATACCAAGCTCTAGGAGATTGTTTCGGACCATATAACAACTTTTTCAGTTTGAAAACAAAATCAGGGTTTTGAGAACTTTCAAAACCAGGGGGTTGGTGTACATACACTTCTTCAGAAATATATCCATTTAATAATGCACTCTTAACATCCATCTGATAAAGAACGATGTTATGATTTACTGCAAACAAAATTAAAAGACGAATAGACTCTAACCTGACAACAGGAGCAAAGATTTTTATATAGTCTATACCTTCTTGCTAACTATAAACTTGTGCTACCAATCTAGCCTTGCTTCTGACTACTTCGCCCTTCTCATTGAGCTTATTTCTGAATACCCATGTGGTTCCAATGACATGGAAACCCTTTGGTTTTTGAACATGATCTCGAACATTATTTTTCGTGAATTAATTTAGTTCCTCTTACATAGCCAGAATCCATTCATTATCCAGAAGAGATTCATCAATAGATGTGGGCTCTATCAGAGATACCAAACCCATAAGAGTTTCTTCAGAAGGTTTGAATGAAGATCAAGTTCTGACTGATGCGTCTTTATCTCCCAGAATCATTTCATTAGAATGAGAATTTCTTGGTCTACTCTTCTTCTGATGAGTTAGACCAGCAACAACTTCTGGTTGAGTCGTTTTTTAGTCTTTTGCTTCAGATTCTTTAGCTTTGCCTTCTAAGTCTTTATCTTCAGATTCTGAGAAATTAATCTTCATATCTGCAAATTTCTCAACTAGCTTTGACTTTTCAGGGTCAAGCTTATCGTTTAGTCTAACATGAATTAATTCTTCGACAATTTGTGTTTCAATGTTAAAGACTCTGTAGCCTTTTGAGCATCCAAAATATCCTAACAATAAGCATTATTGTGCCTTAGAATCAAACTTGTCAAGATTCTCTTTAGTGTTCAACACAAAACAATCACAGCCAAATGGATGAAAATAAGAAATGTTGGGCTTTCTATTTTTCCATAATTCATAGGGAGTTTTACCCATAATAGGTCTAATAGAAATCTTGTTCTGAATATAACAAGCTGTGTTAACTGATTCTGCCCAAAAATGCCTAGGCATATAAGTTTCTTGGATCATGGTGCGGGACATTTCTTGCAAAGTCATATTCTTCCTTTCTACAATCCCACTTTGTTGTGGAGTTCTAGGACAGAAGAAATCATGGGAAATTCCATTTGCATCAAAAAGATTTTCAAAATGTTCATTTTCAAATTCGCCACTATGATCACTTCTGACTCTGACTATTTTGCAATTCATTTATGTTTACACTTGTAAGCAGAAGGTAGAGAACACAGAATGTGACCCATCCTTGTGTTTCAAGAACTTTACCCATGTCCAACGACTATAGTTATCAACGATGATCAATTCATACTTCTTACCACTGATAGAGGAAGTTTTCACTGGCCCAAACAAATCAATGTGCAGAAGTTCTAACGGTCTAGAGGTAGAAACAACAGTTTTATCTTTGAAATATATTTTAGAAAACTTGTCTTTCTGACATGCTTCACAAAGAGCATCTGAAGAAAACTTCAGGTTGGGTAAGCCTCTAACTAATCCAAGCTTATTTAGCTGAGAAATCCTTCTCATGCTAACATGGCCCAAACGTCTATGTCATACCCATTGGTCCTCATTAACATACATTAAGCATTTTACATTTTGATCCTCAAGATCAGAAAGTCTAATTTTATAAATGTTGTTCTTTCTCTTTCCATTAAAAAGGATTGTACCATCTTTCTGACTAACAACCTTACATGACTTTTGATTAAAGATGACATCATAACCATTGTCACTAAGTTGACTAGTATAAAATAAGTTATGCATTAAACCATCGAATAAAAGGACATTAGTAATAGAAGGAAGTTTACCATTACCAACAGTTCTAGAGCCAATGATCTTTCCTTTCTGGTTTCCTCCGAAACCAACGAGGCCTCCAGGCTTAAGTTCCAAATATTGGAAATAGAATTTTTGACCGTCATATGTCGTGAGTATCCACTGCCCAGGTACCATGAATGGTGTTTCAACTGAGCTGCTAAGGATGTCTACAACATAATTTATCTTATCCTTAGGTACCCACTTTTCTGGGTCCTCTTTTGTTAGTTCTCCCAGAGTTTCTAAGAACTTTGGGTATTTATGCAAAAGGATAATCAAGTGAAATTTGTGCATGATAATTAGGTTTTAGAACTGAGTTCTTCTTCCATATCAGTGCATTTTTCTGTGTCTGTGCAGAACAGTCAAGCTCAGGCCAACAGACACAAAATGCTCATAGAGAGGTTTTGGTTTTACCTTCTGACTTTTGTCAGGTTTTCTAGTTTGTGTACAACCTAAACCTTTCTTACCATTTCTACTAACTCCATAAATCAAGGAAGCCATGTTGCTTCTATCTATGTTTTTATCTAGAAATTACTAGAATGCTCTGCCATATCTAATGATGCAATCGGTACCATAAGCTTCTGAGACTATTTTAAGACCCCAATTTTGACCCTAAGACCTCTCATGTTGTCTCATCATTTGCATTGGCTTTGGGATCACACCTTGGTATCTTCCTCACCCCTCATTCATTGGGATTGTATTGGGAGAGACCACCAAGCACATTTGTGATGGTATCATACTTTGCTTTTATTTGTTTACTAACGAAAAATCAAAAATATGTCTAGTTTAATTTCATTTCTTTTGTAGGTAGTGTGTGCATCCACATGTGCCTCATCAAGCTCATATATAGGGTTTGAGTCCCCCAATGTAAGAGATCAATCAAGGAAAGGTTCACATTGGTTCTAAGCATCATATATGGATCCCCATGTTCTTTAATTTTCATTTTGATCAAGAATTCATCAAGAGTTTGAAGCTTGGTTGCCTTGGAAGCCCTAATTCATTTGGGTATCTTGTGTGACTTCCTCAGCAAGTTTCTTCAACAATTGGTGAAAGATATCAAGGGATGCTTCATTATACTTAATCTCAAGCATATATGATCCTCCATGATCCCCAAAGATCAAATTAACTTCAAGTTTGCTAGTTGGTTCAAAGAGGTTGACTAGAGAAAGTCAATTGGTCAAATCTAGGGTTCCCTAGACCCTGTCTCCTACAATTTTTGTCATATGAAAATTATTCCAAAAGAAAAGTTACTTTTTATGATATTCAAAACAACTTTCATGTTGGTATCAAGAGCTAATTTTGTTTGTAAAGTCATTTTTTTATTGTGAAAGATTATATGTCATTTTGTTTGTGCCCTAGATATAAGGTCAACTTCCAAGGACCATAACTTGCTCAATGTTCATGATATGAATACCATTCAAGTTTCATGATCAAATTTAATATGTATTATCCAACTTTTCTTCTTTGTAAAATTTCAAATTCTACTTGCAAGGGCATGTACCAAGAGGAAACATTATAGGTCATTTTGGGCCATCATCATTAAACAATCAATTTTCCTCAACTTCTAAAATCCATAACTTCCTCATGCAAGGTTCAAATGGTGTCAGATTTATGATAAAATTTAATAGAATTGAAATAGCTACAACTTTGAAGAAGGAACCAATTTCATTTGAATCTCATAGCAAAAGTTATTCAAGGTGGAAAAAGTGGTCATTTGACTTTTAAATTAGAAAATTTTCAATTGTGTTTGATTCTTCCAACTTCCACCTTAAAATCCATCATGATCCAAGCTCCAAATGGAAAATGTTTCAACATAAAAGTTGTTTCCCTTCATGTTAGATTTCCAAAGAGTCCAAGATCATGGCATTTGGATTATTTTTGAGTGACTTGCAAATGGGTGTAATGCATGGCCCTAATTGGAAAGTTTCATGATCATTTTTCAAATTCACATTGCATGACTTCATGTTAAAGTTGCATCATCATTTGAACACGAATTTAGACATGTTTACATCATTTCACGGGCCTTGTGTATGCCCATGCAAGAATGCAATCTCATATTGCTACTTTGGGCATTTATTTGAAAGTGTGTGAAAAGAATTCTTCATGGCTATAAATACATTGCATTGCTGCTCAAAATGGAAACCCCTTTGCCCAAGCTTTGAGCTGCAACTTCCCTACCCTCCATTGATAGGATAACCTTGAAGATTTCATTTGAAATCGAGCTTCAATTCCCCTTCTATTTTGGGATTGAAACTCCAAGGATCTAAGCCATTTGATCATCCTAGTCACTTCCTGCAAGTTGGTAGAAGCAAGGAAAGCCAAATTGGAAGAGAGATCGAGCTTAATTGCATCAAACCGAAGGTGATTTTTGTGAATTTTCTCCTTTTCAATTCTCCCTCAATTCTCCACCATTTTGCTTGATCTTTGGTTGTCTGAAGACCTACCAATGTAGGCAACAAGATTGAGTTGCTTTGAGGTCAAATCGAAGCAACTCAGTTCATACACCTCAATTTTCAATTCCACATATCTCTCTATATAGTGAGAATTTTGGGAAATTTTGAGGGCAGATTCGAGTTCCTGACATTTTTCTCTTCAAAACAGTGTATGCATCTTTAATTTTCATGAACATTGATGGTGGACTAGTCTGGTGAGGTCCACCTGAGAAGATGACCGGAGCCCTAGCTCCGGTGGTGTGTTGGCATCGGTCCCAGCCCTCTGATCCTCTCTCACGTTTTAATCACGACCCTTGGTTTTAATTACCCATGTTGTTACACGTTGACTGAAGTCTTTGGTAGAAACTAAGCGTGTGGCCATCAAATCTGCCACCTCAATTAATGAGGGAGATCTGATGGCCCGTGTTTTTTCCTTTTATTTTATTAATTTTGATTTTATTTTTAATACCTTTATTTTGTTTAATTCATATTAAATTCGTTTTTAATCCAAAAAATATGGGACTTTCACCAAAAATCTTTAAATATTTTCCTCTTCCATATTTTGAATAAAAATCATTTTTTTGGATTAATTTTGATGTTTTTTGTGAATTAAATTATTTTTGACTTATTTTAAATATTTTTAAATACTTCTGACTTTCCAAAACTTCTCAATTTTGTTGTCTAAGGTCCTTTGACTTTGTTTGACCTAGGATAAATCACTTGGCCATTTATTTGGTGATTTGAAGGGATTTGAGGTTTTACTTTTGAAAAATGCATTTTATTTCATTTTTAAATTGATTTTTAATTGTTTAAATGTTTACAAATATTGTTGAGCCATTTGGTTGACCTTATGTTGTTTGATCTTCAGTTTGGCCTTTATCATGGTTGATTTGAACTTCCATTTGATCAATACTATTGGATTTAGGGGGTTGATGAAATGTACATTTCATCCCTAAAAAATGATTGGATAGTATTGATAAGATAAAATTCCTCCTATGATCAATTTGCGTTTCTATTTCACCTTCCCTCTTCATCTTCACCCCTCTTCTTCCCAATCCTTCATTGACCAATGGTTTCTCTACACATCAAATGCTAGTTGATTCATCAATGACCTTGTGTCAGATGAATCAACATGAGCCTGGTTGAGATAGGTCCCTCTCATTTTATTTTTGTGTGTGGTATGCTTTAGGAGCTTGGTTCTTTGTACCATGTCTCTAGCATGCATTAACACCCATATTTTTATTGTCTGACCTCAGATAATCGTGATTTCTACATAAGTTCAATTACGATTGCTTAACATAGAGTTAAATTTATCCCAAAAGGCATAGCATTATTGTAAGTGAGATTGTAAGTCTCATATTCTTCATGGCATTGTGTGAAGACTTAACCTTTTTTCCATTTATGAGAGCTAGTGGAATACTTGTTGATTTATCCAAGTTGAATCCCTTCTCATAGATCATGTCTTGGTTCATGTCTTCATACTTGTGAATGAATGGATGAGTATTCTCAAAAGAATGACTTAAACAATTGAATCCTTCACTAACATTTGACTAACATCCTTTATTATTTACTTTACTTTTTATGTCATTTAATTAATACAATTTAAATTTTAGTACCTTTTATCATTATTGCCATTTACATTTCATGCAAGATGTTTATGTTTTAGTCATTTTCACTTTGCTCACTTGAGCCATATCATTTGTGCTTGTATATATTGCGTGCTTGTAATTTTGTTCTGTTTGTGGTATTAGGACCTTAAAATACTTAATAACAATAAAAACCCTAAAAAATATGTTGGTGGACTGTTGGACCTCTGCCCTTGACTTGATCTGAGCTCTTGGACTTAGAAGTAGGCAACAATCCTATGCTTTAAAGGACTTGGCCAATGCCACTATTTGAGACTGAGTTATCCTTGATTGTGCCTTTCATCTGATGCAAATCTTGAGTGCCCTTGGTTCATCTGTTACGTTGTCTCTATGCTTAATTGTTATATTGTTAATATGATTGATGTTTGATGACCGAAGGTCTTGTCAAACACAAAAATATAATTAATGAATTCTTTTCTCATCCCTTCACTCTTTTTTTATCAAACATCGTTTTCAACTAAAACACTTGTACACAAAAAGGGCTCCCTAGGAGTACCTAAGACACTTTGGATGCTAATACCTTGCTTATGTGTAACCAACCCCCTTACCTGTAATCTCTGACATTTTATTAGTTTTGATTTGAAAACTTCTTATCTTTGAGTTTGTTCATACTTTTTCCCTTTTCCTTTGGAAATAATAAAAGCGCGGTGGCGACTCTGTTTTTATTGACGTTGAGCTAACCAATAGTTCAGTGGTCATGAATTTACCGCTACAACTATTTCTTCCTCTAGTTTTAAAATTTTACTTTTCAAAGCAGAGTTGTTACTTTCTAAAGAAAATGTTTTTTCATTTAGGGAAGAAATATCTTTCTCGAGCTTACTACGAGTTTCAGAAGCAACTACTTGGACTTGTTTAAGGTCCTTCTACCTACTTTGAAGACTCTAGTACTTTTCCAATATTTCAGAGAGACATGAATCTAAACAGAACGAGATAGTTCATAAAATACATCTTCAGAATCGGAGTCTGATTCTGATTTTGACAATGTCTTGTCTTTTGGTTCTTCAGAACCTTCTGGATCAGTTGTAGTTGCCATCAATGCAAAGTTGGTTTGTTCCTCGTCAGAATCTTCTTCTTCTGATTATGAGTCATCCCATGTAGCCATCAACCCCCTTTTTCCTTTAGAAATCTTCTTCTTTGGCCTTCTTCCCTCTTTCAGCTTAGGACACTCATTATTGTAGTGGTCTGGCTCCTTAAACTCAAAGCAGATAACCTATTTACCAGAACCTTGCTTCTTCTATCCAGACGAAGAATCAAAATGACCAGAAGTCCTCCTAGCTCCTCTGAACTTTCCTTGACCATTATGCCCGTGCTTCCAGAGTCTGTTGACCCTTTTGGAAATCAAAGACAACTCATCATCATCTTCTGATTCTTCATCATAAAATTCTGATTCTTCCTCAACTTGATAAGCTCTTATCTTCCCATGCTTGGACTTTAAAGAAACAAATTTACCTCGCTTCTAAGGTTCATCTTCCTCGAGTTCTATCTCGTGGCTTCTTAAAGAACTAACAAGTTCTTCAAGACTAATACTGTTAAGATCCTTTTCCAGATTCAAAGAAGTTACCATAGGTCCCTAGTTTTTAGGGAGACTTCTGATTATCTTCTTGACATGGTTAGCGATAGAATGTCCATTACCAAGAACTTTCAGTCCTACAACAAGCATCTGAAATCTTGAGAACATAGTCTCAATAATTTCATGATCTTCCATTTTGAATGTTTCCTACTTCTAGATTAAGGCCAAAGCCTTTATCTCCTTTCCTTGAGCATTCCCCTCATGAGTCATCCTTAGAGAGTCAAATGTAGACTTGGCAGAATCTCTGTTTGTTATCTTCTCATACTCAGTATAAGAGATTTCATTTAGCAATATAGTTCTAGCCTTTTGATGCTTTTTTAAATCCTTCTTTTGTTGATCTGTTATAACACTTCTTGCTATATTATTTCCTTCAGAAATAACTGGGTAAACGTAGCCATAGACTACAAGATCTCAGAGATCAACATCATAACCAAGAAATAAACTTTCTATTCTATCTGCTTCCCTAACATTTAACAGAAAATCTAACACCATTAACTTCATAACCAACTTGTTCATTGAATCCTTTAACACTAACTGCTGCCCTAACTTCCAATCGTTGCTGCCCAGAAAATCTGACCAAAATAGTTGGGAAATGCCTCTATATAAACTCTCACACTTTTCAATCATCAAAATAAACAATCACCATAATCACTCATTCTCTGAAAATTCTCTACAAATTCATAATTCACTATCTCAATTCATCTCCCTCACCACACCTAAGCTTTACAACCTTTGAAGCAAGCTTCTCATTGAAGTTTATCACCATTTGAGCTAAACCTTCTACACTATACACTTCTCTCACACTCACATAATCAACATCAACAACAACGATTCAGTTCAGAAATTTTCAGAGCTAATTCTTGAAGAGAAAAAGTTCATTACATAAGTAGAAGATTAAAGGCCCAATTTAACATACATCTAGTTTTCTTCATCTTCAAAATTCAACAATTTCCAAGACAAACCTATGTCTTGCAGGTCGGTGAATTTTCTTTTGCCTCTGTTTGCTTGAAACTTGATACCATAATGTAGCTCTTACATTGGAGAATCAAATCCCTGAGGTTTTGTGGCTTGATTCTTCACCTCTATGATTTAATTTTAGTTTTCATAGTTAGGGTTCATAACTTTCTTGCTTCAACTACCATAATTAGTAGAATGTCAAACCAAATTGATGAGATATTTAGAAAGAGGAGATGGAAATGGGCATTTTTTATGTTGCGACTTGGTTGATCCAGGAAACTCCGCCGCCTCCGACGGTGGAGAAAAATGGTGAAAGAAAGAGAGCATGAAAGGGAGAAGAGAGGGTTTCTGTTTTGTTCTTTCTCTCTTATGATTTTTGGTTGGGCATTAGTGCTCTAAGCCCAATGTTTGCTATTTTCACTACCTGTTTGCTCTGCATACCTCCCCGCTAAACACAATAACCACACCTTGCATTGGGTCACAATCTATTAGGCCCAATCGCTCTATTTACATGCCATACTTTCTTCTGGCATGTGCACCCCTCTCCATTAGTAATTTTCATGTTAATGCATTTTAATTTCTTTCTTCTTTTTTTACATTTTTTTTCACACTTTAATACATCTTAATACATTTTAATATACTTTAGTTCATTTTAATTCTTTTAATGTTTTTTCTATATTTTATTTTGACATTTAACATACTTGAAAATAAATAATAATAATATAGTTAGTGCATGTTTTTGGTTTAGTTAGATTTAATTTTCAACTACATTCTAGAAACTATACATGTTTAATATGAGATTTTAATTAGCATTTAATTGGCTAGTCTTAGTTTTTGTTAATATGCATGATAATATTTTTGTTCCTTCATGATGTTAATTTTATCAATTCAAAATAAATATGCTTAAGTCATACTCTAATCTCACCCCTGATTGACTGATTGATCAAAGTTATCTTTGATCAAATAGTCCTTTCACATGTCTGATTCCCTTATCCAATCAACTGATCAAAAGTATCTTGATCACTTGACAGGATTAGCCCTTTAAATTGGTACTACGATGGATCTCAACTCAACTCAAGCAAGACATTAAACACTGCTTCATCATTCAAGCACAATAAAAAGACTCTTCAACAACTTGTTAACTATGATTCAAGTTGTGTGTCACAAGCCTTAAATAGTGGAGAAGAATGAGAAGGATTATTTCTATCCTTGTTTTGAGTATCTTTGAATATGAGAAATAGGCTCCAGTTATTCAAAGTATTTTCCTTCACTCATATACTTTAGCACAACTCAAATCAAATAAGTTACACGCCTTCTTCCCCACAGACACTACAAACATACCAATCATCAAGGCATTGATCATTGTTGGAATCCATATTTTTTTGTAAATAAATCCAAAACACACTTAAAAATATGATTTGCAATTATACACCATGAGCCTTAAGTAGTGGAGAAGGATGAGAGGGATTATTCTCATCCTTGTTCTGAGTACCTTTGAATATGGGACGTAGGCCCCAGTTACTCAAAGTATTCGCCTCCATTCATAGAATTTAGTACAGTTCAAATAAAGACAGTCTTTTCAAAACTAAAATCAATCACAACCCATCAAACTCATTTTTTTTGTCTTAGGGCATCCAGAACCTTTCATAAAGAACATGTTACTTTCGTTCTACCGTAAGACAAACAACACTTAAGCCTCCCATGTGTGAGCATACAAGAAAATGTTTAACTGCTAGAATACGACCCAAGCACATCCATTTTACCGCAAATAAATAAACGCTTAAGCATTCTGTGTGAGAGCATACAAGCAACATTTAACTGCTAGGACGTGAACATTAATTATTCACTAAAAATAACCAACACATTTGTATTTTCTACCACGAACTACGGAGCTCTGATTTTCTCATTGCACTATGAGAATACGTAGACACGGGGGTTCGAATCCTTGGAAAGCGCACTAATTATTAAACTTTCCCCCCTTTTGCAAGTAACCTTTAGATAGTAACACCCATTCACGCAAAGAATAATCAAAATAGTTTCCATTGAGTA
This sequence comes from Lathyrus oleraceus, assembly GCF_024323335.1. NCBI lineage: Eukaryota > Viridiplantae > Streptophyta > Magnoliopsida > Fabales > Fabaceae > Lathyrus > Lathyrus oleraceus. The sequence continues at coordinate 208,305,898 of NC_066581.1, forward strand.
CATCGGATGTGAGGGATGCTAATACCTTCACCTTGCATAACCGACTTCCTTACCCTTTTTCTCTTCCTTTGTTTTTTATCGATATTTTCCCTTTCCTTTGGAATAAATAAAGTTCAGTGGCGTCTCTGTTATATCTTTGAGCATGTGATGCGCTCAGGTATTTTTTGTGGCGCAACAACTTTGTCAAACAAACTCAAAAATTCTAGATTTAGATTCTGGTGGTTCAGATCCATATCTCTGATTCTCCAGCTTACAACCTCCTCAAGCCACTAAATTGAGAGCAAAACAACCTCTAATTTTTGCGTTTTCTTTCTTCACCCTTCGTGACCTTCTCAAATCTCATAATCGAGAAATGTTCAGAGATAAACAAAGAGACTCGCCATAATCAATCTGATCGACAACCCATTTAATTCTAATCTATTAGAGATTAGATCTCTAATTTCCTCAAGAAATCCGTAAATTAGTGAGAAGAAGACTCCTAAATCCAGATCTAGGGTTACATTAAGGCCTGAAGACAAATTCCATGAAGGAAGGGCTCAAGCCTAATAGCTCTCTGTCTGACCTGGCTCCACCCATACTCTTCATTAATGTCAATGTGAATCCAGGATCAGAACCAAAAGGATACCGCAAGTTCGTAGTTAATGATTCCCGAATACCACAAGTTTGTAGTTAACGTCGGGCCCCGATCAAACATCAGGGTGCATTGTGAAGGTGACACAAGGTTTCCACGAGATGCATGAGGGTTTCCACCGACAGGATCATAAAGCAGGGCTCCACCAGAAGGGCTTGAAGAAATATATCATGGATCTAAAGTTCAATGAAATCGTCCAGTAACAACTTCTAGTTATTGCCTTGCATCTTTGTTCCCAGGGAGAGACTTGACAGATCGGTCGAGGAACACCCATCCGACCATGATTATGGACCCGAGGAAAGCTGTTCAACAAGCCAAAATTACCACAAGTGCACCACAAATCTAATTAGGGTACATATCCACTTCGGGGTCAGACACTTGAGGAACATCACTAAAGTATGGGCAGATACAGTCGGCGAGCTTAAAGTTTGATGGTCAGGCTCAATCTACCCGACATGCAGCAACAGGAAAATGTAAATCAAAGTACCTTGAACACATCCATCAAAGGCAAACTGCCTCCGAAATTGAAGACCCCTTCATCTAGATCAGTCGGCGGTAAAACTACCTAGATAACACATCCGAGGGCGAGCGATCCGTATATACTCGGGGCCAACCATAATACTTAATTAATGTATTTGTAAATGTATTGTCTAGTTTCATACCCTAATTTTTAACACTAAGATCACATATACCATTGGCATCCTTGCATACAAACAAGGTCACCACTTGGTCCCTCTCCCTTTCACCTTTGGATTTTGCTTTTGCAGGGATCATCAAGCACCTATTTATTGGTCTTTTTACCTTTGTGTTTACATTTCATTACTTATCTAACCACTAATCAAAATAGAATAATATGTCTTGTTTCCTTAAGTTTATTGTGCAAGGTAGGGCTTGTCATCAAAAGCATCAAGTATGGTTCCTCAACTAGGGTTTGTGTTGATTCCTCAAGTTAAAGTATGGTCAACCATTGATTCTCAAGGTGTTATCTTTCAATGCATGATCTCTAAATTTCTATATCACCTTTCAATCTCATTTTGATCAAGAATACATCAAAGTTTTGTTGCTTATCTCTCAAGAAAAGTCAAAGGTTCATGTGTTTATTTCCATGCCTTCTTCCCCAAGTTACATCAAGCTTTGAGAAATATAATCAAGAGACATTCAAGTAAACCTTATTTTTAGTTCATATGATCATCCATGTACCTTGAAGATCAAGGAAAATCCAAGTGCACCAGCTTGTTCCAAGTGGTTTGACCAAAAAAGTCAACATTTGAAGTCAAAGTTCCAAAGATCACAACTTCTTTAATTCTCAATATTTTTGAATGCTTATTTTTGCATATGACTCTTATCAATATCCTCTACAACTTCTTTTTACATGACAAGATCCAATTATTCATGGAGGATCATCAAAAGTTTGGAGACATTATAAGTCATTTTTGGACTTAGTGGAATTTGACCTATTTTCAAGTGACTTTTTCTCAACTTTCAAAGATCACAACTTATTCAATTTTCAACATTTGAGGCTTATTATTTTTGAAAAATATAATCTGTGATGCCCTCTATAATTTTGTTTCAATGATCAAGGTCAAATTATGATTGGAAGGCCATGGAATTCATTGAGACATTACATGTCATTTTCAGCCATTGGATACTTAATTTTTTCTAAGTTACATAACCAGTTTTTATGCCAACTTCAACATGCCATAACTTTGTGCTCAAGAATACAAATTCAACCTTTATTGTAACATTTTGATCTATGTTATTATGTCAACACATTGCAAAAATAATGGGATCAAAAAGCCTCTTGGGCATGATGCCACATTGATCTAAACATGGTAAATTGGAATTGATGAAATCACCATTGCTCGAAGTTTGAACTTCACTAATCTTAATTCCAAGCCAAATTAGCATATGTTTTAGACCTATACATGTTTAACCAAGTCTCCAAAAGTTAATGGGTCCTTCAAAAGCATCATTTGGCTGAGTTTTGATGGATTGCAAGTCACACTTTTCTCACATTCGAATCAAATTTCGTTTTGCATGAATTAAGCTTGATTCCACACGTGTTTGGATCCAAACACATTCCTTATAAATAGAGGAATCGACTGCATTCATTTCCAAGCTTTCGAGAGCCAAGAAACCCCTACTGCAATATGAAGTTTTCTAGAAAAATCCAACTATCGTGTTTTGAATTCCAACTTATTTCAACCCTATTTCTTGATTCCATTAGTATCTTCGGCATCCTCTGACACTTTTGCAACAATTCCCAAGCTCTGAGACCTTCTGAATTATTCTAACCAGATCGAGCTTCATCAACTTCTGGTCACCATTTGGGCAAGGTAGTTATGAGCACCATTTAAACTCAAACAAGTTACCACAATGTAGTCCTTTACTCTCTGATGCTTTCCCCTAACTTATCTGGTGTTGATTAATCGTGTTCATCATTTAATTTTATTTTTCGTGGCTTACTTGCTTCTGAAACTTCTCTGAAATTCCCCGTGCCAAGTTTAGATAAATGAATTTGGAGCATAAGGTTGAATGCAGGATGAGAAGAGGATCACAATGGTGGTGGTCTCGTGTTCTGAATTTATCAAATTATGAAACTTCGGTGACAGACCACTGGAGAAGATGACCAGAGTGTTCCAGGTTGTCTGAGTTTGGCCAGACATGTTGAACAAATGAAATATTTTGATTGATTCGTTTTGAATTGGATCTCGTGTGTTATTTGTGTTGCATTCCATCGTGCGCCCTAATTTGAGGAGTGTTGGATCTGCCACATCAATTAATGAGGTGTGATCCAACACTCCATGTTTTTCTTATTTATAATTCTTTTTCTTTTATTAATTTTAATTTTTTTAATTTAAAATTCATTTTACATCCAAAAAATCCCAAAATAATTTTAAAGATCTCTTTTATTTTTCTTCATTTGCTTCTTATTTTTTCACATTTTATTTCACTGATTTTATATTTTTCATGAATTTTCTCTTTTCTCTTTTGTTTTAATTGGTTTAAAAATATTTTTCTGCATTTTTAAATTCTGAAAAAATTATTATATGCTTCTTATTTTGTTTTCAATCTTCCATAATTTTCTTGGCCATTTATTTGGTGTTTTGAAGGACCTTATGGATTTTTCATTTTATTTCCATTTTAAAATCCATTTAAAAATACTTTTGGTGCATTTTTATTTCATCTAGTTTCATTTTATATTTGTGTGACCTTTATGAACTTCTGTTGGTCTTGGATCATGATGGATTGGACCATAAGTCTCATCAAACTCAATGGATCTTGGGTGTTGATGGGGTGGTAACCCTAAACCACCAAAATGGATGATTAATTTTGATGATTACTTGATCAAACCTTTCATCCAATTTGGGTGTGATGTCTCTTGTCTCCTTCTTTTTCATCTCTTTCTTTTCCCTTTGATAAATTGGATGGCTTGTGCCAATCTTGTTCATGATGTGTGGATTGGTGCTTGATGAACTTTCATCATTTCAAATCTAACTCCTAATTGGTCATTGATCATTTAAGGTACGTTGGATTGATGCATAAGTTTGTCCTAAGCATTATGAAGTATGGATTGAAGTAATGGACCATCCTCAGCCTTGGTGCTTGATCATTTCTTTTCTTTTTTCCTTTTTGTATGGCATGGCTTTAGGAGAATGATTTACATATCATTTCTCTAGCATGTATTAACACTAACATTATTATTGACTGACCTCAAATAGTTATGACTTCTACATAAGTCCAATTACGGTTGCTTAACATAGCGCTAAATTTGTCCCGAAAGCAAGGCATTTTCATAAGTGAGATTGTAAGTATCCTATTCCTCATGGTATTGTATGAAAATATTGCTCCCTTTTCATTTGTGAGAGCTAGTGACATACTTGTTGATTTTATCCAAGTTAGAGCCCTTCTCATGATGATGTATAAGTTCATATTTTCATGCTTATGGGTGACTAGTTGAGTGCTCTCCAAAAAATGACCAAAACAACTTTCATTTTGTATCACTAACATAATTTACTAACATGTTATTACATTATCTTTATTTTGATGTCATTTATTTTATGCTTTTATTTCATGTTATTTACTTTATGTTTTAGTATCTCATATCATATTACTTTATGACTTGTTATTTGTTCTTTGTCCATTTGGACTTTCATTTCCTTATAAGAAAACATTAATAAAGAAAAACCTCTAAAAGTTTTGTTTCCCTTAATTCATGTACTTGAGGTTGGTTACTATACTTAGCAATGTTATGTAGTTATGGACTTAGAGCTAGGACCTTGACCTTTGCTTTGGGAGATTATGATCTGAGACCTTGGGATTCATCTGATACCTTTTACTTTGGACTTCTTTGTGAAGACTTGGCTTGGTTATTTTGGTTTCATCTAATGCATGATTATTCTTTGTTTATTTGGTTTGCTTAAGGATTAATTCAAAGGAGAGAATTCTTGCTTGACCTATGTCATAAAGCATGTTATCTCTTGGTTAGATCTTTCCTCCATAGCTTTTACTTTATCCTCTAGGATAATCTCTTCTTCTCTCCCCTTTCTTTAATTTTCAAATATGTCTCCCCCTTTTCAAAAAAAATCTTGATTTCAAACTTGAACCATTTCTCAATAAACCTTGATCTTTGTCAAGTGATTTTCAAAACCTTTTCCTAATAAATGTTAATTCATCTTAAGCATATTCATACCAATTTCAAAAGACTTAAAAATGCATAACTCATTCAAATTATTTTTGTGCCCTTTGTGCATTTCTCCCTTTAAAACTTTTGTTCAAAGTTTATACATGATTCATTTCAATAGTTGAGATATAATTCATCTATCTCCATAGTATTGATGATACTTCTTTTCCATCTAAGAGATCGAGTGACATACTTGTAAAATTTATTCAAGTTAGAGCCCTTCTCATGATGATGCAAAGTTCTCATACTTGTGGGTGACTAGTTGAGTGTTCTCCTTAAAATGGCAAAATGTCTTTTCATGAAAAAATAAATCAAAACAAACATCTTTTGATATTTTTACCATGAAATACAATTTGATCCTCCATTACACTTTGTTGGTACGTAGGCATGAGACTTCAAAAGTCTTGGCAAACACAAAAATCAAGAAAAATATACTTCTTTTCCCATCTCTCCAATCTTTTGCAAACAACATCTTTTTCAAACCAAAATGTACATATTTTCAAAGAGGTTCCCATGAAGTACCATGGATGTTTAGGGTGCTAATACCTTCCCTTTGCATAAATAATCCCCAGATCCTTATCTCTTTTTATTAGTTTTGTTTTAAAACTTCTTTGAGTTTTGTTCGTACTTTTTCTCTTTTTCTTTGGAACTAATAAAAGCACGGTGGCGACTCTTGCTTTATGAGTTAAGTTAATCAATAGCTTAATCTCAAAATGTTTACCGTTACACCTAGTTACAATTACTGATATAATTGTGATATATATATATATATTATATATATATATATATATATATATATATATATATATATATATATATATATATATATATATATTCTTGTTGCTCTGCTTTCCGTGTTGTTCCCTCTTTAAGGCACCAAAGGTGAACATACGTAACAACAAATTGGGGTACGACCAACGAAGTTGGTACCTAAAATAAAGAAATTTAGGGGATTTGTAGAAGAACCTTTGCACGTCCGACTACAACAATCACTATCCTCCAACTTCGAGCATGCTTAAAGAAATTCAGAGGAGTTGTTAGAGACGCTTTGTGCATCTGACAATAATAACCAATTATTGTATGGGTGCTGTCAGAGAGCTTTGCACATTCAAATATAGAATTCAATGCCCCAAGCGCTGAGTGTCATACGGTGAACTGACTTCGTGTGTTTTGCTTTGGAAAGCAAATGTCGCGGATAGCAAGAGTCGCCACCGACTTTTCTTTTATCCAATAAGGAAAGGTGGAAAAGAACAGGAAAGACCTTGATTAGATTTTGGGTTCGGGAGGTACATTATACAAAGAGAAGGTGTTAGCACCCTTTGTATCCATGGTTATCCATGGGCTCTTAATTGCTGGATCACTTATGTTTTTCTTGTCTGAAAAAGTGTTTATGAACTGCTTAGAAAATGTTTTGAAAAGAGAGCTTAGCTTTGTAATGATTCTTGTCCGAATGTATACAAAGTATTTATCTCATTTAATTTTGAAAGTTGTTTAGAAAAATATAACTTGGCAATGATTCTAGTATGAATGTATACCAAGTGGTGATTTTCTAGTAGATGTTTTGCAAAGTGTGATGTATGAAAAATGTTTTAGGTTGTGAGTCAGCAATTAAGAGTTATACCTACCCAAGGTCTTTATGGGTATTTCCTATCCTTATGAGGGTAAAACTGTCCTTACTATTGAGAAGTAAGTAGTTTTATTCTTTGGATGTAAAAGGGTCATCGTAGGGTCATCGATTGGTCATGGAAGGCAACATTTGTAAGGATACCTTAGCATTCGAAGGGACGATCATCATTAACCGTAGGCTACAACGACGGGTCATCGAGGGACAAAATCATATATTCGCAGGCAACATCCGAGGGACAATGATTTATTTTATGATGATTTAATCGAAGGGTCTTTGCTAAGTATATCCCCACATTCGCGGGACATGACCATAATACCGGAGTCGTAGGGTAACAAAGAGGGGTCCAGGATCACTTATTTAAAGGCAAAGTTTTACAATTAATTAGATAGCCGTAATCAATTAGGTAATTAGAGTGAATTTCCACATTAAAATCGATTAAACAATTAGGATGAATCTCCACATTAAAATCAACTAAATAATTAGGAGGAATCTCCACAAGGGTATCCCACAAATAAAGTGGAATACCTAGCAAGCTACTTGTTCCTGGGAATATGTGAACCCTTACAACATTCAGCACACAGGTCAGAATACCAAATGGGGGTGCAATCGAGGATTACACCGCAAAGGAAAACACAGCAGTAGGAATGTCAGGCAAAATAACGCATGATTAACATAGAACAGATCAAATAAGCACAGAACAGAACACCAAAATATTAGCGACTGTCACGTTCGCCTCTGCCTCGCCTAGCGAAGGCCTAGCGAATACTCGCTGCATGCTCGCTTAGCGATGTGCTAGCGAGCGGCTGCGGGTTTTGAATTTTCGGACAGTATGACCTCAGCCTGCTGCACGCCTTATGGCGTCCAATACACAAATTACATGGTTCAGCATTCACAATATTCAGGCACACTTAAATTCGCATGCAAAACCTCAAATATGTTTATGAATTCAATTATAATATCACATGCAAATTAAGAACATAAAGCGGTAATGGTAATACAAACCTGTTTGCAATCGAATTGCAACCTTGAATTGGCAAGTCGGATTGAGTTGGGCGGAGGTGACCTTGATGCGGATGAGCTTCCTTCAGGGTTTCCTTTAGGGTTGCTCTGAATTCTCTTGGTTAGCCTCCAGGGTTTGTTGTGCCTTCTTTCTATCTCCGGTTTTCCTTCCGTTTTCGTTCTCCCTCTTCCTGAATGAAGCTCTGCTATTTATAATACTCTTTTTGTGACCTAATGGGCTCAGAATGAAGCCCAAAATTTTCTGATATCCGCAAGCTTCGCTAGGCGAGCGGTATAGCGAGGGGTTCGCTAGGCGAAGGATTTGCTCGCCTAGCGAGCAAGCCAGTTTGGGCCATTTTCTGGATTTGGCCATCTGTGTGCTGGGCCTTTGTTCTTTTGAGATTAATGCCTTGAAAAATAAGTTGGGGTGCCTTAAAAAATGTCTTGTAATGTTAACGGGCAAATTTTGGGGTATGACAGCTGCCCCTGTTCAATATTCTTGAACCGAGAGAGTTAGAATGGTATGTACGCCATTCGTGGTCTGGAGGTGGAAGATTATTGAACATTAGAATGCCCCAAAAATTTGCACTTGTTAATCAGGAGTTATTCCTGATGGAGATGGGCTTAAAGATGCCATCCAGGAAGTTTGATGATGAAAGACCAGAACGGGTCATACACTGCTGGGGATAAAGGATCAGAATGGACCATATGCTAAATCGTTTCTGAATAGCAAAGTGAGTTACCCCTTAGGCGGGTGACTTCGCCGGGGATGACAGATCAGAATGGATCGTACGCTAGATCGTCTCTGAGTTGCAGAATGAACCGTGCGTTAGGCGGTATCTGACGAAGGTAGAATCAGAATGGATCATACGCTAGATCGTATCTGAGTTGAAGATCCAAATGGGTCGTACGTTAGACCGTATTGGAGTTGCAGCATGAGCCGTACGTTAGGCTGTATCTGAAAAGGGGTCAGAGTGGATCGTACGTTAGATCGCATCTGAGTTGAAGATCCAAATGGGTCGTACGTTAGACCGTATTGGAGTTGCAGAATGAGCCGTACGTTAGGCTGTATCTGAAGAAGAAAGTAGTCGTACGCTAGACTACACCTCGGAATGTACCGTACGCTAGGCAGTATCTGAGGATTTGAAGATCCAAATGAGTCGTACGTTAGACCGTATTGGAGTTGCTGAAAGTCAGAATGGATCGTACGTTAGATCGCATCTGAGTTGAAGGAGTCATATGTTGAGCCGAATCAGAATGAACCGTACGTTAGGCTGTATCTGATAACATTTGTTGTATTTGCAATGAATATCTGGGGTGGGCTTAAAGATGCCACCATTGGGAGGATATCAGAGTGTTTGTCCGAATGAATGTTCATATGGATTATATCTGAGAGATGTAGTTGAATCCTGAATGTAATTGATAAAGATGTCCGTCTGAATGGACCTTTGTTTTGACTGTATCAGGAGGATAATTAACCTGAAAAACAAAGTTAGTCTCATGCCATGTCATGATGCATGAGATATTTTATGTTTATGAAAATAAATGCGAACAATGTATGCATGCGGATGCTGTGAAATGATGTAATGAATGAATTATGCGTCTGAAAAGTTTTTTTCTGGCGACCCCCTGGGGAAAATAAATCCCCATCTTCTGGTTGGAGATACTTGTATTGATGACCCTTCTCATCTAGGGATACTTGATTTCTGTCTGATGGTAGAAATATTTAACAGAAGCCTGGCTGGGGGGAGAGATGACCAATTTGTCCAGTAATGCCAATTGCTTCTGAGGAATAACTGGCTTTGCTGGGGAATAGAATTAGCAACGGATTCATTGGAAAGCATGGTTAGACCTTCTCCTTGATCCCGAAGTCTCGTAGTGATTGCTATTTCTATTTTATGCATGCATTTTTGGTACACATCGATCATATTCAACTGCACATATCAATTCAAATTAAATCAATGGACGTTTATGCAAACAAAACAGAAAAAGTAAAACAAAAGCATCTTTTTGGAAATAAAATTATATTGATTTTGAAAGAGGGCCTATAAACAGGCAATTTGTGTACAAAGAGACAGAAATCCTAGTAAGAGGAAATTGTCGAGAACATAAAGAAAAAGCTATGAAGGAAAAGTCCTATCGATTCTAATTCTGCTACTGTCATTATGTCTTCAAGCATCTCATCTCCTGCTGTCGGATAGAAGTGATTGGCTTGTTCAGTCCCTTTGACTTGGGTGAAGCTGACTGAGAACGGGACATAGTCATACGCTTTTAATCCCTAATTTTTGCCTGGACCACCTTTTCAGGTTTTCAGTCCACCAGGATACCCCTTTTTTGCCCAAGCCGCCTTTTCAGGTTTTCGACTTGTCGGGTGTACATTTTTATATGTTTATCCCTAATTTTTGCCCGAACCCTTTTGGTTCGCCGGGATGCCCTTACTTTTGCCTAGGTACATCGACCTAGCGGGTCTCTTTTATGCGTAGTATTTTTTAACCATGTCTGCGTTCACGGGATGTGGGAAGTCTTCGCCATCCATCGTAGCAAGTATCATGGCTCCACCAGAGAATACCTTCTTAACTACAAATGGCCCTTCGTATGTGGGAGTCCATTTGCCCCTGGGATCACCTTGTGGTAGAATGATACGCTTGATAACTAAGTCGCCGATTTGATACACCCGTCTCTTGACCTTTTTGTTGAATGCCTGGGTCATGCGCTTCTGATATATCTGCCCATGACAAACAGCCGCCAGTCTCTTTTCATCAATCAAATTTATCTGATCGAGTCGAGTCTGAATCCATTCATCCTCGTCTAAACCTGTCTCTTTCATGATTCTTAGAGAGGGAATATGAACCTCTACAGGTAGGACGGCTTCCATTCCGTAGACTAAAGAGAAAGGAGTTGCCCCTGTCGAAGTGCGTACTGAAGTGCGATAACCATGAAGAGCAAATGGTAATATCTCATGCTAGTCTTTGTACGTTACTGTCATCTTTTGTATGATCTTCTTGATATTCTTATTAGCAGCCTCCACGGCGCCGTTCATCTTTGGCCGGTACGAAGAAGAGTTATGGTGTTTTATCTTGAACTGCGTGGAGAGTTCAGTAATCATTTTGTTGTTCAAATTGGTGCCATTGTCAGTGATAACTCTTTCAGGGATGCCATATCGACAAATAAGACTATTCTTGATGAACCGTGCCACCACATTCTTGGTAACAGAAGCAAATGAGGCTGCCTCTACCCACTTTGTAAAGTAGTCAATAGCCACGAGGATGAAACGATGTCCATTAGAAGCAGTAGGTTTAATCTCTCCGATCATATCAATGCCCCACATTGTAAAGGGCCAAGGGGCTGTCAACACGTTTAATGGGGCAGGAGGCACATGCACTTTATCCGCATAGATCTGGCACTTGTGACAAGTTCTGGAGTGATGGTGGCAATCAGCTTCCATGGTAGACCAATAATACCCTGATCTCAGAATCTTCTTGGCCATTGTATGTCCACTAGAGTGAGTCCCAAAAATACCGTCATGCATGTCTTCCATAATCTTTTCTGTTTCCTTTTTATCCATACAACGAAGCAAAGTCGAATCATGATTACGTTTGTATAATATTCCATTACTCAAAAAGAATTTAGCGGAGAACTTCCTCAGGAATTTTCTGTCATTGATGGACGCCCCTTCAGGGTATTCCCGAGCTTCTAAATATCTTTTTACTTCGTGGAACCAAGGTTTCTCTTCTACTTCATCCGCGTTAAGTTCATAACAATATGCTGGTTCATCTAGTCGTTCAATGGTGATCCTGGGAGCTTCATTGTCCCATCTGACTCTGAACATAGATGACATGGTGGCCAAGGCGTCTGCCAACTGATTCTCCTCTCGTGGAATATGTTCGAATGTAATCTCTTCAAAGTATGGGATTAATGTCAACACCCGCTCTCGATAAGGGATGAGATTCGGATGTTTAGTGTCCCATTCTCCTTTAATCTGACTGATTACTAGTGCTGAGTCCCCGTACACACTCAAAAACTTGATTCTCAGGTCTATAGCAGCTCTGAGTCCCAAAATACATGCTTCATACTCGGCCATATTGTTGGTACAGTCGTAACATAGTCTAGCAGTGAAAGGCGTATGACAACCCTTGGGGGAAACGATTACAACACCAACACCATTACCCAATGCATTAGAAGATCCATAAAAAACCATAGTCCATCGGGATCCCGGTTCGGGTCCTTCATCCGGTCCAGGTTCTTCATAATCAGTAACAAGCATGACATCCTCATCTGGGAACTCAAAATTCATAGATTGGTAATCATCCACTGCTTGATGAGCCAAATGATCGGCCAGCACGCTTCCTTTGATTGCTTTCTGGGTAGTATACTGGATATCATACTCTGTTAAAATCATCTGCCATCTTGCTATTCTTCCGGAGAGGGCAGGTTTCTCAAATATGTATTTGATAGGATCCATCTTAGAAATCAACAAAGTGGTATGATTCAACATATACTGTCTTAGTCGGCGAGCAGCCCAGGCCAAAGCACAGCAAGTTCTCTCGAGCAGTGAGTATCTTGTTTCACAGTCGGTAAACTTTTTGCTAAGGTAGTATATGGCATGCTCTTCTCGACCAGACTCGTCATGTTGCCCCAACACACACCCCATTGAATTTTCTAACACGGTCAAATACATGATTAGAGGTCTTCCTTCAACTGGTGGCATCAGGATCGGAGGTTCCTGGAGATACTTCTTGATTTTGTCAAAAGCTTCTTGACATTCATCATTCCATATCATCTCTTGATTCTTCCTCAGTAGTTTGAAGATGGGTTTGCAGGTAGCAGTTAAATGGGAGATAAACCGGGCGATGTAATTCAAACGTCCCAAGAAACCTCTGACTTCCTTATCTGTACGGGGCACTGGCATTTCTTGGATAGCTCTCACCTTAGCCGGGTCAACCTCAATTCCTTTACCACTGACAATAAATCCCAAGAGTTTACCGGATCTTACTCCAAAGGTGCATTTGTTCGGGTTCAATCTCAGCTTGTATTTCTTCAACCTCTCAAACAATTTGTACAAATGATCGAGATGTTCTTCTTCAGTATGAGATCTGGCTATCATGTCATCCACATATACTTCTATTTCATGATGAATCATATCATGGAACAAAACCACCATAGCACGCTGGTACGTTGCCCCGGCGTTCTTTAAACCGAATGGCATTACTTTGTAACAGAAAGTGCCCCATTGCGTCACAAACGTAGTTTTCTCCATGTCTTCAGGTGCCATCTTAATCTGGTTATAACCCGAGAATCCATCCATGAAGGAGAATACTTTGTGTTGAGCGGTATTGTCTACCAGAACATCAATGTGCGGGAGTGGAAAGTCATCTTTGGGACTCGCTTTATTCAAATCTCTGTAATCGACGCACATTCGCACCTTACCATCATTCTTCGGTACCGGTACCACATTAGCAACCCATTGAGGATAAGAAGTAACAGCCAGAAAACCTGCATCAAATTGTTTCATAACCTCGGCTTTGATTTTCTCAGACATTTCAGGACGCATGCGGCGAACCTTTTGCTTAACAGGACGACAATCTTCCTTCGTTGGCAAACGATGCACTACTATGTCAGTATCCAATCCTGGCATGTCTTCATAAGACCAAGCAAAAATCTCTACATAGTCATGTAACATCTGAATCAATCTTTCTTTAATACTGTTTTCCAAGCCTGCTCCTATTTTGACTTCTTTCTTGTCCACTTCAGTACCCAGGTTTACAATTTCGATTGACTCTTCATGCGGCTGTATAGTCTTCTCTTCTTGCAGTACCAGTCTGGCAAGTTCTCCAGGTACTTCACAATCTTCCTCACTTCCATCCTCGGCTTGGTAGATCGGATTTTCAAAGTCATAATGAACAGTAGTAGAACTATTATCAACAGGATCCAGAGTGGGCATGGATCTGCAATTCGTTACGTGAGTATGTGTAAGAAAACATAGCTTTTTCGGAAGATGACAGGAAAGATAAAGAGCGCAATATTTGAATGCAAAAAGTTCATTGATTTATTGAATGTGAATATGCTTATGAAAATGACAAAACCCTTAACAAATTAGCTATTGTGCCCCGGGCATAGACACAATGCTTTAAGAAGTTCAATTGTAAAACTAAAAAAAATTTGCAACAATAAAACAGACAATAACAATTACTCCTGACTAAAGGAAATCGGGATAGTGTCTTCAGCCTTCCAATTATTGAGTCCGTCACCAATTGTTGGAAAAATCCAGCTATCCAGGTCGCAATCGCTATCAGCATCTACTACAGCATTAATCTGATCTTTGACCACCCTTTCAGAGTTAAATCCCAGACCAGACTTGTCAGACTTGTATGGTACGTTGATCAGTTGACCCCAACCAGTACGACCACCGTTTTCAACCACGACTTGAGCATCTTTCAGAGAAATCATGGCAGGAGGAGCACAAATAACCTTGGGCACAAGGGGAGTTGGCTTAAGGACAGGGCTGGTCGGAGGAACTACTTCAAATGACTGAGAAGAAGTCTCAAAGAATTCACCATCCATCTCGACGTATCTGAAGGCCTGCACACTACTGACAATATATTCTTCTTCTCCACACACAGTGACAATCTTACCCTCTATTGGATACCTCAGCTTTTGATGGAGAGATGAAGCTACAGCACTTGCCCCATGAATCCAAGGGCGTCCCAGCAAGCAGGAATAGGCAGGACGAATGTTCATTACGTGAAAGATAGTGTTGAAGACTTGAGGTCCTATCTTGATAGGGAGAACCACTTCACCATGGACAACACTCTTCGCACCATCGTAAGCACGCACCACAATGTCACTAGGCTTCAGTTCAATGCTTTTACAGTCAAGTTTATCGAGCACGGCTTTCGGTAGTACATTCAAAGAAGAGCCATTATCGATCAACACATGAGACAAGTGATCCCCTTACACTCAATGGAGATATGCAGAGCTTTATTGTGATTCTTTCCTGCTGGTGTCAGGTCAGCATCAGAAAAGCCTAGGCCATTGTCAACAGCCAGGTGAACAACATAGTTTTCGAACTGATCGACGGATGTCTCCTGAGGTACATGAGCGGTCTTCAAGAATTTTATCAACGCTTTGGCATGAGATTCAGAAGATAATAACAAGGATAACATCGAGATCTTAGACGGAGTATGCCCCAGCTGTTCTACCACATCAAAATCACTCTTGCGGATGATTTTCAGCATTTCTTCCATTTCTTGTTTGGCAACATCTTCAGTAGTAACTTCGACGGGTGTCCCTGACTGAGAAGGGTTAACTGGTTCCTTTCCTCGGGTTTCAGGGGCGGGAGGCGAGATTTCTGGAGAGAAGATCCTTCCACTTCGAGTGACTTTACTAGTCCCAACAATGTCATTAGGATTAGCAGAATTACCAACTTGCTTCACGCCATGGATGTAAATATCACCTCCATAATTCCACGGAATGGCTTTGCTTGAGGAATACGGTACTGGGCCAGGTGCAGTAATGATTAGGGGAGCTACCTTGGGCTCAGCAGTAATCTTCACAGGCACTCTAGTAGCGGTAATCTTCACTGGAACTTTGGACCTAGCAATCACAGATATTTCTTCAGTAGGGTTTTCCACCTTAGGAACCTTTTCGAAGAGAATTGTGCGATCATCCATCAGCCGTTGAATACCATTCCTCAACTTCAAGCACTCGTTGGGTCGGAGTATACAGCGATCGCAATTTTCAGCACAACCTGGAAATAAACCAGCTTGTAATAAATTCTTCTTGATGATCAGGAGAGGAGATGTTAAATCAGCTACATTAGAAATGTGAGAATTATCATCCACAGCATTAACAGTCTTGTCATGGTTAGGCATAGGAGCAGTGATGACATTAGGAGTCTCCGGAGGATCAAATTCAATTTCCCCAGCGTCGATCATGTCCTGAATTTTATTCTTCAACAACCAACAATCGTTTGTATCATGCCCGGGGCTATCGGAGTGATATGCACACCTGGCATTGGGATTATAACGAGGAGAAGTAGTGTTGGCATTTGCAGGAGGGCCTCTGAGGGTAATTAAATCCGCCTTTAGCATACCCTGCAGTGCTTGCGCTAAAGTCATATTGATCTTGGTAAACTGCCTTCTTGGCCTGTCTTGTCTGTGCTGGAAGTTTTGAGCTGGCGGGGCTGCAATTGTGACTGCTCCGATGGTATGGTCACGGCTTTTCTTGTTATGACCCCTTTCACCATACACAACATTTGACTCATTCTTTCCCTGATGGGTCTTTCTGGTGCTTGCGGAGGTAGCTGCCTGTATCTTTCCACTTCGAATACCACTTTCAACACGTTCACCCGTCAATATAAGGTCAGTGAAACCTGATGAAGAACTTCCCAGTAGATGGCTGTAGAATGGACCAGTCAGTGTACCCATGAACATGTCCACTAATTCTCGATCAGTCATAGGGGGTTTGACTCTGCCAGCCAAATCTCTCCATTTTTGAGCATACTCTTTGAAGCTTTCTTTAGAGCCCATAGTCATATTCTGCAACTGTAGCCGAGTAGGCGCCAATTCAGAATTGTATTGGTAGTGCTTGTAGAAAGCTGTCGCTAAATCAGTCCAGGTGCGGATGTTAGAGCTCTCGAGCTGATAATACCACTCCAACTGTGTGCCAGACAGGCTCTCCTGGAAGAAATGGATCCATAGTTTCCTATCAGTGGTATACGGCTGAATCTTTCTCACATAAGCTCTCAAATGCATCTGAGGACAAGACGCACCATCATACTTAGTGAAAGTGGGGATCTTGAATTTGCGAGGAATGACCACATCAGAGACCAGTCCCAAGCTTTCGAAATCCAGACCGGGCGCCTTCTGACTCTCCATAGCTAGCATGCGTTCTTCCAACAACTTATACTTATCCTCCTTTGGAGAGTACTGTTCATCTTCATAATCTTCATCGTCGTCCTCCTGGTTGAGGGGATCAGCATTCTCATCTTCCGAATCATTTTCTGTCTCATCTTCTTGATCCTTCGGAAGTCTAATCTTGACTCCTGCAGCCTGTCCTTTAAGCCTTCTTCCCGGGTTAATGTAACTCACAGGTTTCTTGTCTTTCTTCTTCTCGAGCAAGAGAGCCTTCAGTTCTTCCTGCCCCTTGGATAAACTCAGCATCATTTCCTGGAATTGAGCATTCTGAGCCTGGAGATCTTTGACAGTTTGTTCGAGAGCCATTTTTCTGTTTGGAAGGAAGATCGTGAGAATATTGATTTTTTTGGGATACCTGTTATGCAATGTTATGTTATGCTATGCAATGTATGAAATGTTTTCAAGGACTCCTGGAATTTAACTTTGCGTAAACCACCGAAAAGAGGGAAACTTTTAATAATTTCTTTAATCAATGTTCATTACAAAAGGAAATAATAAAAATACAATGAAAGCTCAAATCTCCCAGGGACGGCTTCTTTTCGGACGAAGATATGTATTGAGTCTTCGTTCCTCATTAAGTTGGCTGGTGAGCTCTAATACTTTCTTCCTTTCTGCAACGAACTAAGTCTCAAAAGTATCCCTTTCCTCTCTCAACTGGATACAGGATCTCTTTAATTCTTCAGCCTCGGTAGGCATATCTGGATAAGGAATGATCTGAGGAGTACCTCCTTCAACCTCTGGTTCCACAATCAGCGGTCCGACTGCAAGGTATGGCATGACAAGTTCACGAGCTCTGGCGCGTACCCATCTGAGATAAGGTTCCATAGGAATAGAGTTTTTCTGTCCTAAAGTGCTTCTTTTCACCATGCCCCAGGCTCGTACAAATCTCTGACGGAGACCTTGGGAGTCGGTGTCATAGTCAAACACAGTGCCTTGAATAATTCTTTCATGTGGACCCTCTCTTCGAGCATACCCCAACTGGCGTAGGGCTAAAGCTGGGTTATAAGTAATACCTCCTCTTATCCCCAGGAGTGGTACGTTAGGGAATTCTCCACAACGGTCAATGATGATAACATTTTCTTTGAGATGAGGACACCAACGGATGTCTGAATGGGAGAGCGACATTATCCTTTGAGACCATTTCAGATTTTGCTCATTCTTCAAGACTGATTGAGGAAGGTGTGAAATAAACCACCTAGACAATAGAGGTATGCAGCACATGAGAGTCCCTTGCCTTTTCATAGTACGGGTGTGAAGGGAATGCAGAATGTCTCCAAGCAAGGTAGCACAGGGTTATGAGTGAGAAATATCTTAATAGCATTCATATCTACGAATTGGTCTGGATTAGGAAATAACACCAACCCATAGATTAGTAATGCTAGAACGTCTTCAAAAGCATGGACATTCATAACCTTTAAGAATTCTCGGGCCTTATTTATCAGAAACTTGGCAAGTAAACCCTTAACTCCACTTCTTGTTACCCAATTGGTTTCAATATCGGACTTCGTCATGTGCAAAGCCGCGGCAACTTCTTCAGACTTCAGAATCTTTTCTAAACCACTGAAAGGTGTTCGATCAAGGATAGGTATCCCAAGCATCCTGGAGAATTCTTCTAATGTGGGTACCAACTGATAATCTGGGAATGTGAAGCAATGATGTTTATGATCGAAGAACTGGAATAGAACCCTTATCATATCTTCTTTGAAACCAATGGTAACCAAACTGAGGAGAGAACCATGTTTCTTGATGAACTGAGCCTGATCGGGAAGTTCTGACACTAAATCCTTTAGTTGAGGAGAGATTGCTACAAAATTGATCCGAATGGTCTTTCTGGAGGCCATAGCCCGTCTAACAGAGCAAAGCTAAATCCCTAAGTCCTTGAAATGGTTAGTACAATGTCATGATGTTATGATGTTATGATGTTAAGTGAGTAACAAATAAAAACAAGTCACACAACAATCCTTCCTAGGTTTTAAGGCTTGCCTGAGTTCCATAGGTAAGTACCCTCCCCACTGAAGTTTGGTTGGTTCAACCTGTCCTAGAATAGTAACCGGGTTCTAGAAGGATCTCAAATCATTGACCTTCCTTTAAGTCCACTTCAGTGCAACACCAAGTGGTTGACCGAAGCTTCCCTAAAGTCCAATCTCAAAGAGTGTAGTATCAAGTCTCAACCAACCTCAGTCGGAACCGAAGTCAGTTATCTCACTACTTTCTAATGGCTAGGATGGGTCAATTAGGGTTCTAAAGGTCTGGTTAATGCTTTGATGACACCACGCGGAAGCCAAATTTTTCCTCAAGTAAACATGAGGAACATCAGGACATCCAAAGTGTCACATTAACCGTAGCCATCATTTTGACCATTCCAGTATACGCCGGATAGTCGCGATGATCTATTGCTACTTACCTAAGGTACACTAGATCCGGGTGTAGGATCTTTCACTCAAGCATAAAATACCCAAGCAACCCCTTAAAAGTAAATCAGACAATTTGAATAAGTGATCTTGTTTTTAAGGTAACCTCTCTTTTTAAGATTCCCCAGCAAAGTCGCCAGTTCTGTCATACGGTAAACTGACTTCGTGTGTTTTGCTTTGGAAAGCAAATGTCGCGGATAGCAAGAGTCGCCACCGACTTTTCTTTTATCCAATAAGGAAAGGTGGAAAAGAACAGGAAAGACCTTGATTAGATTTTGGGTTCGGGAGGTACATTATACAAAGAGAAGGTGTTAGCACCCTTTGTATCCATGGTTATCCATGGGCTCTTAATTGCTGGATCACTTATGTTTTTCTTGTCTGAAAAAGTGTTTATGAACTGCTTAGAAAATGTTTTGAAAAGAGAGCTTAGCTTTGTAATGATTCTTGTCCGAATGTATACAAAGTATTTATCTCATTTAATTTTGAAAGTTGTTTAGAAAAATATAACTTGGCAATGATTCTAGTATGAATGTATACCAAGTGGTGATTTTCTAGTAGATGTTTTGCAAAGTGTGATGTATGAAAAATGTTTTAGGTTGTGAGTCAGCAATTAAGAGTTATACCTACCCAAGGTCTTTATGGGTATTTCCTATCCTTATGAGGGTAAAACTGTCCTTACTATTGAGAAGTAAGTAGTTTTATTCTTTGGATGTAAAAGGGTCATCGTAGGGTCATCGATTGGTCATGGAAGGCAACATTTGTAAGGATACCTTAGCATTCGAAGGGACGATCATCATTAACCGTAGGCTACAACGACGGGTCATCGAGGGACAAAATCATATATTCGCAGGCAACATCCGAGGGACAATGATTTATTTTATGATGATTTAATCGAAGGGTCTTTGCTAAGTATATCCCCACATTCGCGGGACATGACCATAATACCGGAGTCGTAGGGTAACAAAGAGGGGTCCAGGATCACTTATTTAAAGGCAAAGTTTTACAATTAATTAGATAGCCGTAATCAATTAGGTAATTAGAGTGAATTTCCACATTAAAATCGATTAAACAATTAGGATGAATCTCCACATTAAAATCAACTAAATAATTAGGAGGAATCTCCACAAGGGTATCCCACAAATAAAGTGGAATACCTAGCAAGCTACTTGTTCCTGGGAATATGTGAACCCTTACAACATTCAGCACACAGGTCAGAATACCAAATGGGGGTGCAATCGAGGATTACACCGCAAAGGAAAACACAGCAGTAGGAATGTCAGGCAAAATAACGCATGATTAACATAGAACAGATCAAATAAGCACAGAACAGAACACCCAAAATATTAGCGACTGTCACGTTCGCCTCTGCCTCGCCTAGCGAAGGCCTAGCGAATACTCGCTGCATGCTCGCTTAGCGATGTGCTAGCGAGCGGCTGCGGGTTTTGAATTTTCGGACAGTATGACCTCAGCCTGCTGCACGCCTTATGGCGTCCAATACACAAATTACATGGTTCAGCATTCACAATATTCAGGCACACTTAAATTCGCATGCAAAACCTCAAATATGTTTATGAATTCAATTATAATATCACATGCAAATTAAGAACATAAAGCGGTAATGGTAATACAAACCTGTTTGCAATCGAATTGCAACCTTGAATTGGCAAGTCGGATTGAGTTGGGCGGAGGTGACCTTGATGCGGATGAGCTTCCTTCAGGGTTTCCTTTAGGGTTGCTCTGAATTCTCTTGGTTAGCCTCCAGGGTTGTTGTGCCTTCTTTCTATCTCCGGTTTTCCTTCCGTTTTCGTTCTCCCTCTTCCTGAATGAAGCTCTGCTATTTATAATACTCTTTTTGTGACCTAATGGGCTCAGAATGAAGCCCAAAATTTTCTGATATCCGCAAGCTTCGCTAGGCGAGCGGTATAGCGAGGGGTTCGCTAGGCGAAGGATTTGCTCGCCTAGCGAGCAAGCCAGTTTGGGCCATTTTCTGGATTTCGCCATCTGTGTGCTGGGCCTTTGTTCTTTTGAGATTAATGCCTTGAAAAATAAGTTGGGGTGCCTTAAAAAATGCCTTGTAATGTTAACGGGCAAATTTTAGGGTATGACACTGAGCATGCTTAAATATTTTAGGGGAGATGTCATAGACACTTTGCATGTCCGATTACAACAACCAATTCACTCGTGGTGCTGTCTAAGACTCTTTGCACGCCCGACTATAAAAATTAATTCCCTTAGTCAAAGATTAAACTCATTTTTGCATAGATGGCACACCCCCTTCAGATCTATCCCATCCAAGGGACGTGAGTGGTGGATCCCAAATACGCCCATCTCGATCTGGGATTTACCTTGGGGGTATAGACAGGGATCATCTACCCTTGGCCGAGGAATGATCATGTGTGACATGGAGCACAGTTCAAATCCTAACCTCGTATATTTGGTCTCATGCCTCATCACTATGAATATGATTCAAAGCATAGTCGCATCTAGCTGGTCTCATGCATCATCATTATGAATATGATTCAAAGTATATCTGCATCTAGCTGATCTGATACAAAATAATTACAAGTGTAATTCAAAGCATAGACGCATCTAGTCTATCCTATAACTCGCAATTACGAATTTAACATATGGTTATGTCAATCCAGATTAACATTTCGATGTTATAAGCATAATTAAAATCTCTGTCACATCAAGATGAACTTATACCTTATTAGTGTACGCACATTTCAATTATGGTTGTATCTAGTTGCACCACTATCTTACCAATAAATGTGTACGTCTTAACACGACACACTTGTGAATAAAGAAGTCAAACATGGCCTCACGAAGAACTTAAAGTTATTTACACTTTAAGCAAACATTATTTATTGCTCTTTGTAGGAAACAAAATCTATAAATTGCAGGCGTAAAAATCAAACTCTAACGGTCTTCGGCTCTTAGTCAGTTGGAAATCACGATTAAAAAGAGCATAATATGAAACCAAAAGCACAAGCAAACTAAAGGTAATAAATAAATATTATTTACAAGTCGGGGCACAAATGCCTGACAAAGTCTTACAGGATAAAAACAAAAATAAAAGAAAAAGGGGAGAAAAAATATCCTCAAATGTCAATGACCAATTCCAACATACCTGAACCATCTCCGACTTCATCTCTAGGAGCAGATCGGAAGGGATCCAGTTGGTAGACAGCGACAGAAATGCTGCGACAAAACTCTCTTGTCTAATCCAAAATCTGATTTTGGACCTGATACATGAATTCCATTTCCCGTTGAAGGGACTCGTGAGATATCCCTAGTGTAGAAATCAAGTCCTTCTCGAAGCCTTTCAGAACTTTGGTCGATCATCTTTCTTCTACTGAAGATATTTCTGATATGCTTCAAACTCATGACACGCGTTAGCCGCATCTTCAGAATAATTCTTCCAATGTTTCTCTCCCTCGAAAAGAGAAACCTTCAACTCTACTATCTGAGCAGCTAAAGCTGACGGAGAGCTGTATCACTTCACCTTCTCTTGCAAAGAGTCAACAAGCTCGACTTCTCCTTTAGTTCATCTCACTCCATAACAACGTCACCAGAACTTAATACATCATCATGGCTAGAATCTACCATCCCAACTAGAGATCCTACCATAAATAGGGTGCGAGTAGCATTCGTAAAAAAACCCTACTTGTCAGCCGTAGATAGGTTCCAGATGAAAGTCAGATCCTTAGTGGCCACAACAATAACAAATTCCTCCTGAGTGCTGGGTACTCGAGAGGGAAGAATGCCAGGGATCTAGAAGAAAGGAATACGAGCCTCCGACTCAGCATCCTCTGAAAAACGAGCCTGAATTAAAGAACCCCTTCAACAGGAGTGGATAGGAAATCACCCTGATTCCTCTTGATATGAGAAGGGGATGGTGAAGGCTCACAGACGGGGATTTATTTGGCCGTGGTAGTTAGCTAGTCCACCCCAAGAGTTGTACCCAGGATAGTAGTCACATCTATTACCGGGGAAGTAATTGTAACTGGTGTCTGAACCACCTGAGTAAGAGTATCTGCAGCAACAAAAGTCTCCACCATTTGACCCAATGAGTCGATTGTAGTACCCTGGTCCTTAGAAAGCGTGAGAAACTTCCACAATAGATTCATGTTATCTGCAAGATATAAGTTACACTTGTTAAAAAATGAATGAGATTCCCCAGGTTCCCGTCCTCACCAAAGAGTTATTGCATCTCTGCACAGGCCATATGCACTGATAAGCGTGCAAGTATCAATATGTTTCTTCTTTTGTTGAGATTGAGGCGCTTTTTTAGGACCAAATACTTCTTCATAGACGGGCATTTGATGTCAAGCACATAAATCTTCCTTCATTTTTACCTCCTCGAAGGATAGATAACTTAGCTCGTTATGGTAAGAAGAAAGGGTCCAACGAGAATGAATTCGATACTAGTACTTGAAAAACCACTCTTGAAAGAGCAACTGAATTCTACTGGGGCCGAGAACAAGCAAAAAGAAAAGTGAGACTCAAGAGTAATAGGTTTCATAAGCATGAAATGTTCAATAAAATTGCCCCAATCATTAGTAAAAGAGTCAAACCAAGGGACATTGGGATGAATGAGGGTCAATCCTTGATCTCGGGCATCATCTCAAGAGGTGCGGGACACGTAAAAAAGATCAAAAAGATCTCAAGAGAAGGTGTCCAAGATTTATGCTTGGCACAAAGTTACAACACCTTCATGTAAGCTCAAGCTCCAAGATTAAGTTACGAGGGCGAAACTCCCAGACGATTCATCACAACTACCTCATAATCAAAAAAGGGAAAACATAACCCCAACATGGTAAAGAAACATTTTTACAAAGGAACTGAGCAGCCCTCAAAAGAGTTGTATATGCTCTCTGCCGAATCTACTAGAAGAATTGACCATTCTGATTGGTTGCCTACCATAATATCAGTATTGGTTATAGTCACAATAGTGTTCAAAATGGAAGGATTTTCTATCACTTCAGCAAACACGCGATAATATTTGTTGGAATTATTTGGCTCAATTAACCGAACCTTCTTTTGGGCCAAATCATTAGCTTTAAAGTGATCATTAGATATGATTCAAGATATAACATTAAACTCCCCCCAATACTTCCAATGACTTGTGATTTCAGCATCTCTAGGCTCGTAACTATTCATTCGCTGATAGAGGCAGACAAAGTCATTGGTACATTCCTTTATTTGCCACACATCTTCTATTTCTGCCTCAGTCAAGATAGAGGGAGGCCCCAGTTTCTCAATAGGATCCTCACACTCACTGGCCTTCTCTGAAATTAGAGCTTCTGAAGAATCCCTGGAAGAAGCTCTATCAGAAAAGGAGTTCACATACACTCCTTCCATTTCAGAATCATCAATCAGATCTCAGATTCGAAATCCCCTTTGATAGAAGATAGGGAATGACATTCAGATTCCATTCCCCTTTTCAAAGAGGAAGAAATGCTACCTTCTAAATCACTCTTTATGTTAATAGTGTTATCACTCATTTTAACAAAGACACAATAAATGCTTGAAGAAAAAATCTTGAGTTGGAAGAAGGTGCCTTGAAGTGTAAGTTAAAATGAAGTGAAACGAATAAGAAGGTTGAAGGTTGAAACTTTGAAGCTTTGAATGCGTGATGGCGGTTACTATAGAAAAAATACTCTTAGAAAAGAGGGAAAGACTAAAAGGAGATCATGTAAATTCAATCTAAAAGGTTACAAAAGTTCCCCCAAATTTTCTCTACCTTTAAATAGACGAAAGAAATCGAACGGGTCAAATTAAAGTAAGAAACAAGTGCAAAACAACGATCAGATTACACCTTGGAAACACAATCAAATTCAAGCGCACTCAAGTGAACAATAAGCAACGTCACACCTCTCTCTACCTTTTCAGGTCAAATGTTAAGAGAAAAACGGTGAATCGTTTTAATAATGGGACTGCATTTAATGCTCATGTTCCCCATCACTCTTTGGAAAAACCAAAGCAATGCATACCCGCCAACGCATGGACAACCATTCCTAAAGGCCGAACACTACTACAAAAAAACTCCCCAAGCATCCTGAGTGTCTGACGAGTCTTGGGGTAAATTGTTCTGGACTGACCAAAGGTCCAATAATATAAGACCTACTCATCTCGTCCGCTCCATTGAGCCCAAGGTATAAATACATTTACAATAGGGTATCATGTACATAGTCTCTAATTTTCACTCTCACTATAATTATTTTGAACATTAAACTAACTTGGAAGTTTGAGTGCTAACCATGCAGTCACCCCCCCCCCTTGGGTCTACCGCACCAGATATTAGCAATGTCAGTTCAAGATAAATGTCTCTGATTCAAGATGCATCATGATCGCTACCTTCGTTCCATCGCTTACGAAGCTTCATTCCATCGTAGCTTCTGTAACCTTCTCCATTTCTAATTTTGGAATGAAACACATCCCTTAAATTGACATATATCAATTGAAGATTTTAGTGACAATAAAAAAATCGTAGGTAAATGTCATATATACCTATAACTTTTTGTTTTTTTTTTACAAAAAACTTCAGTTGGTTTTTGTACGTTTAGGGGAAGTTAATGTATACTTTAAAACTATATGGGTGTGTGACACGCCGCAACTGCATGGTTGTGCGAAATAGTAAAAATTTATCGAACCACATAGACCCATGGTTTAAGTACCAAAATCCATCCTATCAATGTATATCTAGAGGAATCAATAATTTGAGTTTTGGTGAAAATGACTTAAATAAAAAACACTTAAAAGAAAATAGCTTATTTGCATAATCACTTAAATTCTAATTGACGCAAACATGACCTAGGGTTATGGTTTTCACTCTAACATGTTTGTATAATCCAAGTAACTTCTATTATGAGAGGTTCAACATAATTTATAGAAAATAGACAAATATGGGCAATACCTGCTTTTCCCAGCGCATTGCCTGCTCGATGATGAATAATTTTTTTGCTTTCGCACAACTAGAATATCCGTCAAAGATTCGTTACATTTTCTCAGCTATAAAACTTTCACAAATACATCCAAGCACTTTCGCTATGTTGGACTTGTTTGTTTAAAAACGTGTGCTTTGGTACCGACACATATCTTTTCAGACTACGACCAATACCCGAGAACACTTTACTTTTATACAAGAGTTGGAATGCATGAACTCAGGCAATAAAATTTAGACAAATACTCTCGTAATCGACATGTGACAAATCATACAAAAGGTTATAAGATGATCCCCATAACCCCTAGTCCCTAATGGATTACTCACTCATGTTGAGGGAAAACACAACCAATTTGGTGTTCATAGATGAATTCATAAAAAGTAATTGAAATAGACAAGCAATCGAATATGAAAACAAATATAAAAACCTGAATTGATAGCTTTGATCCAAATTTCTCCAAAGGAGACTTGAGTACAGAGACAATGGAAAATATGTAGAAACTTTGCAAAATAAAAACTGGGATTCTAAACTCATAACCAACTATGAGTTCTATAGAAGAAACTAAGACTAGGATAATATCTCTTATTCAATGCTCATTACATCATAAATAAATGAAATCAAATCTTGCCTAAAAGCCAAATATATGTGAGTCAATCTAAAAAAAGGAAAGAAGTGAAACCTACCTCACACTCCCGCTATAGGTGGTCGTAGCAACCCCCTGGATTTTGTATGGGGATTTTCCAACTTTTGCCTATTTTGCATGTTTCACTCGTTTTCGATCCATTTTCATCTGAATACTCATTAGGCCCTGAAAACAGTAAAACACCCACAACCAAAGCATAAAATATGATAAACGGAAATAAAACGATTAAAAAGCGATGAAATGATAAGTAAAAACGACTAGAAATAACGGTACAAAAACCACCTATCAAACTTCTCCAAACTTAGATCATTGCTTGTCCTCAAGTAACAAAGCTTACTTATACAAATTTTCTGATCAAGCAGTTCACTACATGAAAAAGCATACAAAAATGAAGTCACAGGTACTCATACATGATTTTTTGTTCCAATCGACTAAGCTTAGTTCTCTTGGTAATCACTTGACATCAAAGGCATTCACAAGAACACTAACCACGGTAGAGCCACAAACCTAAGCATCCCTTTTGGACACCTCTCCAACTATGCTTTAGGCTTAAGTCTCTTTTTCCCTTCCCCTTTCATTCGGAAAATCAAATTAATTTAATTGATTTATTTTTTTCGTCGCATGCATAAGACCGATCGAGAATTTTTGTTTAGGAATTTTTTTCATTTTTTTAACGATGAATCTACTGTTAGGCTAAATAACCAGGGGAGGGTTACCCAATTGTCCTTAATGTTTTAGCGAAAGTAAGAGAGAGTAAACTCACAAGAACCTCACTCGACAGGTGGGAACCATAACATGAGTTATTGCATCATTGATTGAACCTCATCCAAGACCACTCCTTGCCTAGTTTTATCAACCTTCATCCTATGAATTTTGGATTGAACCCATTGTTGGTGTAAGCCCTAGAGGCCAATACTTTTGGTACTTGTATCGAATTATTTATAATAAAAGGCTTTTTCTTTATTACGTTTGCTTAATAAAGTCCCTAGAATAACTAGTCCGTTTAATGTATCAAGTGTGACTTGATCATGAGATCACATTAAACATAAGGACACTATTCTTAAAGTATCCGTAGTCGAGCTTTATTATGAAGTGGGATAACACTAAAGCATTAAGACTATTATGTATATAGACTGATGATCACATCTCATGGATCATGGATAAGGAGTTATCAAGTCTTAAACATAAGTATGAATATTAAGAGTAATATTTATACTGGATTGACCCGCTATGAGAATACTATATAGAATGTTATGCAAAGTGTCATAAGTTATTCTCATGGTGATAATGGTGTATACCACCTGTCGCATTACGTGAAAACCGGCGGGAAACGAAGACAACAGAGCCGCCACCGTGCGTTATTTATCCCAAAAGAGGGAAAGGAAACGCTCGAAGTAAACCTGGAAAGAACATGGTCTCGCGGCCAAAGAGAATGGAATCGGGAGTCGGTTATGCGAAGGGAAGGTATTAGCACCCCTACGCATCCGTCGTACTCGACGGGATCCACGCTCAGAAGGAAGGAAAATGGTTGCTAAAACACTGCTCACAAACAAACACACTGGCTGAAAGAGACACAAGAAAACAAACGAAACTAACTCGGCAGGATATCGCATCCTGGGCCTACGTAGTCTATCAGGCATAGACATCAGAGTCGACGTAGTTTGGACGGGGGAAAACATGCTCGCTAGGATGTCGCATCCTATGCATACGTATCTTCTCGGACTAGAGAAGAATCAGAGCACTCGTAGCTCGGCTAACGCACGCCAAACAAAACAACACAGGAAATCGACTGCCAATCGCTGGACTTACGTCAAACTCCACACAAACAGGCAAACCTGGAATCCGAATGCCAATCGCTGGACTTACGTCAGACTCCGAACCAAACACACACACACTGGAAACCAACTGCCAATCGCTGGGCTTATGTCGGACTCCAAACAAAGAAACTGGAAACCGAATGCTAATCGCTGGACTTACATCGGACTCCAACCAGAAAAAGAGAAACAACTCACACAAACAAAACAAAAGGGCGCCCGGAGAGATCAACTCATCTCCTGCCTACGTACCTCATCTGGTATGAGGATCAGGGCGACGTAGTTCCCCTACGCAGGGACAAAGGACTAGCCTAACCAGATAACAAAGGGAGACACAACTAGGGAGACTACGACTCGAGCCTAGATGTTATCATGCATATCATCTCTAAGTTAAGGTTGCTATCTAACTTGCACAGGGAGCAAGCTATCCTAAGCAGCACAAACAGACAAAGCAAACAATCACAAATAGCACACACTATATACAAACAAAGTGGGCTCACACAGGGTTAGGCTTTAGTCAAGGGTTCATGTCAACCTTGACAAACAAGCCACTGTATCAGGGTGAAGTTAGCTCTTAACCCTAACATTGAGAGTTAGGGTGAAGCAGATGAAATAGGAAGTGAGGGGTGTGCCTCACAGCTCTTATCCCTGGTCTGGGAGAGCTTCAGACAAATGAATGTGTGGGTTCAGAAAGTGGGAACCCTTCTACACATATGACTGACTCAACTGTACAAGGATCTTGGGTTAATATCCATAATGCATCAACACAAGGTGTGTGAGCAAAGGGATGACTCAACTGAGTAGCAGGAGATGGATTGCACATCTCTTTTATCTGCCAATTGCCTTATCAAAGGTCTTTTCCTGCTTGGCACAAAGATAAACAATCACAAGCATTGCCTCTTAAGGAGGACTTCAGACAGGTGCCTGACCAAATAACAGGCCAGGTCTTCCAGACTACATGGAGAAGAGATGTTATACCTCAATGCTCAAGCTATCAAGCAAAGCAAAAGCAAGTTCACAATGAACTATAGCAACTAAGGTACCTGAAAACAATCCAACATAATCAGTACACAACTCAAAAAGTCAAACAGACAGACTAGAAGTCAACAGTTAACTGTTCAAACAGACAACAAACAATGCCTCAAGCAAAGCACAAGCTCAACTCAAAGGAGATAATCCACCTACAAAACAACTTAATGTTAATCAACATCAATCAAATATCAATCCAAATGAGCAAATGAATCAAACTCCTCAAGGCCATATGCTTCTTGTCCTGAAAACACAACTCAAACATAAGCACTAACCACTAGGACAAGGCCTAGGGTCAAACAGAGAGCAATAATCCAAAACAGAACATGAAAATTGACAAGAATCAAGTTAAACCAATTAAGAACAATATCCAAGTGGTCTCATATCAATAGCATCAACCAATTTCATTTCATAAAGCAAACATGGCAAGGCATGCATTTCAAAGCTCATGGAAGCAAACAGAACGAATCAATCCTCATCAACTCAAAAACAAATCAATAAATTCCAAGAAAAATCATGGTTAAACAGCATTCATCACATGGTCATAATACCAAAAATCAAGTCATTTGGATAAGTGGAAGCATGTCAAATAAATTCCCTAAGGAAAGGCAAGGCAAAACAAGCTCAATGAGGGCACAAAATCATACATCAACTTCAAACAAGCACAAAACAGAATCCAAACATGATATGGACATCAAACCAAAGCCAAGATAAACTTTAAAGAGTCTAGAATCAATGTGCAAATTTCAGGTTCATATGATACACAACCAGCATTTCACAAATCATCTAAATTCATCATTCTCGAAAAGTCCATAAATGGTCAAACAGCAAAGAAATTCTCAAACAAATTGGAAATGCACTCAAAAATTCTACAAAATTCATACTCAAACTTAACATCTAGAAGAACCAACATGCAAAAATTCAGATTATTTGGAATTCAATAGGCATGGTAAATAAAATCATCAAATTGGACAAGAAATGGTGTGACACACATTGTCACACCTTCAATGATCAGCTCATATCTCAACAACCAAGCATGCTAAAAATGCAAACTCAAAGCCAAAAGATCAATCAAAGTGTCTAGATTAGGCATGTGAATTTTTAGCTCCATTGGATTAAGCATCATTATTTCACAATGAAAATGGCAAGACATGTCAAGGAAATACACACATGAACAATCCCTAAGCCAAAACAAATTCCATCTAGGCACAAATCATGTAAAAATACTCATTAAATTCTAGACATCATGAGGAACATCATGGAAAAAACCTCACATTATTTGGACAATCCATCATGAAGTTATGAACTTTTGAATGAATGGAAAAATTAAAAAAAACATGGAAAGGCATAGCATAATCATGGAAGCATAAATGAACTAAAAATGCAAGGCCTAATGTGGAAAGTCCATCACCAAGGATCGAACCATGCGCATTTTTAAACAGAGCGCGCTTTATATGAAACACTGCGTTTCATTAAAGCTGGCGTGGCATTGTGAAGCGTTTATGGCCAATGAATCAGCCACGCAGGAGCCAAGTGGACCAATACATGAGCTTAAACAGAATAACACATGCAATAGGCGCGCTACAAGATCAAACACGCTTCTGGATAAAAAAAAATTAGGGTTCATGTAACATTCATACACGTTCTTCATCATTTCCAGACTCAAGAACACTTTGTCACAGAAATCAACAAACAACACATCATTACACTCGTCTTCTAATGTACATTAAGATGCTATCATCAATTAAACCTAATTCTTACTATCATGCACAAATCGGGCAGAAGAAGATTCACGTCTCAAACTTAAAATCAGCATAATTCACTCAATTCTTGATGAAAATACACGATACAAAGCTCAGCATACTCCACATGGAAAGATCTATCAAAAGCACATCAACATTTCAAGAATTACAGAATTCGAGATCTGACCTCTATGAAGATGCAGAACAGGATTTGGAGTTTTCAGGCTTTGGAAAGTTGAAACAGTTGCTCTCCAATGCTTATGTGAGTGAATGAATGAAGAATCGAGGCTCAATTGTGATGGATGTAGCTCAAACCCGCAGCTTCCATGGATGATGCTAGCTTCAACAGTTCTTGATTCAGCTTCGAAAATGATGATTTCTTGCTTGCAGAAGATCCAATAACACTTGTGGATGATGAATCAATCGAGGAAATAGCAAAGGATTTGAAGATTTTTGCAGAAAAAAGTGAGAGCAAAAATTTGTGAAACTTGGTGAATTGGATCTAGATCTGGTTAGAATGAAATGTTAATCTGTTTTCTATTGGGATTAGTCTATATATATGATGCACTAATCATACTCTTAATCCCAATTAGCCAAATGCAAGTGATTAATGAAAATGCAAGTGTTATGCCAAATTGCCCCATGCACCCTCATGTGCATGAAGTGCATGCTACAGTACACGTTTTTCTTTCCAATTCAACTCAAACTGTCATGTAGAAGCCAAATGCCATGCTTGGAAGTGCATACCATGCATAATTTTTAAATTGTAATTTTTTTCCCCAATTTTCAAATGAAGTTCAAATGAAAATGCCAAATTTTTGTGATGAGTATTGATGAAATGTGATGAATGATTTGGATAGCTTATGTCAAAATATGAATGTAGCAAAAAATCCCACTCCATTTGGCCTTTTGGTGTGAAAGTTATCCAAGCTTGAAGTTCAAATTTGCTTGGCAAAGATTGATCCATAATTTTCCAACCACACATGGGAAATTCATGTTCTTGGACTTTTTGGAAAGGTGAGAGCACAATCTTCAACTTTCATGTTGGACAAAAATTAATTTGAAGCTTTCTTGATGATGTAAAGTTGAGGAGAAGACCTTTCCATTTTTGGCAATTTAAAATTACAGGTCACTTATTATTTTTGGAAACTTTTCATCTGACCTCTAATTCTCCAATGTTGATCTTTGAAATGTAAAATGAGACTTGTATGGACATGAATGAGGCCTTTCAAACCATCTCCCACCTTCAAATCTATGATTTCATGCACAGTTGACTTTGGTTGACTTTCTAGGGTTTCAGATGAATTTCAGCTTGACTGTTGAGCTTTGAACATCCAACCTTTGGCCAAACCACTTCAAAATGATCCCTAGGTCACATGAACACATTGAACCAACCCTAGGGCTTTGCTTCAATAAGAAATGCACTTGCTTACTTGCACAACTGATTCTCCTGACCAGTTTTGACTGATGACTTACACTTGGGCAAATGGACAATGCAATGCTATGCAGTGGACAATGTAATGTTAATGACCTAACATGAAAATGTATGTACAAAATGGGAGGTGCAAATTTGAGGTGCTACACCACCCTTCGACCTGAAACCACTATGGACCCTAGATGTAGAGTCGAGTGCTTTATTGCTGATCAAACGTTGTCCGTAACTGGATAACCATAAAGACAGTTGATAGGTACTCCACGAAGCATGCTAAGGGACATGAGTGACCTAGATGGAATTTGCCCATTCTGCATAACAGGATAAATGTCTATGGGCCCAATATTGAACTGGACAAGGATGGCACGGTCTATGCCTTGTGTTCAATATAGACATAAGGGCAAAAAGGTAATTATGCACATAAGTATTATCACAGAAGGAATTGTCATATCACACGACATTTCCGTGTCTTGGGTAGCAGTGATGTGTTGCTAGATACCGCTCACTGTTTATTATGTTAACTACATGATTTAATGTAATTGCCAACGCCGCGAAAACCTACAGGGTCACACACAAAGGACGAATTGATGAGAGATAGAGTAACTAAGGAACACCGTAAGGTACAGTGCCCTTAAGTGAATTGTAGAACATCGTAAGGTACGGTGTACTTAAGTAGAATACGAAATATGGTAAGGTACCATGGGCTTAAGTGATTTTGGGCATATTATAAGATATGGGCCAAAATACACTTAAGTGGGCTTTTTAGCTTGAAGCCCACACAAGTGGTTCTAAAAATAGAACCCTTGTGCAGAAGCATTCATTGCGGTTGCATTATTTTTGTTTTCTCTCTCTCTCTCTCTCACTCACTCAAAGCCTTCATTCGTACCAGCTAGCACTGATATTGAAGGAATCCGTTCGTGTGGACTGAGTAGAGACGTTGTCATCGTTCAACGTTCGTGGTTGCTCCGTGGATCTGCATCAAAGGTTTTGATCGTCACAAGAGATCTGCACCAAAGGTTTCAATCGTCACAAGAGGTAAATATTCTATCACTGATCATGACCATTCGTAAGGATCTCTAAAGGAGAAAATTTTAATTTCCGCTGCGTTTTGGATCGGAATTCTCCTTCAGTGGTATCCGCTGACCGGGCAGCGGACCCCCGGCTAACTCTGCGTAGTGTGATCGGTCGCCAAAAACTTAATTTGGTTTTAATTAATTAAAGGAATTAAAATTATTAATAATAATGTGTTTATTATTATTGCCTTGTGGTGATCAGTTATGGCCTTAGTTATGCTTTATTTTGTTTTGGGTTTTAAAATACGACCTGCGTGTCATGCCTCTCCTTTTAATCTCTTAATGTAACTTCTTTTCTCATCTCAATCCCTCGTATGTAAAACGAGTTTCTTCTGTAATGTAATGTTATGAAGAAAGAGAAGAATTTAATATCAAAGGAGGACAACCTTGAAGATCTTGCTTAGAGAAGCTTATAGAAGAATTCAATATCAAAGGAGGACAACCTTGAAGATCTTGCTTGGAGAAGCTTAGATCGTTATTAGGTTAGCTTAGGTTCTCTCATTGGCTTGGGAGAACAATTGCGCTAGGGGCCATAACTATTTCATTATGTATGTTGATGCACGTGTATGTATGTTGATGCATGTGAATGTATGTTGATGCATGTGAGAGACGATTTATATGATAAATAAGCCGGTGAGATCAGAATAATTGCAATTCCCTCAAAATTAAATATTAAGTTTATACTTTCCAAGTTTTAGCACTCATCAAGACTAGTATCGGATAATGTAGGTTTCTCCTACGCGAGGTGCATGTTTTATATTAGTAAGGTGCGATGGGATAATTGTAATATCCAACTGCTAAGACAATGGGTCAAACTTAACTAAACAAATTATAATAATATTATATATGTTTGCTTTCCAAGTTTTAGCACTCATCAAGACTAGTATCGGATAATGTAGGTTTCGCCTACGCGAGATGCATGTTCTATATTAGTAAGGTGCGATGGGATAATTGTAATATCCAACTGCTAAGACAATGAGTCAAACTTAACTAATTATAATAATATTATATATGTTTAGAAGCAAGAGTTAGGAATGATCCATTTGATAGATTGGAATAAGGAGTTATTCACCCAACTGAAATTTTCGAGAGTTGTATGAGATACAATTGGAAGGAGTTCCTACCTAAATAACCTAGTTTTGTGTAATCCGCCTACGCGGACTTAGAACAAAGTGAAATATGGATCTCGACCCACTAGAAAATCTTCCAACGGGATTTTCCGAATCAAATGATGAGGGTCATTTGTTTTGAGTAAAATAGTGGGAGCATATTTAATTAAAGGCCTAATTAAATATGTTAATGATACTTATATTTTCATTAATTCTTATGTAGATTACCATGACAACAAACACATCTAACAACATTTTGCGATCAATCCTTGACAAGGAAAATTTGTCTGGGAAAATTTTTTTGGATTGGCACCGAAACCTGAGGATTATCCTCAAACTTGATAAAAAGCTGTATGTCTTGGAGAAACTTGTTCCTGAAGAGGAACCTCTTAGTTCTGCACCTAAGGCAGAAAGAGATGCTTATAAGAAGCACGTCGATGATGCCAATGAAACTGCTTGTCTCATGCTGGCTACCATGAACTCAGAATTGCAAAAGCAACATGAGAACATGGCAGCGTTCGATATGATCGAACACCTGAAGATGCTCTATCAAGATCAAGCAAGGCATGAAAGGTTTGAAGTTTCAAAAGCCCTTTTTCAAGGCAACTTAGCTGAGGGAGCCCCTGTAGGTCCCCATGTGCTCAAGATGATTGGGTACGTGGAAAACCTTGAAAGGTTGGGTTTTCCCCTCGGAAACGAACTTGCAACTGATGTGATCTTGCAATCGTTGCCAGATGGATTCAGTCAATTTGTCCTAGATTTCAATATGAATGATATGGACAAATCTCTTCCTGAACTGCTAGCCATGTTAAGAACTGCTGAGCAGAATCTGAAGATAAAAGGGAAGTCCATTCTGATGATCGGGAATGGAAAGAGACAGAACAAAAGGCCCACCAAGCAGGGTGATAAAGGGAAAGGCAAGGAAGTTGCCAAACCCAGACCCATTGTTGCTGCTTTGAAGCCTGGTGGAGGCATAGCAAAGGCAGGTACCTGCTTCCATTGCGGTAAGACCGGACACTGGAAGAGAAACTGCCCAAAGTACCTGGAAGATACGAAGAATGGAGTAGAGACTTCAACTTCAGGTATTTTTGTTATTAAAATAAATTTATCTACTTATGCATCATGGGTATTAGATACTGGATGCGGTTCTCACATTTGTACAAATGTGCAGGGGCTGAAAAGGAGTAGAGATTTGGCAAAAGGTGAAGTTGACCTACGAGTTGGCAATGGAGCAAAGGTTGCTGCTTTAGCCGTAGGAACTTATGTATTGACTTTACCTAGTGGTTTAATAATTCAGTTAGAGAAATGTTATTATGTACCTGTGTCGCATCACGCGAAAAACCGGCGGGAAAACAAGAACAACAGAGCCGCCACCGTGCGTTATTTATCCCAAAAGAGGGAAAGGAAACGCTCAGAGTAAACCTGGGAAAAGACATGGTCTCGCGACCAAAGAGGATGGGTTCGGGAGTCGGTTATGCGAAGGGAAGGTATTAGCACCCCTACGCATGCGTCGTACTCGACGGAATCCACGCACAATAGGAAGGAAAATGGTTGCTAAAACACTGCTCATACACACACACACTGGCTGAAAGAGACACAAGAAACTGACTGAAACTGACTCGGCAGGATACCGCATCCTGGGCCTACTTAGTCTATCAGGCATAGACATCAGAGTCGAAGTAGTTCGGACTGGGGGAAACGACACATGCTCGCTAGGATATCGCATCCTATGCATACGTATCTTCTCGGACGAGAGAAGAATCAGAGCATTCGTAGCTCGGCTGACACGCGCACAAACAAACACAGGCAAAGGCAAACGTGGAGCCCGACTGCCAATCACTGGACTTACATCAGCATCCGAACCAAAACACACGCAAGGAGGCAAACGTGGAGCCTGAATGCCAATCACTGGACTTACATCAGCATCCGAACCAAAACACACGCAAGGAGGCAAACGTGGAGCCTGAATGCCAATCACTGGACTTACATCAGCATCCGAACCAAAACACACGCACACTGGAACCCAAATGCCACTCGATGGACTTACATCGGCTTCCAAGCACACAACAACACAACAAGTTAATAGGGAGTCGGGGACTCGAGCCTATAACTGTCAAGCACACACACAAACAAACAGACAACAGATTGCTAAGGAGTCAGGCACTCGAGCCTAGCAACTGTCAAACAACACACACAAACAAACAGACAACAGATTGCTAAGGAGTCAGGCACTCGAGCCTAGCAATTGTCAAACAACACACACAAAAAGAAAAAGAGCGCCCGGAGAGATCAGCTCAACCTCCTGCCTACATACTTCATCTGGTATGAAGATCAGGGCGATGTAGTTCCCCTACGGAGGGATAAAGGGCTAGCCTAACCAGATAACAGAGGGAGACACAACACTAG
This sequence comes from Lathyrus oleraceus, assembly GCF_024323335.1. Classification (NCBI taxonomy): domain Eukaryota; kingdom Viridiplantae; phylum Streptophyta; class Magnoliopsida; order Fabales; family Fabaceae; genus Lathyrus; species Lathyrus oleraceus. The sequence continues at coordinate 208,343,360 of NC_066581.1, forward strand.
GGAGACTACGACTCGAGCCTAGATGTTATCATGCAAATCCATCCCTAAGTTAAGGTTTCCAGCTAACTGGCACAGGGAGCCAGCCTATCCTAGACATGACTTGCACAGGAAGCAAGCCACACCTACACTTAACTTGCACAGGAAGCAAGCCAAGCAAAACCTAACTTGCACAGGAAGCAAGTCTAAGCAAACACTAACTTGCACAGGAAGCAAGTCAAACAATCCTAACTTGCACAGGAAGCAAGTCAAACAATCCTAACTTGCACAGGAAGCAAGTCAAACAATCCTACAAGCACAGATAGCACAGGTAGCACACACTATATGCACACAAGTGGCTCAAACAAGGGTTAGGTTTTAGTCGAGGGGTCATATCAACCTCAACAAACAAACCTCTGGAACTGGGTAATGTTAGCTCTTAACCTTGCCATTGAGGGGCTAAGGTGAAGCTGATGAAGGGTGAGTGAAGATAAGACTTCACAGCTCTTATCCCTGGCCTGGGAGAGCTCAAGACAAGAATGTGTGGGTTCAGAAAGTGGGAACCCTTCTACACATTTGATACTGACTCAACTGTGCAATTGCACAAGATCTTGGGTTTTTATCTGTAATGCATCAACACGGTGGTGTGAGCAAAACAGATGACACACTGAATAGCAGGGGATAGGTTGCATATCCCTTGGGTTCTGCCAATTGCCTCTTCACTTAGGAGGTCTTTGACTCTGTGCAAGGACAAAATTAAACATCCACAAACATTGCCTCTTAAGGAGGACTTCAGACAGTTGCCTGGCCAAGTAACAGGCCAGGTCTTCCAGACTACATGAAGTTTAAGAGATTATACCTCAAGCAAGTTGCTAAATAGCAAAGCAAAGCAAAGTTCACAAGGAACTAAAAGCAACTAAAGTACCTGAAATCAGTCAAGCACAGTTAGTATACAAGTCAAAGTTAAATCAAAATGAAACAGATGTCAACCAGTCAACACAAGCAAGTGAATGTGCAAGGCACAAGGCTCAAGGCATGTGAGCCAAGCCACCTACAAAACAAACAAGTTAGACAATGATATTTAAGCAAGCTCAATCAAAAAGAGTTGGTCTCATTGGTCATTTGTTGGTCAACCTGAAAACATAAGCTCAAAGGTGAGTAACAGGACCACTAGGACAAGCCTAGGGTCAAAAAGGAATGAAAAAGTCAAAACAGCAAAGGGCAAGCATCCCAAATCATGTTCAAACAATTAAGAAACACAACCAATTGGGTTCACATTCATATCAATCATCATCATCATTTCATGAACAAATTAGGTCAAAACATGGCATTTAGAAGCTCATAGAAGTCAACAGCAAGACTTGCATCAAAAGCAAACTAAAACATTTCCAAAAATCACCAAATAAATCATGATCAATCACAACCCACAGGATGGTAAGCATGTCAAATTTCATCCCATTTGGACAAGTGGAAGGCAGTCAATGAAAATCAGAAAGTCAAAGCAATTTTGAACATGCTCAAGGAAGTCAACCAAACATGCATCAACTTAGAAAAATCATAAATCAGAGATGGTGTATGATAAATGAATGGGACTAAAACCATGGCAAATATGAGGATGTCTAGTTATCTCAGGTAAAATTTCATGTCCATCCAATAAAGTATGAGAATTTCACAAATGAAATGGGAACATGTGTCACACAAAGTCAACATATAACCAAGCAGGGGAGAAAATCTCAAACAATTAGGAAATGCCACAAATAATTCCAAGAAAATTCACATGTAAACTAGACATACAAGAGTAGGTTCATGCAAAAAATCAGATCAATTGGAGGTCAAGAAGCATGGTAATGAAAATCATGAAGTTGGACATCAATGGTGTGACACAAATTGTCACACCCTAATTCAAAAATCCATAACTCACAAACCAGCAATGATAAATTCACAAACTCTACACCAAAATCACCATGAGTGTGTCTAGTTTAAGCACAAAAATTTGGGAGCCATTGGATAAAGCATCATCATTTCACAAATGTTTTGGCAAAGTGTACAAAATGTGCATACATGTCACAAACCCTAATACCAATTAAAAACCAACCATCCAAAAATTCTGGAAAAAATGTGATAAAAAAGTAGAGATCATGATGAACACAACACAAAAAATCCCATTTAATTCGGATTAAAAATGAACAAGTTATGGATTTTACAAGATGGGTGATCAAGTGAAATAAAACATTGCAAAACAACATATTCCAATGGGCCACATGCCACGCTGAGTGGCATTTTTGAAATTACTTGGAAAAGTAAATGAAGCGCTGCGTTTTGGGGATGCAAAGGAAATGTTTTGATTGGCTCTGGGTTAAATGGCTATGCAGCACGTGAAACAGGGGAAAATCTGGAAAAATGGCTAGGGTTTCACTGTAGCTTCATCTCTCCAAAATCGTGGAAAACGAAAATGCCCAGAAATATAAATCGAACACATCATGGTAATCATCAAGCAACACACATCAACATTCCAAACTCCATTTTCATTAAATCGGGCTAAGCAAGAAGAAATAAGCAAAAACAAGTTTGAATCATCCACATTCATTTCAACATAACTCAACCATTACTCAACCAATTTTAAAACCACAACCACTGTTAAGCTCAGCATGAAAGGACCTAACTAAAGCATGTAATAGTTTTAAGAATGGTGGAACTCGAAAAACTCACCAAATCAGCAAGGCAATGGTGATACAGTTGTTATTTGGTGACTTTGATTCAAAACAGGTGAAGCCATGTCCTCCAAATGATGATTGGTGAGGATGCTTTAGCTTGCAACAGCTTGACAAAGTCCAGATCAAAATCTGCCATGGCTGAACCTTGATGAAGCAGGGTTGGAAATTTCTGTTACAGTCAGGGAGAACCACTTGCAAAGGCTGCCAAACAGTTGGAAAATGATGGAGCAAAACAAAAGGAACCGTGTGCTTTGAAGGTTTCTTGCAGATTTTGAAGAAAGGAAGAAAATCAATTTTTTGAGAGAGTGAGTAATTTCTGTTGGTTTTGGGTGGCTGCTACTCAAAACAGTTGGCCCTTAACACTCCAGATGATGGTTTGTGAAGGTGGTTTGGCTCAAAGAAGCCTGCTCTTGCTCGACCACAAACCTGCCATGGATAATGCTTTGGAATAACAGAACTTGCAAGATGGTCACAGCTAGTGTTTTGTGCTTGGAATGAGCTCAATATTGATGGTGGATGTTGTTTTTGGCAAGGCAATGTCAAGCTCTTTGGAAGTTTTTTGACAGACTTTTGAAAAATGCACAAGAATCAGTTTTTTAGCATATGAGAGAACCAATGTTTTTTCTGTTGGTTATGCTGGCTGCAGCTGGTTTTCCATGACAGAAAATGAGGTAAAAATCTTCTGTTTTGATGTTGTTTGTGGTAGGGCAATGCTTTGTCTCTTTGGAGTTTTGACCAATTTTTAGAAATGGCCAAAAGTGAAGCTTGAGAGAATGAGTGAAGTTGGTTTTGTGTCTGCTGTCAAATGTGGCTTGGGGCTGCTATTACTCATTTCACTTGACAGAAAATCAACACAAAATCTGCTGTTTTATGGTGCAAAGTATGGTTCATGGATATGTGGGGTAGATTTGGTGAAAATTGTACTTTTCTTTCCAAGTTTCAAGCAAGTTGGCATGGGCTATGTACTTCATGGGAATGGGCTTGCAAACATATTTTAAATAACATTTCTGAACATATTCCAATGGCCAAGTGGTAAAAAAATGATTATATCAAAAAGTCAACCCTTGGTCAAACTTGAATTTAAATGAGACAAGTCAAAAAATGCCATTTTGATTGGCAAGGTTCTGGCTCATGAAATTTATATTTTTGGAAAGAGGGGATCAAATGTGACTTGTAGGAAAAAACCCCACCCAAATTGGCCAAATGGTTTGAGAGATATGGCCTTTTGAAGTTCAAGAATTTCTGAAATCGATTCGATCATAACTTGCCAACCACACATGGGAATTGAGAGTTCTTGGATTTTTTGGAAATGGGAGAACAAGATCTTCAACTTTCATGTTGGGCAAAAATTCATTTGAAGCTTGTATCATGATGTAAGTTTGAGGATCAAAACTTTCCATTTTTGGTAAGTTTCAGTTACAGGTCCAGTTTCCATTTTTGGAAATTTCTGATCTGGCTTCAAGTTCTTCCATGATGGTGTTTGACATGATATATGAGGACTATTTGGACATGAATGAGACCTCTCAAACCAATTTCCATCATCAAATCACTGATTAAATGGACAGTTGACCAACAGTTGACTTTTAGGGTTTCTGACTGACTGTGCATTGACTGATGACCTCTGAGCCTCCAATCCTTGACCAAAACATCTCAAATGGATCCCCAAGTCATGTGAACATGTTGGACAAACCCTAGGGCCTTGGCTCCTTGAGAATTGTGCTTGCTTGCTTGACCGACTGATCTCCTGACCAGTTTAACCTAATTCCTTGATTGGCTTGCACTTGAGGCAAAAGAGGCAATGCAATGCTATGCAATGGACCATGATATGCTATGACCTAATATGAAAATGTATGTACAATGATAGGTGCAAATTTGAGGTGCTACAGCTGCCCCTATTCAATCAGCTGGGAACCCGAATGGATGAGAGCAACGGCTGTCAGACTTTCAGGGTAAACAAGGATTGAATACCAAAGAACCGTAGAATTTGCACAATACAGGGATCCACCAATGGAAACGTCCACTGGGATTTGATATTTATTGCTGGGTATATATATTTTTTTGGTTTTGTTTTCAAAGGGTACGGCCACATCCAGACATCGCAACGGCGATGAATGGGAAAAGAAATCACAACTAGATGCCAACGGACAACTAGGAAAAACTCGACGTTTATCAAGACCAACGGAGAGGTAACCAGACATTAATGAATGACTGGGAGGGATACAACCATACATCAACGGACGAAATGGGAAAAACTCAACGTTTACCAAGACCAACGGAGAGGTAACCAAACATTAATGAATGAATGGAAGGGATACAACCATACGTCAACAGACGAAATGGGAAAAACTCAACGTTTACCAAGACCAACGGAGAGGTAAATCCACATGGGGACAGGTACAACTAGACGTCATAGGACGCATAGGAAAAACTCGACGTTTATCGACACCAACGGGAGGAGGAAAACTTCACTAGGGAAGAAGGACACAACCAAATCATCAACGGATGACCGGGAAAAACTTGATGTTTATCGAAACCAACGGAGAGGTAACTCTGCATGGAGAGGGGTACAACCAGACATCATCGGATGACTAGGAAAAACTCGACGTTTATCGACACCAACGGAGAGGAGGAAACTCTACTGGGGAGAGTGAACACAACCAAATCATCAACGGATGATTGGGAAAAACTCGACATTTATCGAAACCAACGGAGAGGTAACCAGACATTTGCTGGTGAAAACTCGACGTTTACAGACATCGAAAGATGATGTTTACAGACACCAAAAGATCGACCAAACATTTACAGATGAATGGGAAAACTCGACGTTTACAGACATCGAAAGATGATGTTTGCAGACACCAAAAGATCGACCAGACATTTACAGATAAATGGGAATACTCGACGTTTACAAACATCGAAAGATGATGTTTACAGACACCAAAAGGATCGACCAGACATTTACAGATGAATGGGAATCACCGAAAGATGGTGTTTACCGACACCAAAGAAGACCAGACACTTACGCATGACTGGAAATCACCGAAAGATGGTGTTTACCGACACCAAAGAAACAACACACCCGGGTGCTGACAGGGTATACTGACATTCTCAAGATGACAGGGCTAGGCTGAACACTTGCAGGAGGTCTCACTGGGGAGAAACAAACTTTCTGTCATCAACAGGTGAGGAAATAAACCTCTGTGGGGATTATAAACACCAAATGTTGACTGGAGCAACTGTAGCAAATGCGTTGTACAGGTTGAACAAAAATCCGTCTCTGCAGGGGATACGGTTTGATGGGGTTTCGAACACATGAATGCATATGTTTGAATTTTTCTATGGCGTAATGCTCCATTTAGGAATGGAAATGCTACGCGATTTTTGAGGATGCAATGATTACTACATGCAAAATGCAAATGAACCCTGGCTATGGAGCCAAAATGATCAGATACTCTGACTCTGTGGGGAGACTCCTCTTGAGGAACTACTCTGCGGGGAACTCTGCTTGGGGAACGGTAAGCTCCGCTGGGGATATCCTTCAGTCCACAGACAGGATAAATGTTGGAGATAAATTTCAATGAACCTGCCTCACTCGGGGAGGAAATCGGCAAATACAGGCCTGCTGGGAATAGGCAATCCTTAGATCTGTTGGGGAATAGAAAGCACTATCCACCGACGTCTCTGCAGGGGAACATAGCTCTGATAGCTTCCAAACTTGCTTGGGGAAAAATCTGCTGAGGAAACGTCCTCACAGATGCCAATCTGACAAATAGCACAACAAAATGCCCCAGGGGATACATGGACAAGATACGCTCAAGTGTCCTCAACATTCAAAATGATTTTCAAATGTTTCGTCATCCTGCAAGCTATTGTTTAGCCTTCATGTTCTTATATGCAATGCTTATCAAAAATTCGAACATTTTTTGCAAACAAAACAGTAAAACCAAAGAGCTATTTATCTGAATAACGACTTTTATTGATTGAAAAAGTGCCTGAAGAGGCAAATACATTGGGAAGCAATTCCTAGAAAGAGGTAATTGCGCACAAAAGGAAAAATCTATCCTAATGGCAACGTGAACACGACATCCACTATTTCCCATTCTGTTATACCCACAGATCATCAGTTTCCTCCCAACTCCTTGCTTTCTGAGAAGAATGACTGGACGGATCACATCTTTCGAGATGGCAGACGACAAAGCTCGATGAAGTACAGACAACTCAGACTGTAGTCTTCGCTTTAATCCCTAACTTTTGCCTGGATCGCCCTTTCGGGTTTTCAATCCACCGGGATACCCATTTTTGCCTAAGCCGCCCTTGCGGGTTTTCGACTTACCGGGTGTACAAATTCTTTTCATTTTATCCCTAATTTTTGCCCGAACCTTTTCTTTCTGTTTTTTTTTTGGTTCGCCGGGATGCCCATTTTTGCCTGGACTCTTTTTTTTTCTTTTTGTCCAGCGGGTCAATTTATGCGAAGTATTTTTTGACTACATCTGAGTTAACAGGAGACGGGAAATCTTCACCATCCATAGTTGTAAGCATCAAGGCTCCACCGGAGAAGACCTTCTTCACAACATATGGACCTTCATAATTAGGAGTCCACTTGCCCCTGTTATCTGTACCGGGAGGGAGGATCCTCTTCAAAACTAGATCACCGATCTGATAGCTTCGAGGACGCACTTTCTGATCAAAGGCTCGCTTCATCCTTCTCTGATACAACTGTCCATGACATACAGCTGCTAGCCGTCTCTCCTCGATAAGGCTCAACTCGTTAAACCTTGTTCGAATCCACTCGGCTTCGTCCAGCTTGACATCCAATAAAACTCTCAGAGAAGGAATCTCCACTTCAACAGGTAAGACAGCTTCCATACCATACACAAGGGAGTAAGGGGTTGCCCCGGTCGACGTACGTACTGAGGTACGGTACCCATGCAAAGCGAAAGGCAGCATCTCATGCCAATCCTTGTACGTAACGACCATTTTCTGCACAATCTTCTTGATATTTTTGTTCGCCGCTTCTACAGCACCATTCATCTTCGGTCTGTAAGGAGAAGAATTGTGATGTTCAATCTTGAAATCTTTACAAAGCTCTTTCATCATCTTGTTGTTGAGATTCGAACCATTGTCAGTGATGATTCTCTCAGGAACTCCATAACGACATATGATTTCTTTCTTGATGAACCGGGTAACCACTTGTTTGGTAACGTTAGCATAGGACGCTGCTTCCACCCACTTGGTGAAATAGTCAATCGCAACCAAGATGAAGCGATGTCCATTCGAAGCAGTAGGCTCAATCTTCCCGATCATATCAATGCCCCACATGGCAAACGGCCAAGGCGAATTCATGACATTCAGAGGGCTTGGTGGTACATGCACCTTATCAGCATAAATTTGACACTTATGGCACTTCCGAGCATACTTGAAACAATCGGATTCCATAGTCATCCAGTAATAACCCGCTCTCAACAATTTCTTAGCCATTGCATGTCCGCCGGCATGAGTACCGAAGGAACCTTCATGAACTTCCTGCATTAACATGTCCGCCTCGGGTCTGTCCACGCATCTGAGCAAGACCATGTCAAAGTTTCTCTTATACAACACATCATCCTGATTCAAATAGAAGCTTCCAGCTAGCCTCCTCAGGGTTTTCTTGTCATTCTTCGACGCACCTTCAGGATACTCCTGAGTCTTGAGGAAGTTCTTGATGTCATAATACCACGGCTTCTCATCAATCACAATAGACTCGGCTGCAAACACATACGCAGGCCTCTCAAGTCGATTCACCGCCACATGTGGCACATGATTCCACCAATGAACTTTGATCATAGACGACAAAGTTGCTAAAGCATCAGCCATCTGATTCTCATCCCGGGGGACATGATACAACTTCACCTTCTTGAAGAACGTCAGTATTCTTCTGGTGTAATCTCTATACGGAATCAAATGCGGCTGATTCGTATTCCAATCTCCATTGACTTGATTGACCACTAGAGCGGAATCTCCAAATATATCAAGAGTTTTGATCCTCAGATCAATGGCTTCTTCTATCCCCATGATACAAGCCTCATACTCAGCTTCGTTGTTGGTGACGTCAAACGTCAATCTGGCAGAAAAAGGCATATGAGCACCTTTGGGATTGATCAGCACTGCCCCAACACCGTTACCATTCATATTCACAGCCCCATCAAACATCAGTGTCCATTTGTCATCTGGATCCGGTCCTTCCTCGACAAGAGGCTCTTCGCAATCTTTCATCTTAAGATACATGATGTCTTCATCAGGGAATTCAAACATCATCGACTGATAATCTTCAATCGGCTGCTCGGCGAGGTAGTCTGACAGAATACTACCTTTGATGGCCTTTTGTGACGTGTACTGAATATCATATTCTGTTAGAATCATCTGCCAACGAGCAACGCGTCCGGTGAGAGCCGGTTTCTCAAAGATGTATTTCACTGGATCCATCTTAGAAATCAATAAGGTAGTATGGTTCAACATATACTGCCTCAGTCGGCGAGCAACCCAGGCCAAAGCACAGCAAGTTTTCTCGAGCAGTGAATATCTTGTTTCACAGTCGGTAAACTTTTTGCTAAGGTAGTATATGGCATGCTCTTTTCGACCAGACTCGTCATGCTGTCCCAATACACACCCCATCGAGTTCTCAGTCACTGACAGGTACATTATCAGAGGTCTCCCTGGAACTGGAGGTATAAGGATTGGAGGTTTCTGCAAATACTCTTTAATCTTGTCAAAAGCTTTCTGGCAATCATCATTCCACTTGATCGCTTGATTCTTTCTAAGCAGTTTGAAAATTGGTTCACACGTGGCAGTTAGGTGAGATATGAACCTTGCAATGTAGTTCAACCTCCCTAAAAATCCACGGACTTGCTTCTCCGTTTTCGGTTCAGGCATCTCTTGAATAGCTTTGACTTTTGCTGGATCAACCTCAATCCCTTTTTCGCTGACAATGAAGCCTAACAGCTTCCCTGATCTCACCCCAAACGTACACTTGTTCGGATTCAACCTCAGCTTGAACTTTCTCAACCGGTCAAACAGCTTCTGCAAATTAACCAGGTGCTCCTCTTCTGTCTGCGACTTCGCAATCATATCATCTACGTACACTTCAATTTCTTTGTGCATCATGTCATGAAAAAGAGTCGTCATTGCCCTCTGATAGGTAGCACCAGCATTCTTTAGCCCAAATGGCATTACCTTATAGCAGAACGTGCCCCAAGGCGTAATGAATGTCGTCTTTTCCATGTCCTCTGGCGCCATCTTGATCTGATTATATCCAGAGAAACCATCCATGAAAGAGAATACCGAGGATTGAGCCGTATTATCAACCAATACATCAATGTGAGGTAATGGGAAATCATCTTTCGGACTCGCTCTATTCAAATCCCGGTAATCGACACACATTCTGACTTTACCATCCTTCTTCGGCACAGGAACGATGTTGGCCACCCATGGGGGATAACTTGTAACAGCCAAAAAACCTGCATCCCACTGCTTCTGAACCTCTTCCTTGATCTTAGTTGCCATGTCAGGACTCGTTTTACGAAGCTTCTGCTTGACCGAAGGACATCCTTCTCTAAGAGGTAATCGGTGCACCACAATGTCTGTATCTAACCCAGGCATATCTTGATATGACCAGGCGAATATCTCCACATATTCTCTCAGCATCTCAATCAGCCTCCTCTTGACAGAGTCCTCTAAAGCAGCCCCAATCTTGATTTCTCTTTTGGCGTCCTCAGTACCCAAATTAACAACCTCCAACTCCTCCTGATGAGGTTGGATGACCCTTTCCTCCTGCTTCAGCAATCTGACCAATTCTGCAGAGAGTTCACAGTCTTCCTCACTCTCCTCTTCAGCTTGGTAGATGGGATTGTCGAAATCATACTGAGTCATAACAGAACTGTTCATAGTGAATGCCATAAGATCGCTTCTGCATGTTTAATGCTTTGTTTTAGAAAAAGAGTTCAAAAAAGTCACAAAAAACAAAAACATTGCCATTTTTATTGTTTTGAAAAAAGATGAAAACGAAAAATAGAAAGACAGGGATCACAAAGTTTGATTTCAAAAAATGTCCTTCATTAATGATAATCATTAAAACATGATGAGGCCCTACAATGAATCACTACGCCTTGGGCAGATCGTAGGATTTTCATGCAAAAATGACAAAACAACAGAAAATTACTCTGTCAGAAGAGTAACTTGAACCACTTCTTCAGCCGTCCAGTTGTTGATAGACCCCCCTGGTGCACACGGGCGAACCCAGTTGTCCAAATCACAATCACTGTCACAGTCTTCACTACCGGTTGCGGAGACGTCGCCATGATTCATCAGCCCAGCGCTGGTAAAGGTACTCGGACCCGCTTGACCATTCTGCTCTGCTTGGAGAGGCTCATAACCAACACCAAATTTGTCTTCTTTAATCGGCAAATCCACCATCTTGCCCCAGCCTTCAGCTTTGCCAGAATCAACAACCTCCTTAGCCTGCTTGTAAGAAGTGATTGAAGCACCTGGCTTCCTCTGCTCAGCGTACGCCACTTTCTCAAGAGCCACAGTCTCAAACGCCTGGCATAAGGTTTCGTGGATCTCGCCATCCACCTCCACATATTTGAACGAGGATAGATGACTTACCAGAATCTCTTCTTCACCGCACACAGTCACAATCTGACCGTTCCAGACATACTTGAGCTTTTGATGGAGAGTCGACGAGACTGCCCCTGCTGCATGAATCCATGGACGCCCCAACAAACAACTATAGGCAGGCTGGATGTCCATAACATAGAAAATGATATCGAATACCTCAGGACCTATCTTCACAGGCAAGGTAACTTCTCCACACACAGAACGCTTGGATCCGTCGAAAGCACGAACGATCAAGTCACTGGGATTAAGCACAAGCCCTTCCACATCAATCTTCTTCAGAATCTGCCTAGGCA